>NW_011494652.1:4139643-4149284 GCF_000754665.1 Bison bison bison | reverse complement strand
GGGGCAGCAGCCACGTGTATGAGCAGAAGCAGAGTCCCACCCTGGACTGGGGGGTGGGAGGCCAGGTCCTCCTGACTGCTCAGCCTATGAGCTGGGACACCGGCAGGACCTGACAGCCCTGAGCCTCGGTTTCCCCAACTGAACTAAGCGCATAATCGCTTCTGCCTGGGATGGGCTGGCCCCGCCTGGGGGGTGCAGTAAGCTGTCCCCATCTTGGCTGATGGTGCCTACACGGTCCCCACAGGGTCGGGGAAGGCTGGCCCAGGTCAGAGGCCTTGGGGGCAAGTCCTGACCGGGCACCTTCCCCAGCAACCCCTGGCTATCTGGAGTGGGGCATTCAGGGAACACGCAGATGGCCAGTCAGAAAGGGAGGGGGGTCCCCCCACGCTGCTTCCTGCGGTGTGGCCCAGCGCAGGTCATCGGACTAACCCTGGGTTGGCCCACTCTAGGGCCCTGGCTGGGGCACCAGGCTCGAGAGCACACTGGGCTGGGCCTAGTGTGCCCGATCACGGTTCCCAAAGTCGACTGGACGCCACAGCTCCTCCACAGTCGAGCTCTGGGGACAGCGTGACACCCCGGCCCCTCCCGGACCCACACACTGGGGGCAAACTCTCCTCCCTCAGCTCAGGGGGGGCTGCTGCCTCACCACCAGCCCCCCCGCCCCATGCCCCAGGTCCCTGGGGCCAGGCTGGGAGGAATCCCGCCGGGAGAGTGAGGGCCAACCCTGGCACAGACCCAGCCCTGGGGTCTGCTGCTGGGCAGGATGCGGCAAGTCCTCTGCCCTTGTGAGGGAGAGTCCCAGAGGCTCCCAGGGGCCGCCTAGTGAGGTGGAGCCATGCTACCCTGTCCCAGGAGCCACGGTGGGGCAGGGGGGAGATGGGAGAAGTGATGGGGTTGGCGCCCCCTCAGCCTGGACTCCCAGGGGCCTGGGGGCCTACTGGCTTCTGGGGTGTGTGTGTGTGTGTGTGCGTGTTTGCACTTGCCTTTGGTCTGTGAGATGGGAAGCCTGCCACATGTATGTGAGCTCACTGGCATGCCAACCCATGGGCACACACAAACTCAAGACTCAGTGACCTGCCACCACTCGTGTGCACAAGTGCACATTCTCCTCTGCACAGAAACACATGCTGTCTCTTACACGCATGCGCGCGCACACACACGCAGGCACGCCTCCCTTCTGCACAGCCTCTTCCCCAGCCGGTCCGCTCTTCCTGCCCGAGGCACCTCCTGGCCCCCTGCCCCCTCATCCATCTTGCCTGCCAGCCTGTCCCGGGTGCCCCCATATCCTTCACACCTTCTCATCTCGCTGCTCAATAGCAGGAGGCAGCGCGGCAGTGGCCGCGGGGAGATGGATGGGCCGGGTGAGGGTGTAGAGGGCCCAGGCAGGGAGAGCTGGGGAGGACGGAGCTCCGGGCTCCTCCAGCCCCCATGTCAGGCAGGAGCGAAGCTCTCAGGCACAGGGGTAGGGGAGGCCTGGACAGTGAGGCCATGCCCAGGCTCCATCCCGCCCCGGCCAGCATGGCCCTGTGGTGGACACTGCAGAGAGTGCCTGGTCAGGACAGAGGGGACCCCAGGGGCAGGACTGGGCCTGCTTCCTCCCGGACGCTGACCGTCTCAACCTCCCTGCTGGGACTTCCCCCACCCTACCTGCCCTACCTGTACCTCCTCCCTGCACCCCTGCACCTGGGCAGGTGGTCCCAGATGGGGAGAGCCTTGTCGAGCTGCACCCCTTCCCCAGCCTTGACGCCCCCTGAGTCCCATGAGCACTGGGCTCATTACACACCTGGAAACGCGCATCTGGGCTGTGCCACCAGCCACATATGGATCCTTCTGGAAGAAGGGCCAAAGTGCTGAGGCTCTCAGAAAAATGTGTGCTCACCTATACAGCGCCTGGGCAGACATGCCTGGACACCTCCACACATGGGCACATACACAGCCACACACTTCTGCCCTCCCAGATCTACTCTGTGGGCCTGTGAACATAGGGGGTTTGGAGCCCTCCTCTGGACCATGGCCTCCTCTGAAAGCCCCCCTGCTGGCCCCAGGGCAATCTTTCTTCAAGTCCCACCCCCACCCCCACGCACTATGGGATCTTCCCCCTGGGCTGTGATGAAACAGTGTGGGCACAGAGACAGTCAGCCCTGGCCACAGAACACACAGCAGGTCTAAGACCACCCTGAGGCAGACCTGCCCCAGATCCCGAGGTCACAGAGACGGGTCCTCTCCCGCACAGGAGAGAGGACAGGAGCTGTGGACCCCTGGACACCTTCCATTTTATAGAATGGGAAACTGAGGCATGGAGGTGCGGGTTCGGCAAGAAACGTGGCACACAGTGGGGGGCAAAGAGGGGCCCTGGGCTGCAGATTGTGTCTCAGGACCCACTGCTCAGAAGGGAGGTCTGAGGCCAGGCAGGTGTGGCCTGGGTTGTGGGCCCAGGGTGGGGCGGGGGGCCAGTGTGGGCAGGGCAGGCCTGGAGAACGTGAGCTTCTCTGTTTGGATGAAGACAATGCCCCTCTCATGGTTGGCGCCGTGTTGATGAAATGGGGTACGCGGTGGGCTCCCCCTCACAGAGCACGTCCTCACCACTGAACATCTGGAAGATGAGTCACAGTGGCCGGAAGGCTTGGTCCTGGGAGAGGACCCAGGGGCCAAGGCTGCTGGGGCCAACCTCTGCCCTGGCCCCAAAGGGGGCAACCCAGCAGGGACTGCCAAGAGATGCCCCTCACTGATGGCCCTGCCCACCTGCCCCTTCACCTCCTCAGTCAACGCAACGGGGTGTCTGCTGAGACGCCAGCTGGCTGTGTGTAGAAATGGAGACCCCGGTTACCTCAGAAAGATGCTTGCCCTTGTGTGCCCTGGTGGTCACAGGTGCGGATGGCGAAGTCTGGCTTCAAAGCCTTGGTATCTGTGTGATCTTGAGCAAGTCATTTAACTTCTCTGGGTCTCAGCTTTCCCATCTGTAAAACTGGGATTATACGATCTCCTCCTATCATCCTGAGGTTTAAATTAAACAGCTAATAGTGCTTAAAACAGGGTTTGGGGGGAATTCCCTGGCAGTCCAGTGACTAAGACTCAGTGCTCTCACTATGGTGGGCTCAGGTTCGATCCCTGGGGAGTTGAGATCCTATAAGCTGAATAATCCGGACACATAAAACAAAACAAAACAAAACAAAAACCAGTGTCTGACGCGTAGTAACTACAATATAAAAGTGTATTAAATAAAATCTTAAATTGTGAGAGAAATCACTCAAAATCACTATTTAGCATCTGCAGAGAAGATGGGTCTGTAGCCCCAAACACTGAAAGGACAGCGTTTCCTCCACCGTAATGTTACAAGTAACGTAACACCTCAAAATAAAACCTGAAGCTGTAATAAGAGCAGAGAAGTCCAGCCAAGTTCTGACTTTTTCTTGTCATTGTTATTTGGTCCTTTAAAAAGGATCATATTTTTGACATGTCAGCCTCTTCCTAATATTTTTCTTTGCACCCCCATTTTGCTGTGCCCTCGGCTGGAGGCCCGGCTTGCTGTGGGAGCCAGATCTCTGCTTCCCCAGGAGGGATGAGCAGGGCTGACGAAGGAAAGAGGTGGAGGCCCCTGAGATGGAAACCCACGGAGGAAGCTGCTCCGGCTGGTCCCTGGGCTCAGGAGCACAGAGGGGGAGGGCCGGTGCCAACAGCTGGTCCTCGCTGAAGCTCCTCCCACCTCTGAAGGCCAGTTGAGGGGCTTTGTTGCTGTTGTTGCTCAGTCACTCAGTCGTATCCAACTCTTTGCCACCCCATGGACTGCAGCACACCAGGTTCCCCTGTCCTTCACTCTCTCCCAAAGTTTGCTCAAGCTCACGTCCATTGAGTTGGTGATTCCATCCAACCTTTTCATCCTCTGTTGCCCTCTTCTCCTCCCGCCTTCAATCTTTCCCAGCATCAGGATCTTTTTCCATTGAGTCGGCTCTTTGCATCAGGTGGCCAAAGTATTGGAGTTTCAGCATCAGCCCATCCAGTGAATATTCAGTGTTGATTTCCTTTAGGATTGACTGGTTTGATCTCCTTGCAGTCCAAGGGACTCTCAAGAGTCTTCTCCAGCACCACAATTCAAAGCATCAGTTCTTTGGCGTTTAGCCTTATATAAGGTCCAGCTCTCCCTGGGGAACAGTTATTAAGCAGGCTAGGGCCCTGCCTCTGGGACTGCAGGACCCGAGGGCCCATGGCGGGCAGGGGTGTTGCTCAACAGCGACCCCATGTGGCGGACCCTATAGAGCTGCAGCTGGTGGGCTGCCTCTTCTTGCCAACCTCCTCCTCTCCAGTTGTAGAGCAGGATGACCCAGTTCCCGTAACAGCGAGGAAGGGGAGATGGGGAGAGGGAGACGCTGGACTTCCTGCTAATGCGCATAGGGATGCTCACAGAATCCACGAGAGGGTTTAATGAAAGAGAGAGTTCCGTATTTGCCCCTCCCAGCAGGTGCACTGGGTGGTGCCTGCTCCACACCCTCTCCCTTCCACGGTGAGGGAGGAGTGTCCAGGTTGTCAAGGCGCCCCCGCCTGCCTTCCCCGGCACTGGGTCCAGCGTCAGTGCCAGGGTTGCCTGAGCAGCTCCACCCTCTAGGTGAGCCGCCCCCACACTGGCCACGTGCTCGCTGCTGGTGCCTAAGAGGCCCTGCCCCCACCCCCGGCAGTGACAGGGCCACCGCGGCAATGAGATGGCTGGCATCTACCTGGCCGGGCACCGGCCGCGGGCCCTGGGGGAGCTGCAGAGACCCAGCTTCTCCACCCTGCCTGTGCTGGTGGCCTGCTGCCACCTCGACATAGACCCGGACCTCATTCGTGTCTTCACCAGCTCCTGAGTGTCCTGGTCTGCTGCTCTAGGGCCCGAACTGGCAGGTGTCCAATCTGAGCCCACCATCGTCCTGCTGGTCTCAAGGCACAGGGAGGGCAAGATGAAGACTAAGCCCCCAGCGCCTACTGGGTTCCTGTGCCAGGACCCTGAGGCTGGGTCTCCCCTGGGCAGCTGGTCCCAGGCCTTCTTTACGACCAGCCCTTGTCCTCCCAGGAGGTCTCGGTCTGGCTCCAGAGCCAGCCCAGCAGCCGGGGCTCCCTCCAGGCCAGCCCTCTCTACAGCGCCCAGCTCACATGCTTTCTTCTGTCCCCCCTCCACCTGGACGGCGGGGCCTGTGGGGCCTGTCGGGGTGCTGGCACCTCCATAAGGTAGCTGGCGGGGGTGGACGGGGTTGAAGTCTGAGGCTGGGTCATCCAGGGGGGTGGGGGTCCGTCCTAGCGCCCTCCGGGGATCTGGAGCAAAGGGAGGGCAGAGACCTTCTTTAGGTGCTGAGTCCTGCCCCAAGGCCACAGGTGGGAGGCCTTGTACCAAGGCCACTGACACGGAGCCCAGAAGCAAGGTCAGCTCCGGGCCCGACAGATCCCCTTTGTTGCCCAAAGCCCCCCCACCCCCGCCCATCATCACTGTAGGCTTCCTGACCCCAAATTAGGCTAGAATGTGCACCCCAGCAGTCTCTCTCCACGCCCTAACCAATCACCTAACCTCCTAGCAGGAATTTTGTCTTGAGGCTATAAAACTGGCGACTAACAGGAGAAAACTTTAGGCTCTCCCTGGTCTGTCAGGGGGGCGGTGGGCTGCATTTGCAGCGCCCTCATCATCTCTGTCCCCTGCTGTCCACTCAGTCCCTTCTGCAGTGCTCTGTCCCTGCAAACTCCTTTCCAACCCACGCTCGGGCTGCCTCAGCATTAGGGTCCCAGGCCAGGACCCTGGAGACCCGCAGAGGGAGCACAGCTCTCATTCCTGCTGCACTGCGGCTCGAGACCTGGGCTCCAGAAGCTCAGCGACTTGGCCGATCCCCGGGCAGCGGTGGTGGAGCGAGCCGGTGGGTGAGTGTGTCTGCCCGCCTGAGGGTCCCTGCTCCCTGCTTCCTGCTTCTCCCAGGGCAGGGACCTCGGAGACCCACTTTATGAGTCAGAAGCCACAGCCTTTGTTCAAGGGGCCCGCCCAGGCCGCTGGGCCTCCTGGGAAGGAAGGGGGACCTGATCAGCAGCCCCCAGCTATGGGGGGCAGTTTCTGAAGACCCGGATGCTTCCTGCCAGGAGGTGTGGGGCCTCCTGCTCTGGGAAGGACAGCATTAGGGGGTCCTGGAAAGTTAAGCTCCCTTGGCTGAGGTCCAGCTTCTGTGTCTCAGAAGGTGTTTTTATATATACATGTATTTTTTATTATTAATTTATTTTTTAGATTGAAGGAGAGTTGAGAGGCCCTTAGACAGCAAGGAGATCAAACCAGTCAATCCTGAAGGAAATTAACCCTGACTATTCATTGGAAGGACCTATGCTGAAGCTGAAGCTCCAATACTTTGGCCACCTGATGCAGACTGGAAAAGACTCTGATGCTGGGAAAGATTGAGGGCAGGAGGAGAAGGGGA
This sequence comes from Bison bison bison, assembly GCF_000754665.1. Lineage (NCBI taxonomy): Eukaryota > Metazoa > Chordata > Mammalia > Artiodactyla > Bovidae > Bison > Bison bison. The sequence goes on along the minus strand of NW_011494652.1, from coordinate 4,142,865 downwards.
TGACAGAGGATGAGATGGCTGGATGCCATCACCAACTCGATGGACATGAGATTAAGCAAGCTCCGGGAAATGGTGAAGGGCCCACAAGCCTGGTGTGCTGCAGTCCATGGGGCCGCAGAGATGGACACGATTTAGTGACCAAACAACATAGTCGAGTCACAATGTTGTGTTTTATGTATATATTTTTCAAATAATTTCCATTACAGTTTAGCATAAGATATTGAATATAGTTCCCTCTGCTGTATAGTAGGACCTTGTGGCTTATTTTATATATAGTAGTGTGTGTATGTTAATCCCATACACCGAATGGATCCCTCTCCCACTTCCCCTTTGGTAACCATAAATTTGTTTACTACGTCTGTGAATCTGCTTCTGTTTTGTAAATAAGTTCATTTGTACTATTTTTGTGGCTCCACATGTAAGTGATAGTCTGTAGTATTTGTCTTGGTCTGACTGACTTCACTTAGTGTGATAATCTCTAGGTTCATCCACATTGCTGCAAATGACATTATTTCATACTTGTTATGGCTGAGTGGTATTTCATTGTGTATATATGTACCACATCTTGTTTATCCATTCATCTGTTGTTGGACATCTAGGTTGCTTCCATCTTTTGGCTATTGTAAATCGTGCTGCGATGAGTATTGGGCTGTATGTATCTTTCTGAATTAGTCTTCTCCAGATGTACGCCCACTAGTGGGATCGCTGGGTCATCAGTTTCTCTATTTCTAGTTTTTCTAAGGAACCTCCATACTGTTCTCCATAGTAACTGCACGGATTTATATTCCCACAGAAAAGTGTAGGGGAGTTCCGTTTTCTCCACACCCTCAGAAGGTATTCATAGAATGGAAGGGCATCGGGGAACTGGCACAAGAGCCCCAAGAAACAGCAGCCTCCAGCCCCAACCGAGTGTGCGAGTAAGTGCGTGTGAGCACCGGTGTCTGCCTGTCTGAGGATCTGTGTGTTCACACCTGTGCTAGGTGTACCAACACGTGTGCAAGCCACAGCGGTGAGACCAGTCCGGAGGTGGGCCAGCTATTGCCCCTCTGAGCCCCAGGAAGTAGAAGGACCCCCAGCCCCCACTGGCTCCAACACCCCCCTCCCCGAAAGGCTGTGTGACCTGGGGAGTCGGTGCCTTCTCCGGGCCTTGGCTCCTGCCTGTGAGATGGGAGTGAGGCTCCCTCCTGGGTCGGGACAGCTGAGAGGAGTGAGGGGTGAGGGGGCAGGTGCAACCCTGGAGGACAGACACGGGCACAGCAGATGCTGGCCTGGAGGGCACAGACGTCTCTAAGGACCCATGTTCTTCACTGCAGGTGGGGAGGCTGAGACCCAGACAAACCCAAGCTTCCCAAACCAGGTGTGGCTGGAGCCGTTAGAAATTACTCTGTACTTCGGGAGCCTAATTATAGTTCTGACATGAGAGAGGCCTTCCTAACCACCAGGGCTGCTCAGCCTAGGGGGTGAGTTCTCTGTCACCAGACATGTTCAAGCAGAGGGTCAACAAATCTGTCAGAAAGCTGCAGAGGGGACTCTGGTCCTGAAAGGGGCTGGACTGGTGGCCCAGAGGTCTGTCCAGCCGGGCGTCTATTCAGACAAAGCCCCAAGGGCAGGACCTTTCTGCTCCTGGACAGGACCCCTGCCTTTTGGGAGCCACTGAGCACCCGGGGTCGTGGACAGAGACCTGGAGGCCGGCAGGGTGCTCACAGAAGGGTGCAGCTGTGGCTGCCCAAGGCCCAGGTGATCAGCCTCTGTTCGAAGTCAGAATAGGGTGGGTAGCGGATGTTGTTCAGCATCTCCAGGCCCGGGTGGGAGAGCAGGCAGGCACGGTGGTGGGAGAAGGTGTCGAAGGAGAACTTGCCGTGGTATCTTCCCATCCCACTTTGGCCTGCACGGGCACGGAAGTGAGGGTCTAAGGCGAGGCCGAGGAGCCTGCCACCACCACCAGCAGCCCACCACCCAGCAGGGAGCCCAGGGAAAGCCAGGCCACGTGAAGAGCCATTTTGCAGAGAGGGAAACTGAGGTCCTGAGAGGCCAGGGGGCTGGATCAAGGTTGAACCGTGAGTGAAGGCCAAACTGAGCCTTCCTGGGTCTGGCGCGCCCACCTGGGCTTCCCTGGGAGTTGGGGCTGGAGGGTGAAGAGGGCGGGGCTCACCGACTCCCCCGAATGGCAGGGAGGTAAGAGTCAGGATGGCGGGGCTCACCGACTCCCCCGAATGGCAGGGAGGTAAGAGTCAGGATGGCGGGGCTCACCGACTCCCCCGAATGGCAGGGAGGTGAGAGCCAGGAGGGCGGGGCTCACCGACTCCCCCGAATGGCAGGGAGGTAAGAGTCAGGAAGGTGAAGCCCTGATTCCCTGCGAAGCTGCCGCTGCTGGTCCTGTCCAGCATCTGCTTCACTGCCTGGTGGGAGGCGGAGGCCAGGGTGAGGGGTGGAGCGGAGGCTCCGCATTCCACAGCGAGCAGAGGCGCCTCCCCGGTCTCCATCCTCTGCTGAGTAAGTGTCGCCCCTCTGAGTTCATAAAGAGGAGCCCGCGGCCCCGAGAAGTGCCTGTGAGGGTTAGCAGCCGCAGCAGACAGGCAGCCCGCCCGGCTCCGCCTGCAGGGTCTCACCTCTGCTCTACCCCATCCGCCTTCAGGGGCTCTGCACACCCATACAGAACTTTTGCACGGTTTAGGAAAAGAAGGATGTTTGGGGCAGGGCAGATAGAAAGGGCACCTCCTTGTCTGGGTGGAGGCTGCCCCGGCCAGGGCAGGCAGCTGGCCACCCACCCGTTGGTAGGTTCTTGGTGCTGCCCTCACCAAACCCACCCCTGTCTCAGCGGGACACCTGTATTCAGGGAGCCGTCGTCCAATGGCCTGGATTATAGTCACCCTGGAGTTGTCTGCTCCCTGACCCTTGTAAGTGGGCTGGGAAAAGGGAGGTGGCTAGTCTCACCCCTTTGGGCCCCTCTGTTGCCCCCACCTGCGTCCAGCCCCACCTGGCTGCTGTTGGAGAAGGCGTAGAGGGCCAGGGGCTTCTCCCGACGGTTGATGAAGTCGATGGCCTGGTCCAGGCTCCTCACGTTCACGATGGGCAAGATGGGCCCGAAGATCTCCTCCTGCATCACCGGCTCGGTCTCCTTCACGTCCACCAGCACTGTGGGGGCTGCCCGAGACAGGGGCCGGCTCAGCCCAGGGGCGGGGCCCTGTGGTAGGCGGGGCCTCTGGTAGGCGGGGCCTCTGG
>NW_011494652.1:4136519-4139442 GCF_000754665.1 Bison bison bison | reverse complement strand
GCGGGCCCGCGGGCTGTCAGGGGCCGGGGACCCGGATGTCCCAGGGACGGTACTCTCCCCGCAGCCCCCGGGAAGTGACCACGAGGGGCTCCCCAGCCTGACCGGGGCCCGTGGGGCCCAGAGAACCAGCCTGGGTCTCACAGTCAGAGGGTGACCCTATCTTAGACCCCAGAGTCTGAGGCCCCAGGTCCCAGCCTGTTAGACCCTCGAGTGGTTCGGCTCAGGAGACCAGAGTTCTTTGTTCACAGCAGAGCGGACGCTCAGGACGGGCAGTGGGAGCTGAGAACCGGAATCGTGGGCACATAGCACCTGGCATTGTGTGGCCCCCGGAGCAACAGATCGTGGGGCTGAAGTTGGGAAGCTGAGCCTAGAACTCTGGGGTCTGAGCTTGGAGACCCAAATAATCCTAAAGGAAATCAGTCCTGAATATTCATTGGAAGGACTGATGCTGAAGATGAAACTCCAATTTATGGCCACCTGATGCGAAGAACTGACTCATTGGAAAACACCCTGATGTTGGGAAAGATTGAAGGTAGAAGGGGACGACAGAGGATGAAATGGTTGGATAACGTCACCGACTCGATGGACATGAGTTTGAGCAAGCTCCGGGAGTTGGTGATGGACAGGGAGGCTTGGCATGCTGCAGTCCATGGGGTCGCAAAGAGTTGGTCACGACTGAGTGACTGAACTGAACTGAGCTTGGAGAACTTGGGCCAGAGTGTGGAGTCGTGGGGTCGTGGGCTTAGACCCCAGCAACAGGAAACACCAGTGTCACAAAGTCGTGGCACCAGGCTGGGCTGTAGCGGTGGGGTCGTGGGAGCCTCAGAGCCCAGACTCAGGGCCCAGCTGTGGCCCCCAGTGTGGAGGTGCCTTCCCTGGGGTGGGGGTGGGGGTGCGGCACAGTGGCAGGGAGGGCGGGGCTCACCGATATAGAGATCGCTTTCGTCACTCTGGCCACCGATGACCACGCGGCCGCAGCTCAGCAGGCCCCGGAGCCGCTGGAAATGCTTCTGGCTGATGATGCGGCCCAGGTCCGGGGACCTCTGGGGGTCGTTGCCATAGAAACGGGTGATGGCGCTCTGCAGGGCGGGCACCAGCTGCGCCTGCATCTGGGGACTGCACAGGACATAGTCGGGGGCCACGCAGGTCTGGCCAGCGTTGAAACAGCGAAAGAAGGCCACCCGGTTGGCCACGGTCTGGGGGTCGCAGTTGTCGTCCACGTAGCAGGGGTTCTTGCCTCCCAGCTCCAGCGTGACGGGCGTCAGGTGCTTGGCGGCAGCAGCCATGACAATCTTGCCAACTCGAGGGCTCCCTGGGGACATGGGATTTGACTCACCTGCTCTTGGCCGGATGGTTCAGGCACCACCTTCGTGGTTCCATCCTGGCTCACCCACTGGGGTCTGTCCCCGCCCTGCAGCCCCAGGACCGCACCCTGCCAGGCCCAGCTGCCCCAGATGATTGCCATCAGGGATGCTCCACACCGCTGGCCATCGCCTCCTCCCTGCCCCGCCTTCTCCAGCCTCTTCTCCAACGTCCCTCTTTCCCCAGGACACCAGCCGGGGCCCCCCTCACCCGTGAAGAAGATGTAGTCGAACTCGTGCTCCAGCAGCCGCCCCGTCTCCTCGGGCCCGCCCAGCACCACGGCAAAGCAGCTCTGCAAGGGGGCGGGAGAGATGCACGGCTCAGGGGACCCTGCAGGATCTCCCACTGGTGGGAGCGGGGATGTGGGACACAGGCTCACCCTCACCTGGTCCAGGTATCGGGGCAGCACCTTGGCCAGGACCTTCATCGTGCTCTTGCTGATCTCCGAAGGTTTCAGCACCACGCAGTTACCTGTGGGGCGAGGCGGGGCAGGGAGAGGGCGGGGCCATGTGTAGCCACGCCCATCTCCATTCGGTCCTCCGGCCTAGTGCAGCGGAGAGAGGTGCCCTATTGGCCCCGAGGCCACACAGCCCCAAGGATGGTGGCCAGACAGGAAGCAGGCCTTCTCAGCCACCTGGTGCCAGCTCCCTGCTCCTTCCTGGCTCTGGGGGAGGCTGGGAAGACAGGCAGGGGGCGTGAGGGTGGAGGTGTCCTCTCACCTGCGGCGAGGGCGCCCACCAGGGGCCCCAGGCTCAGGTTCAGGGGGTAGTTCCAGGGAGACAGGATGAGCACCAGGCCAAAGGGCTCCTTCCGGATGAAGACCGAGTCCAGCTGCGTCATCTGGGGTGTGGGACGGACAGTGAGGCCTCGCTAAGGATCACCCCAAAGCCCACCTCTCATAGCCCTCGACCTGCCTGTGCAGTGGAGTCCCCTCAAGGAGACCGCGGTCCCGAGAAAGTCAGTGACTCCCCCAGGGCCTGGGCCGGGCCGCCCTAGAGTTGTCCCGCCTGGCCAGAGGTCTCACCAGGTTCTTGGCCCCTGGCTCGTCCTTCATCCAGGTGTGCAGGTTCCTGAGAGCGAAGTCGACCTCGTTCTGGCAGAGGATGAGCTCCGAAACTTCCGAATGAAAGGCCGTCTGTGGTGGAGGTGAGATTCAGGGGTTAGGCCTGGGCGGGGTCGGGAGGGGAGCGCATCTAGTGCTGGAGGTCCCCAAGAGTCCTCAGGGTAGACACGGAGACAGTCTCCAGGGTGAGCACAGCCAGCCCCTGGGAACTGCAGTGAGGAGCGTGAGTCCTGGGCTCTGCCGCTTTCTGGCTGTGGGACCTTGGGCAAGTGACTTAACTCTCACATGCCTCACTTTCCCCATCTGTGACATGGGACAGCAGTCAGACCTGCCTCACAGGTTTACTGTTGATGTAGAGCAGCTAGCAGCCCAGGGAAGACTCTGCTGAACCACAGGACTGAGCTGGGGATGCAGCTGGCTCTAGCCCCCACCCCTGCCCTCCTCACCCACCCCTGCCCTCCTCCCCTCACCCCTGCCTGTCCTCACTCACCCCTGCCC
>NW_011494652.1:4135705-4136419 GCF_000754665.1 Bison bison bison | reverse complement strand
TCAGGCCCTTCAGCTGGGTGGCCCGGAACTCGGCCGGCCGCGTGCGCCCTGAGACAAAGGCCTCCCGCAGCCGCTGCAGGGTGTCTGCGAAGGGGTCCATCCTGCCGGGTGGGGTGCAACGTCGGTTGGGGTGCCCCCACCTCCACCACCCCTCCAAGGCCCCTACTCGCACCCACGTGGGCCCACGGACACCCTCACGGGGCCTCGAGGGGTTCTTTGCCTCAGAGACCACAGAACTTTGCAGTGGCAGAGGGGGAAACTGAGGTTGGGGTGTGCCGCAGGGCCCCGGAGCATGGGACTGCTCCCTGTGCCCTGGGGAGGTGGTCCTGGAACAAGGAGCAATGGGGTGGGCGGGGCATCCGTGGGAAGGCGCAGCTGACAGCCTGGAGCCTTGAGCCCATCTGGCCTTGATCTGACACCCAAGGGAACCCTGGCAGGGCTGGGAGGGGAGGGAGATGGGGCATGGGGGTGGGAAGAAGGAGCCCAGGAGGGCCTCTGAGGGGAAGTACCTGGACTTGGAGCAAGAAAGGGCTCTGAGCACCCCAACCAGGGCCCCAAAACCATACCATCGCCTGTGCCTCCAGGTCTCTCTATCTGAGTGTCTCTCTGTCTGAGTGTCTCTCTGCCCATGTCTGTGTGTGTTTCTCTGTGTCTGTCTGTGTCTCTCTTTTCTTCTGTGTGCCGATGTGAGCCATCTACCCTCAGGGTCCAGCA
>NW_011494652.1:4116749-4135586 GCF_000754665.1 Bison bison bison | reverse complement strand
TCCAGCAGCATCTCACAGGCCTGAGCCCAGGACCTCTGCCTCAGCACTGACCATGGAGTGAGGCAGGTTTCAGCGTCCCCACTGGGCACCCTGCACCTCCCCCTCCTCCTCTCCCAGCCTCAGTCTCCTCATCTGGGGAGTGGGGACAGACTTCTTCGTGGGCATGCACAGCACAGGCCTGGCCTGGGAACACCAGGGACATGGAAGTCCTGCTGGGTGGGAGGGGGAAGGCTGGCCATGTGGGTGAGGCCCCTCAGCAGGTGGGCAGCGGGAGTTCAGCTTTTAGGGGGAACCCAGGACCTGCCTGCTCCCACCTGTGGTTGGCAGGGCAGGTATCCTGGCCCTTTCTTGGGCTGGAAGGGGACCCGAGTTGTGCCCTCCCACAGCCAGGCCCGGGGTGGTCCTACCTAGACCCCTGTCCCTGCTCCAGATGGCAGAGGAACAGAGGGAGATCAGGAAGTCCCACTCAGGCCCAGGCTCGGAGCCAAGACGACCAGGGCCATTTCCTCCTGAGCGTGTCCCGGAGCAGCTGGGACTGTGGGGCCACCTCTGGCTACCCGCCCTGCCCACCCTCGGTCCAGGGTGGCCAGGAGCACTCTTAGGCCTTCAAGTTCCAGAGCTGCCCCAGAGGCGCCAGCATCACCCGCCCCACCCAGCTTTCCCTGATGGAGTTCCGGTGGCACCTGGTCCCATCGGCCCAGCTCTGGCTTTGTCCGTGGCTCTCTAGAGCCTCTCTAGGGCTAAATACCTCCAGAATGAATCAGCCCAGGGACCACATCCTCAGGCCCACCCCACCATTGCCCAATCAAATGAGGAGGCAGATGGCTTGGTGGGGCTGAGGTCAGCCCTTGTTTAGGGTTAGGGTTTAGGGTTAGGGATAGCCCTAGGTTTAGCCCTCCTCATGGGGGCTACATAGCAGCTTCAGTCGTGGGTCCTGTGACTCCACAGTCCCTCCCCCACCGGCACCGAAGTGTGCTAGTTTTAACCACTGGATTCCCAGGGAAGTCCTGCCCTGTACTTTTTATTGACTTCTCAACATCTTTCAGTAGCTTCCAAATTTTCTACCATGAGAATGCAACACTCCCAAAATCAGAAATGAACAGTGAGTGTTGTTTTTACAAGGCACTGCCCCCTTTCCCTGTCCCAACCCCTCCAGCACTTCCTGAGCACAGCCCAGGTCACACCTGGCTGGCCCCTGTCTATCCACATTTTCCCTCGGCCTGGGGAGCCTCCACCCCCCAGGTGTCACTGGGGTCTGAGGTGGGGGCATGGAGCGGGGGTCAGGGCAGCACGACCTCCCTGCGCTGAGCCAGGCCCCAGGTGCACGGACCCCCAGCCCTGGGGGCCCCATGGGGTCGGGATCCCATTTGTCTTCCCCACTCCCCCACCCTGTGCTGCTGGCCCGACCCCACATACCCTGGTGTGGACTCCGACCCTGGATCCTTTGCCGAACCTGGGCGCTTTGTGCCTGACATTCTGCCTCCAGATGTGCGCTCTCGCCCAGCCTCTGCCAGCTGCCTGTGCAGCCCCCCGGATGCCCTGTGCCCACGTCTGGCGGTGGAGAGGCACCTGAGTGACAAATCACCAAACTGAAGCTCCACCTGGTCTGGCCTCCTGCTGATTCACACACAGCTGGCCCCTGGAACAGGTTTGGCAACTCCAGGTGACTCCAGGTGATGCTGTGATTTCTGGGAAGGACAGGCAGAAAGTCACCTGATTAAAAAAAAAAAAAGAAAGTTACCTAATTAAGGAGCAAAAGATAAGGTTGCTAAGTCACTAAGAGTCCAACTCTTTGCGACCCTGTGGACTGCAACCCCTCAGGCTCTTTTGTCCTCCACTATCTCCTGGAGTTTGCTCAAACTCATGTCCATTGAGTTGGTGATGCCATCCAGCCATCTCATCCTCTGTCGTCCCCTTCTCCTCCTGCCCTCAATCTCTCCCAGCATCAGGGTCTTTTCCAATGAGTCAGCTCTTTGCATCAGGTGGCCAAAGTATTGGAGCTTCAGCATCAGTCCTTCCAGTGAATATTCAGGGTTGACTTCCTTTAGGATTGACTGGTTGAATCTCCTTGCAGTCCAAGGGACTCTCAAGAGTCTTCTCCAGCACCACAGTTTGAAAGCATTTCAAACTTTGTCAGTGGGACCCTGGCAGCCTCCTCCAGGACGCCCTCAGCCAGCAGAGCTCTTCGAGTCACCCAGGTCCCCGCACCAGACCCTCATGTCTGTGCCTTCATTCCCACCCCGAAGGGCTCCTTCATTTGCGCTCTCCTCATGTGCCCGACTGGTATCCTCGGGGCAGAGGAAAGGGCCCTGGCAGCTGCAGAGAGAGCGTGGATGGGCCAGGGGCCCCTGTGGCCACAGGGTGTCACATCTTGTTCCTTGTTCCTCTTATTCTCCTATTTACTGTGTGATCCTAGGCAAGTTACTTGGGCTTCCCTGCTGGCTCAGATGGTAAAGATTCCCCCTACAATGCGGGAGACCTGTGTTTGATCCTTGGGTGGGAAAGATCCCCTGGAGAAGGGCATGGCAACCCACTCCAGTATTCTTGCCTGGAGAATTCCATGGACAGAGGAGCCTGGTGGGCTACAGTCATGGGGTTAGAAAGACAAAGTGAGTGAGTATACACACAGCACAGGCAAGTTGCTTAACCTCCCTGAGCCTCCCTGGGGCAACAACTGCAATTAGAGGATCTCATGATAAGATGAAAGAATAGATATAGATACCACGGCTCCTGACGCGAAATCAGTGCTCGTAAGTATTGGTTATTAATGTTTCCCCCAGTCTTTCCAGAGCACCTGCTAGGTCCTAGGAAGCAGGAGAATGCACTCAGGCCCCACTGCTAATCCGTCTTGTGTGATTTGCCCCTGTCTGCCCTTCACTCCCAAGCCTGTCCCAAGAGATCAAGATCACTCCATGGCCGAGGGCTATGGAGAGCAGGTCCAGGCACAGCGTGAGAACCAGCTTGCACCCCAGGCAGGCGTGTGAGGTGCTCCTTGGCTGTGATGGGAACCAGGCCAGTGGGAGCCACGAAAGACACCAGAAGGGAAGTCAGGGCTGGCAAGAAGAATCGAAGAGCCGGGGGGTGGGGTATGGTGGGGTGGGGGTACGGCCCGCCTCCTGGGAACCACCGGATTGTGCAATTCACCTCAAAGCTGTTAAAGCGAGACAAACCAAGGAATTCCCTGACGATTGGTGGCTAGGACTCCACGCTATCATGGCCAAGGGTGCGGGTTCAATCCCTGGCTGGGCAACTAAGTTCCCACAAGCCACACAGCCAAAAACAAGCAACAAAAAACTAAATGAACTAAACCACATTGAACTGAACCAACAAGAAGCCTGCATAGCCCACAAGCAAATGAAAGCATGTTCGGCCTCCACAGCAACTGAGAAATGCAAAGTGCAACAATGGCGAGATGCTCTGCAAATGCCTCGGATCAGTTTCCTGGGGCTGCACTGACCAACCACCACAGCAACGGCGGTGGGTGGAGACAGCAGGGTTACAATCTCCCAGTGCTGGAGGACGGAAGTTCGAAACCCATGTGTTGGTGGGGCTCCAGGGAAGGGGTGTCCTCTACTCCCGGGTCTAGCTTTTGCAACTGCTGGCCTTCCCCGGCTCTACACCTCCGTAGTTACGACAAACCAGAATGTCGCCAGACTCTGCCAAGTGTCCCTAGGGGAATGACATTGTCCCTAGTTCAGAGCCACCCCACTAAATGATTCTTGAAAACAGTTCTGTGACTTCCCTGGTGGTCCCGGGGTTAAGATCCGTGCTTCCAGTGCAAGCAGGGGGCAGGTTCGATCCCTGGTCAGGGAACTAAGATTCCTGCATGCTGTGCGGCATGGCACAGAAAATATTAATTTTTAAAAAATGGTCAAAGAATGTAAAAAAATAGTTCTCAGGGGGAAGAAAGGCTTAAAAGAAATTCTGCTGCTCCAGGGAAGCAAAGAATCGGTGATGGTTGAGGGGTGGGGTGGGGTAGAGAGGGGGACGTCTGGGGTTACACTGGGTGCTTACAGGAATGATCCCCCTGATGAGAATGTCACAGGGGGTGACCCATGTGGATGGGGGGTGGGGTCTTGCAGAGTTTGGGTGGGGGGCAGTGTAGTTCCTGTGTTTTCCAGGAAGTGACTACCAGCTAGGGGAGGGGAAGGAGGGACTGGATGTGACAAACCTCAGGACAGAGCAGCAGACTCCAGACAACGATCTTCCAGTGAGACCTCCCAGACTTCTGTCTGAGTGGTGTCTCCCCAAACTCATATCTGTGTGCATGCGTGCTCAATCGCGTCCAAGTCTTTGTGACCCCCATGGACTGTAGCTCGCCAGGCTCCTGTGTCCATGGAATTCTCCAGGCAAGAATATTGGAGTGGGTTGCCATGCCCTCCTCCAGGGGATCTTCCTGACCCTGAGATTGAACTCACATCTGCTGCATTGGCAGGTGTGTTTCTTTGCCACTGAGTCACCTGGGAAGCCCTTAGGCAGGAAGGGGAGAGGGCCGAGTGGCTGGGTGCCCTGTGCAAAGGGTCCTCCTTGGGGAGGAAAGAAATAGCAGTGCCCAGGACTCCAGGACTCCAGTCTCAGTGGGACTCAACAGGTTAATTTGGGGACCCTCAAACTTGCCCTGGGGACCTGAAGATGCCAGGGTCCTGCTCTGGGCTTCTGCCCCGGCAGGTGTGGGATGGGCCCTGGCATCAGGACCTTGACTAGTTTCCAAATGATTGCGAATTTCAGATGGATTTCGAAAGTGGCACTGGGTTCCCTGGAGGGAACAAATGGTACCTCCCTGGTCATTCCTGGGAAAAGCTACCCAGTAAGTTTTGTGACAGATCCTGGGCCCCTGGCAGCCTCCCTTCTGGCTTTTCTGCAGGGAAGCTCCCCAGCTGAGAACCAACCCTGTCCAGAATGCCCGGAGTCTCAGTCTCCCCATCCACAGAATGGGGAGAGAGCAGCCAACGGTGACACCCATCTCACGAGGTCACTGGAAGGTCATTATGGGAGCGGGTTGGATGCTTCCAGAAACTTCAAAGCACTGCGGGCAGTGAGAGGCCTGAGGGGTGGGGGCAGGCGAGGTGTGGCAGGGAGCAGAGGCGGGGCCAGAGGCGCCTGCCTGCCCTTCACGTCACGGTGGAAGGGACAGCTGGGGGCTATGGTCCCAGGGCGGGCTTGAATCATAGTTTGCGAAAACTGTTCGAGAACCTTGACCCAGAGAAATGCGTGGTCTTGAGAGCTCAAGCTCTTAACCACGCTAAACTTCAGGATATGGAGAACTCTAGCATCTGGGGTGCAAACGGTCTTCTTTTTTTCTTTATACCTTATATAATATGTCTAGCGTACAGAAAATACACAGGATAACACACGACCATTCACACACACACCCCACCCAGCCTCATCAGATCGTAACGTTTGCTGTGTGTTTATAACTTTGTGAGCAGCGGCGTCCTCTACTGTCATTGAACGTTTCATAGAGTTGGTGGCTCAGATGGTAAAGAATCTGCCTGCAATGCGGGGGACACTGGTTCAGTCCCCGGTCTGGGAAGATCCCACACGCTGTGGAGCAGCTAAACCCATGAGCCACAACTACTGAAGCCTAGAGTGTGCCTAGAGTGTGCCTAGAGCCATGCGCTGCAGCACGAGAGGCCACCGCAAAAAGAAGCCCGAGCACCACAAAAAACAGTAGCCCCTGCTTGCCACAGCCTAGGAAAGCCTTCTCACAGCAATGAAGACCTAGTGCAGCCTAAATAAATTTTTTTAAAAAGTAATACAATTTGTATTTGCTGATGATATGATTGTATATATAAACAAATTCCAAAGAAGGTGAATTCCCTGGTGATCCAGTGATTAGGGCTCCACTCTCTCACTGCCAAGAGCCTGGGTTTGATCCCTGGGTTGGGAAGATCCGCTGGAGGAGGACATGGCAACCCACTCTAGTACTCTTGCCTGGAGAATCCCAGGGACAGGGGAGCCTGGCTTGCTGCAGGCTATGGGGTTGCAAAGAGTCGGACACGATGTACCGACCGAATGAACACACACACACATACTACTAGAGCTAATAAACATTTGGCAAAGTTACAGGATATAAAATCAACACTCAAAAATCAGCTGTGTTTCTATACACTACCAGTGAACAATCTGAAAAGGAAATTTAAAAAACAATTCTGTTTACAATATCATCCAAAAGAATAAAATACCTAGGAATAAATTTAACCAAGGAAGGGGAAATTTTTTTACACTGAACTGCAAAACACTGCACAAAGAAATTAAAGAATATATAAATGAGTGGAAAGATAGCCCATGTTCATGGATTGGAAAACTTAATATTTTTAAAAATATAATTTTAACTTTACTTTTTTCCAGAGGGAAGTTTTTCTTTGGTCATTAAGGATTTAGCTCCCCACTTGGTATTTGGCAAAGGTCATAGGGCCTGGAAAATCCCATGGAAGGAGGAGCCTGGTAGGCTGCAGTCCATGGGGTCGCTAAGAGTCGGACTCGACTGAGTAATTTCACTTTCACTTTTCAATTTCATGCATTGGAGAAGGAAATGGCAACCCTCTCCAGTGTTCTTGCCTGGAGAATCCCAGGGATGGGGGAGCCTGGTGGGCTGCCGTCTATGGGGTCGCACAGAGTCGGACACCACTGAAGTGACTTAGCAGCATCGGGCGGCACCCCCCATTCTAAATTGGGGTGGGGGTGTTCAGTCCTTCCAGGCTTCACGAGAAGGGTTCCTAACTACTTTGCTATGAATGGTACAACTCACACAGTATTGTAGTTTCACATACAGCTTGGGAGGCACACAGGTATTGAAGACATTTGCTTCAGAAATGTCCTTGATGGCCGCAGCCTCTGTTGTGTTTTGAATGATGAACTTCTTAATGGCCTTGTCCTTGAGCACACACTGGGCACAGCTGGCGCCATGGGTATGCTGCACATGGCCACAGCCCTTTTTGGCACGACTATTGTTCTTATTTTTTTCTTGGTCACCTTGGAAGTGAAGGCCTGAGAGATGAAAAACGGAATAATGTTTAATATGGCAATGCTCCTCAAAGTGATCTATGATACAATGTAATCTCTATTAAAACTCTAATGTTTTGTATAAATGGAAAAGCCCATCTTCATATGTAATTGTATATTCCAACTCTCATTTTTTAAATAGCCAAAAATGTATGTAAAAAGAAAAACAAAGTTGGAGGCCTTACATTTCCTGATGTGTGAACTTATTACAAACTATAGTAATCAAAGACATTTTGCTTAAGGACTGACAGATAGACCAATAACATAGCATTGAGAGTGTAGAAACAAACCCAAATATCAACGGCCAGTTGATTTCTAACAAGGATGCCAAGATCATCCAGTATGGAAAGAAAGAAGGCAAGAGTACTGGAATGGGCTTCCATTCCCTCTTCCAGGGAATCTTCCCCATCCCAGGATCAAGCCTGGGTCTCCTGCATTGCAGGAAGATTCTTTATCAACTGAGCCACTAGGGAAGCTATGGAAAGAATAGCCTCTTCAACAAATGGTGTGTGGACACCAGGCTAACCACATACCAAATAAGTTGAATACCTACTTCAGTCCATATTCAAAACTTAACTCAGTGTGTTATACAACCCAGTATAGGAGCTAAAACAAATAAAACTCTTAGAAAAAGTAGGAGTGAATCTTCACGTCCTTGGATTTCACGATGGATTCTTAAATATGACACCAAAAGCATGAACAACAAAAGAGCAAATAGATAAATCGGGATTTACAAAAATCTAAAACTTTCATGCATCAAAGGACATTATTAAGAAAGTAAAAAGACAACCTACAGAATGTGAGAAAATATTTGCAATATAATCTGGTAAGGGTTATGTATCTAGAATATATAAAGAAGTTTCACAACTCAGCAACAAGAAGCAAAAAACCCAATTTAAATATGAGCAAAGTACCTGAATAGCAAAGTACCTATCTCCAAAGAAGATAGACAAATGATCAAAAAGCACATGAAAAGATGTCCAGTCTCACTGACCATTATGGAATTTCAAGTCAAAACCACAATAAGGTACCACTTTATATCCACTAGGGTAGCTATAATGAAATGACAACTCCAAAAAACCCATAAAACCAGAAAATAACAAGTCTTGGTAAGAGTGTGCAGACATTAGAATTTCCGTACACTGCTGGTGAGACTGTCAGATGACGCCTCTGCTTTGGAAATGAGTTTGGCAGTTACTCAAAAAGTTTAGCATAGGTACCACGTGACTGGAGAAGGCAATGGCACCCCACTCCAGTACTCTTGCCTGGAAAATCCCATGGACGGAGGAGCCTGGTAGGCTGCAGTCCATGGGGTCGCTAAGAGTCAGACATGACTGAGCGACTTCACTTTCACTTTTCACTTTCATGCATTGGAGGAGGAAATGGCAACCCACTCCTGTTCTTGCCTGGAGAATCCCAGGGATGGTGGGGCCTGGTGAGCTGCTGTCTATGGGGTCACACAGAGTCGGACACGACTGAAGTGACTTAGCCGCAGCAGCAGCAGGTGTAAATACTTCCCCAAATTGAAAACAGGTGTTCAAACAAATATTTGTTCATGAATGTTCACAGAAGGATTATTCACAACAGCCAAAATGTGGAGACAACCCAAATGTCCATCAGTAGATGAATGGATAAACGGATAGGGTATATCCATACAGTGGAATATTATTCCACCTTAGAAAGGAATGTGAACCTAAAACAACTCTAACAAATAGTCTATTTTTTAAAAAATGAAGTTCCTTATACATGTGCTACAATATGGATGGAACTTGAAAACATTAGGTTAAGTGGAAAAAGAGAAACCGACATCAAAGGGAACACGTTGAATGATTTGTTTTACATGAAATGTCTAGAAGAGGCAAATCCATAGAGACAAGAAGCAGACTGGTGGCTGCCAAGGTCTGGGGGCAGGAAAAATGGGGAATGATTGCTTTGTGGATACAGGTACATGTTTCATCTTGTGGTGATGAAAAAGCTTTGAAACTAGAGAGAGAGAGAGGTGTTGATTACATAATATGCCAAGTGCAGAAAATGCCACTGAACTTTAACATGATGAGTTTTGTGTTATTCGAATTTCACTTCCACAAAAGTAAAGGTTATTATTCCACCTGCTCATGCTCTTTTTGGTTCTTCTCTTGTTTACTCTGATGAAGCCAGCTGCCTATGGAAAGGCCCACACGGCAGAAACTGTAGGCAGCCTCGGTCAATAGCCAGTGAGGAGCTGAGACCCTCAACCTAACCGCCTTCAAGGAACCACAGCCAGCCAATGGCCAGGGGAGGGAGCTTGGAAGTGGGTCCTTTCCCATCAGAGCCCTGAGATGACTGAAATCTGGCCGATGCCTTGGCTGTAGTCTTATAATCTCAGTACAGGATAGCTGCCACAGGCATTCCTGCTCAAAGAGCAAGAAAAAGGGAGGCACAGCGGGCCGGGCTGGTCCAAAGCAGTTCTGAAATCCAGCCAGGAACACGTGGGAAGTTCTTTGACCGGATTCCAAGGTTTGGAAAGAATGCTGCAAGGCTCACGGCTCTGATCTCTGGGTCCTGGTCATCTGAGTCTTTCCTTTCTCATAAAAGCGAGCATGTGTTTGCAGCCGAGTGGTTTCCTCAGTCTGCTTCCTGCCGGTAGAATCCGACGGACTGGGAGGGGGCATTCTGATGGCCTTTTTTGTTTTTGCATTGTCTGTGTCCTTTCAGTCCAAGCTGGCGAACTTTGTCATAAACCTTGTGGGAATTCTGTGACTCTCGCTGAAGTTCAGTGCGCGTGATGAAAGGTGCCCCTACAGGTCTTTCTGAAGTAAGTCCTACTCTGTGGTTGGACAGCATCACGGATTAAACAGACATGCGTATGAGCAAACTCCGGGAGATTATGAAGGACAGGGGAGCCTGGCGTGCTGCAGTCCATGGGGTCGCAGAGGGTCAGACAGGGCTGAGCCACTGAACAACAA
The DNA here is from genome assembly GCF_000754665.1 of Bison bison bison. Taxonomy (NCBI): domain Eukaryota; kingdom Metazoa; phylum Chordata; class Mammalia; order Artiodactyla; family Bovidae; genus Bison; species Bison bison. The sequence goes on along the minus strand of NW_011494652.1, from coordinate 4,125,636 downwards.
CAAATCGTGAGCTCCAGCTGAGCTCCCCAGGTAACCTGTGCCCACAGGCCCTCAGTCACAGGTAGTGATCCCCAGAACCCAGGTGTGATATTTTATTGACGACACATTCCACATAAATGTCCAAATGGCTTTTTCTTTTTTTTTCGGTTGTGCCACATGGCTTGTGGAATCTTAGTTCCCCGACCAGGGATTGAACCCAGGCCCTCAGCAGTGAAAACTTGGTGTCCTAACCGCTGGGCCGCCGAGGAAATTCCCTGCACTTATGTCTTGGGCCAGGAAAGTGGGCCACAGAAGCCTCCTTGCTACAGTAAAGATGACATCTCTAGTGTGAAGTCAGACCTGGGTCTTCTGGCGTAGTCTCAACCCCTCCCCACCTCCACCCTCAGCCTTGGTCCCTTCCCAGGACCGTGATGCTCTGGGAGGCCATTCTTGTTTCAGAGTCATTACCAGTTTGGGGTCCCCTAAACAACAGCAACCCACTCCAATATGCTTGCCTGGCGAATCCCATGGACAGAGGAACCTGGTGGGCCACAGACCACGGGGTTGCAAAGAGTCGAACATGACTGAGCGATAACACAGGATAAGAGTAAACAAGACGGCTTCACTGAGAGCAGCAGTTCCACCCCTCCTGGGCCCTCCCTGAGCAACACGGGCCTCTCAGCCAGCCGAAGTGGGCGCTACCATCAGCACCAGAGCAGGACCCTGACCAGCCAGGACCACAGCCACACTGCTCCTGATCCCAGAGCTGTGCTGCTGGGTTTGCCAACTGTAAAAACAAAACCACGACGTGTATTGCCTCATGACCAGTAACATGTAACACAAAGGGATTCAGCCTGTGCCAAATCGTCCAGCTTCAACAACTCTCATAAGATCCCGCCTTCTCATAAAAAAAGGCTCATCTCTTGAACAAGATACTCGGGAGAATGTCCACATTTGCAAACTTGCATTTAGATTGACCCTCTGCAATGCAGGAGACCCTGCTTCAATTCCTGAGTTGGGAAGATCTGCTGGAGAAGGGATAGGCTCCCCACTCCAGTATTCTTGGGCTTCCCTGAGGCCTCAGCTGATAAAGAATCCGCCCACAATGTGGGAGAACTGGGTTCGATCCCTGGATTCGATCCCTGGGTTGGGAAGATCCCCTGGAGAAGGGAAGGACTATGCCAGTATTCTGGCTTGGAGAATTCCATGGACTGTATAGTCCATGGGTCCCAAAGAATTGGACATGACTGAGTGACTTTCACTTTTCTGAATATAAACTCTAAAACCCTCTAAAGAGCAACCTTTACTTTTGTATCCTGCCAATGTAGATCTACCTCAGTTGCAGAATTTATCAAATTTTATTTTTTGGCCATGCCATATGGATGCCATGGCATGTGGGATCTTAGTTCCCCGACTAGAGATTGAACCTACACGCCCTAGAAAGCACAGAATCTTAACGACTGGACTGCCAGGGACGTCCCCAAACCCAGTTTGCTTCTGATTCAGCATCTCTAGATGACTCTAGAAGGAGACTTTCAAGCTCTCTCGTCTGCTATTGAGAAGATAGTTAAAATCTTACACTATGGAGTCTTGGAATCATATAATTTTTAAAATTACCCAAAGGCAGATTGACACAGAATCACAGAAGCCAAGACCATGATGCTGAGTCTGACTTTCCACTTTGGAGTCCAGATGGCCACCCGGTCCCCTTATCCAGAGGTGACAGAGACATCAATAGTGTACTTTACAACCAGACCTGGAGCTGCCAAGGGATGGAGCATCCACATCTGATGGCTTAATTAGGTGTCCCTGTAAGAGCTGGCCTGCTGGGGCTTGCTGCCGTGACAGTAATCCTGTTTGTTCTGGGTGTGAATGTGTGTGTGTTGCTTGTCATGGGTGTGGCCTGTTCCATGTGTCTGTCTGTGGGTCTTGTCCATGTGCCAGGAACAGTAAGAGGGGGTGTGGAGTCTTCTGATGGGGAGCCTACCCCCCTGCAAAGGATGTCATTGAAAGTCATGCTCCCTCTCAGGTGGCCGCTCTGCGTGCCTGGGCTCATCCCTGGAAATGACTTGGAACTGTGACCAGCTGTAGAACCATTGTCTTCCCCTCCCCTCGCTTGCCTGGCATGCCCAGATGCCCACACTTTCCCAAATGATGCCCTGCCCTGCTTATGGCTCAAGCATCTGGTTGCCCAGCTCTGTCTGGAATTTGGCTGGAATCCTGCCAGAAGGAGGTCAGCATATCTGCCATCAGAGAACACTGCCTTCCGTGCCAGATGCTGTTGGGAACGGGGAGGACCGAGTGCTAGTCACCCCGCATGACTCAGTCTGGATCTGATTGTCATTGAAAGTCTGTGTATGAGGCAGGCAGTTTTCAGCCCCTTCATCTGTCTGAGTCTAGAGATCACCTGTTGGGGAGGCTGTGGAGAGGTGTGGGCCTTGCTGCCTCCCATAAAGGCAGGATCCTCGAATCTGCCAAAAGCAACTTGGTGACTAGTTTACGCTGGTTCAGAGCAGGGCCTGGGGCATCACAGACCATAGGTTTAATCTCCGTCCCCAGGCTGGGGCCAGAAAAGATGCTTCAGTTCTCTGGACAAGGCAGGAGGGGGGCCCAGGGTCCAACGAGGGCCTCCCTGTAGGTAACTCCGTGCCAGCCCTCTGCTAACACAGAGCTGCCCAAGTGTTCCCTGGTCCTGAAACCCTCAGTGTCTCAGTAATTTATTCATGGTGCTCCTAAGCCAAAAGAAATATCTAGCTGTTCTATTTGTGAATTATTTTAGGTCCAGTCAATAAGTATGTATGTTCTAATAACTTAGTAGTCACTTAGAAAATATATTGAATAATACACAGCAATAGAAAGGAAAAAAAATGGTATTTTTATTTCCTTCTCTAATAACCACAGGGCTTCCCTGATAGCTCAGTGGTAAAGAATTCACCTACAATGTAGGAGACACATGCAGGAGACTCGGGTTCGAGTCCTGGGTTGGGAAGATCTCCTGGAGAAAGAAATGGCAACCCACTCCAGTATTCTTACCTGCAAAATCCCATGGACAGAGGAGCCTGGTGGGCTACAGTCCATGGGGTCCCACAAGAGTTGGATACCACGTAATGACTTGACAACAATAACCACCGTGATTTAAAACTGGCTATGTGCACCGGCCAGCTTCTCAAACCTGGAATCAGATGGGACACCCCCGGTCTCATTTCTTGTTCCATGGTCACGTCCATTTTTATCCCGAAACCACAGGAAACCCACCTTGCCAAAGATATGACATGAAAGGATTTGTGGTGTCATCTAACACTGAAATTGTGAACCAACTGAACCTGTTAATTTGCTCAGAGCAGGGAGATGTCCACATTTTAGACAATTTAAAATATCCTCTGTGCCCTTGTGAGTCTCCTACAGGCTCTGGGGACCTTGGTGCCACCACAGATACAGTTTACAGAGGAGGAAAGTGGCTCAGACGGGCTGACCCCCTGTCTGAGGTCAAGAGCCTGGCTCCAGGGCTCGCTGAGGTTCCTGGAACCAAACTCAAGTGCGGGCTGCGGGAGGCAGAGAAGAGAGGGCCATAGTGGGTGGAAGAAGCTAGGAGACTGATGCTGAGGTGGGTGTGGACAAGGGTCTGGGAGTCAGCCGGGGTGGATGTGGTGTGAGGAGGAATGCTTTGGCTCCAGCATTGCTGGTACCGATCTCCTGGGGTGCAGCTGGGGGCTCTAGGACCCTCCTGTGGTCCCCTTGCCTCTCCTCACAGTAGGATCTTGGTTGCCTCTCCCCACAGTGGTGGGCGACCTCGGGGGATAGGGGGCCTCCCATCCCTCATGGACATCACAAAGTAGGCTGTCACCCCGGAAGATCAGCAGCCAAGTTTAGCTGGGCTCAGACATCAATGCCCCAGGCCCATACTAGACACGGGGTGACCCGCGCACGGCTCAGAAATGGACTTGGCCCCAAAAGGAATCCCTTGGGGAGCTGTGGGCAGAAGCGGCCCAAGGGGTAAGGAAAGGATGGGGGTGGAACAGGAGGGCTGGGTATGCTAGAGGAGGGGGCAGAGGGACCTGGGCTGTGGGACTCCGTCCTCTCCTCTAGCCCAACGTGGGGCTTGCTGCCCCCATCACACTCCCCTGAGGTCCCTACTGACGACCCCCAGGCGCCTCTTTGTCCTGAGTGGGTGGGGTGGAACTGGCAAAAGCCGGCGGCTGTGGGGAGAGGCGGTACCTCCAGGAGCGGGAACAGCCTGGTGAGCAGGGCTTAGGGGACCCTCCCTCCCCAATCTCAGTTCAAGGCAGGCGACCCCAATGCCCCAGTCGGCTGGGTCACCCGGCCACACACTCTGGGCCATCTCCGCTCACCCACGACACGCTTCCCAATCAGGATAATACAAAAATCTCTTTATTGCCCATTCTCTTAAAATCGTCGTACACCTCGGCGGACCATGGGGAAGGATGTGCAAAGCAGGCGACACATCGATCAGCCCAGTTCTGGAGCCGGGAGCTGGGGCGGGACTGCGGGGTCCCTGCCCCGGGGCTGGGGCCGGGGAGTGGGTCGTGGAGAGCGGCCCCTAAGGTCGGAGGATGGTTTCCGCTGTGCGGTCTCTTGAACCCTGGGCCTGGCGGAGGGGTCTCGAGGACCCAGTCCGCCTTGGAAGAGGCTGCGGGGAGGATCCCAAGCTCCAGGTGGCCAGGCTCTGGGAGGGGCGTTCCTGAACCCGGGGCGGGGCAAGCAGAGGGTCCTTCCGGAAATTGGCGCGCGGAATCAGAGGGACCCCGACCTGAGACGCGTTAAACCTAGGCCGGAGATCACGCTTGGCCCTTCACTGCTCCTCCGGCCCGTCGCCTCCCTGAGCCTGTTCGTAGGGACAGGGCCGGCGGTAGAGAACGGCTGGTTCCGGGCCGGGTCGTGGCCACGCGGGCGGCGCCTCCTCCTCCGCGCAGTCCCCCCGGCCGCCACCTCCGCAGCCGCCGCGCTCGCCCTCCGCTTCGCTCTCGTCGGAGTTGTCCTCCTCCAGGTAGCGGTAGCCGCGCACTTTGTGTTGGGGCCGCGGGATGCGGGGCTGGCGTGGGACCACGCCTCGCCGCAGCTTCTGCTCCATCCACAGGTACGAGGCCGCGGACGCCACCAGCGTCACCAGCAGCACCGTCAGCTTAGCCTGGGCCAACAGGGGTTAAATGCAGGGGACCCGCGGCCGCCGGCCCCGCCCCTCGCCCGGATAGGCACGCCGCAGCTCCTCGGCTGCCCTTCCCTCCTCCTGGGGGCCAGCCAAGCTCTGGGTACCGTCCTGCTGGCAAGGCCCAAACCCCAGCTCTGTCCCTTATGGCCACCCTACTTCTCAGGGCCTCGGTTTCCCTTCCTGTAATGATAATCCTTTTGCCTCCCGGGGTAGTACAGAGTTTGACTGTAACAGGCAGTCAGAAATAATTTTGCATTATAAGGCAGTACATTCACACATATTCACAGGCATACTCCCTGCTATTCTCTATTCTGTCATTAAAAAAAAAAAAGTTGGCCAGGGATTTCCCTGATAGTCCAGTGGCTAAGACTCTGTGCTCCCAATGCAAGGGGCCCAGGTTCAATCCCTGGCCAGGGAACTAGATCTCACATGCTCCAACTAAGATCCTGTGTGCTGTAACTAAGACCCAGTGCAGCCAAATAAGTATTTTTTTTAATTGTTTTTAAAGTTGGCCAGGACCCTTGAGGGTCAAGAAGGGAGAGGGACCTTCAGCATCCAGCTCAGAGCCCAACATCTAGTGAACAGGTGACCAAACAACCCACCAGGCAGCTGGGATGTGCCCACAAGGAGAGGGCAAACTATGAACCCTTTCAGACACGGGTAAACTGAGGCTGGCAGGAGGTGCAGTAAGTAACAAGCCAGTGATGGGTGTGGGGCCAACCAGTGGGCTTTGCCCAGGGCCTAGCCCTTGGACAGAGAATGCCTTTCAGGGTCTGTGAGGCCAGGGTGGGCACTCAAAAGTATCTGTTGTCTAGGGGGGTCAAGTAGGGATGGCCCTTACCTTCATGGGCAGGCTTGAGCCCAAGTAGACGGTGAAGATGGCCACAGCCTGCCACCAGTGATAGATGGTGAAGATGAAGTCTTGCCTCTCCTTGTCCTCATACAGGATTCCCAGGAGTGCTGCAGACAGGGCAGGGCAGAGAGGGGAGAGGGGCCAGGTGGGGCCCAGAGCTGCGGATCTCCCTCTGGGGACCCCCAGATGCCCTGCGCTGGTCCTAACCCTTGGCAAGAGCGCTTAGAAAGCTGTTGTAAACCGGTCCTGGCTTGCCCCCTAGTGGTTCGTTGTTGTTCAGTCGCTCAGTCGGCTCCAACTCTGCGATCCCATGGACTGCAGCACTCCAGGCTTCCCTGTCCTTCACTATCTCCCGGAGTTTGCTGAAACTCATGTCCATTGAGCCAGTGATGCTAACTAACCATTTCATCCTCTGTTGACCCCTTTTCCTTTTGCCTTCAATCTTTCCAAGCATCAGGGACTTTTCCAGTGAGCCCCCTAATGGACACATCCTGGTTATTTTTCTGGGATGCAATGGACCTGCTCTGGGGCACAGACCTTGATATGTTTCCAGTGTTTTGGATACTATGCCAAGGTGGACCCTGCCCCCTAGTATGAAATAAGGCCTCCCCAGTGTTTTTTTTACATGGTCCCTAAGAGGTGTCCAATACTTTGGCCACCTGATGCGAAGAACTGACTCATTGGAAAAGATCCTGATGCTGGGAAAGATTGAAGGTGGGAGGAGAAGGGGATGACAGAGGATGAGATGGTTGGATGGCATCACCAACTCAATGGACATGAGTTTGAGTAAACTCCGGGAGTTGGTGATGGACAGGGAGGCCTGGCGTGCTGCAGTTCATGGAGTTACAGAGTCAGACACGACTGAGCAACTGAACTGAACTGAACTGAAGAGGTGTCCATAGAGCCCCATACTCAGCTCATGGAACCACACAATGTCACCCTGAATCCCATGCCTGCCCTGGAAATCGACAGGATGTCCATGCAGGTGACTCAGTACCTGCTTTGAGGGTGTCCACAGCCCCCATCTGTCCCTGCAGTGTCCATGGACTTGCCCCCCGCAACATAGGGATCCCCACCTACCCTCAGCAAGTGCACAGGCCCCATGACAGCCCTCCAGGGTGTCCATCGCCCCTAAGTTTGTCCCTGGGATGTCTGTGCTTCCCACAACTGCCCCAAGGAGCCCCTGGATCCCCTGTCCAGCTACCCAGAGCCCACGGCTATACTCACTGCTGATCCCAGTCTTGTTGAGGGCACTGCCCACACCCCAGAGCACGGCTACTGTGTAGAGGATCCAGATGTGCTGCAGGGTCCGGGGCTTGGGAGCCCAGAAGAAGAGGCTGAGAGTGAGCAGCAGGTGCAGTCCAGCCCCGGCCACCAGGGGCACCGGGCGTGGCAGCCACAGCCCCAGCAGGCCCAGGGCCGAGGAGGCCGAGGCGCCCAGGCTATAAGCCACGAGGAGGTATGCCAGGCGTTCCAGCCCCACCGAGCACACGCCGTAGCCCTAGGGGGAAAGGGGTGAGGTTGGTGGTCAGCTGGCCCAGGCTCTTTGACTCACATCACGCCACATCCTACCCTCTCAACGGCCACCACAGGGCCAACTTCCTCCAAAGCTCTTGGGAAGATTCCTTAGTGACAGACCATGAGAAAATGCTTGGACAGTGGCCCCGGACACCAAGGTTGGAACCCACGTGGAACCAAACACTTTCTGAGCACGGTTCTGTCTCAACTGGAAGTGAGTCATTAGACACTTCACAAATGAGGAAGCAGGTTGGGAGAGGTGAAAGTAACTTTCCCAAGGTACAGGGGGATTGAGGGAGAGAGGCAAAAGGAGAGGGGGGGAAATATCTGGGCCTACAATTGTCCCTCGGTGTCTGCAGGGGGTTGGTCCAGGACTCTGCAGACACCCTCTGTGGATGCTTAAATCCCTTCTATAAAATGGGGCAGTGCTGTGGGCCCTCTGGATTTGTGAATGCGGAGGGCCAACTGTGTTTTTATTACACATACTTATAAATTCGAAATTTGAAAAGACCCTGATGCTGGGAAAGATTGAAGGCAGGAGGAGAAGGGGACGACAGCGGATGAAATGGTTGGATGGCATCACCGACTCAATGGACATGAGTTTGGGTAAACTCCAGGAGTTGGCGATGGACAGGGAGGCCTGGCGTGCTGCAGTCCATGGGGTCACAAAGAGCGGACACGGCTGAGCAACTGAACTGAACTGAACTGATAAATTCGAAACCTATTTGTTGTTGTTTATCCGAAACTCAAATTTAACGGGATGTCGTGGACTTTATCTGGCTTTACCCTCTGCAGGCTGCACTTACCAGCGCGAGACCAGTGCAGGCAAAGAGCACCTCGAAGCCGCTGTAGATGAAAAAGGGCACGAGGTGGCGCAGGCGGAAGTCGCGCACGTGCTTGAAGGGCAGCTGGAAGATGTTGCCCCAGCCCACGCTGCGCAGGTCGATTTCCTCCGTGGGCCGGTATGCGGCTCCGCACAGGCCCAGCACCTGCGGGCCAGGAGGTGAGGGAGGGGGCGGGCCGCCGGGAGCCTTGGCTCCCGGCAAATCCCAGGACGGGCCTTCTGGCCCCGCCCCCAGGTTGAAGCCACACCTCGGACCCTCGCCCCGCCCCCCATTCCCCCCACCTCTGGTTCCGCCCGGTGTCACAACCAGTCCTCCAGGACCCTGTCTCCAGCTCGACCCCGGATCTGGCCTGGACCCTCTCTCACTGGCCTCTGGCATTCCAACTCCTCTCTCAGTCCAGAGGCATCGGCCACGCCTCCGAGCCTCAAGCCCAGCGCACAGGCTCAGGTCCCCTCCCGAGGACTTAGCCCTGACTCCAGACCAGACGAAGCCGCCTCTCTCCCCGCCGAGGCCCCAGACCTGACC
>NW_011494652.1:4114597-4116607 GCF_000754665.1 Bison bison bison | reverse complement strand
GAGGTTTCGGCTCCGCGGTAGCGTTCGCAGAACCGTCTTGTTGAAGCCGAGGAGGATGCCCTGGCTGTTAGTGCCTGAGAAAGGGGAAGGGGGCGCGGGGGGGGGGGGGGCATGCATCGTGAGGCAGGGAGCAGGGCACACTGGCAACTCAGCCATAAAGAAATGAGACCAAGCAGATGGGTGAGGGGAGGATTAGAGGGGTGGCTGAGGATCCGTGCCTGCAAAGGCAGAGTTCCTCGGGAAAGCCCTTTGGAGGTGAGGGCCAAGGGGGCTGAAAGTACCTCTCCCCAGGTTGCCAGCCCACCTCCCACCTCCATACATCTCCCTGCATTGAGGGTATACTTGATCCTGAGATTCCACAGGCAGCCTCAGCCCACATGGACCTCCTCTAGGCAGCCTTCCCGGATGCACCCTACCCTGACCCCAGGTTGAGTCAGATGTCCTAAGAACAAGGCCCTTTGCTTTTCCCAATCACCAGAGCTGTGATGGCAGGCTCTCAGCTCTGGTTCCTGTGAGCAAGGGCATCCTTTCTGCCCTCGAGGGCCCAGTGTCTGCCGGGTGACTCAGCAGGGGAGGCAAGCAGACCTTAGGGAACCCACCCCCCTGAGCACTAACCACAGTTCTGCACGTTGAACAGCGTGTGGTTCAGGTCATAAAGGTAGTGGTTCAGGAAGTAGATCATGGGCAGCTGGGCGCAGGCGAAGCTCAGCTGTGGGCAGGAGAGTGGTGTGGGTCAGGTGCGGGGCATGGAACCAGGTGGAGAGGACAGACACCATCTGGGAGGGGTCTGGGCACAGTCTTGGGAGGACACGGGCCCTCCCATCTCTGGGGGGCAGTCCAATGGTGGGGGTGCCCGATGCAGGAGGACTTCCTCCTGGTCAGCACCATGGACAGTGAGGTGATGAGGTCTCTGTCACTAGAGGTAAGCAAGCAAGGGTTGGCCTAAGAAAGGGCAGTGGACTAGAGGGCTGGAAAGACTGGGATGGGCTGCAATATGTGATTCTGGGCCTGTAATAGCCTGCCTCCAGGGTCCCCATGCATGGCACTCACGTGGAAGAAGCTGTAGAAGATGGCTTGGAAGACCAGGAGGTAGGGTGCATGGGAGCCCCGTGGTGGGCGCTGCTGGGGGCCCTGCTCATCCTGCTCCTTGTAGTGGGAGTACTCGTAGTATTTCTGGGCCATCCTGGACCACGAAGGAGAGAAGGCTCTCCCCAGCCCTACGTCAGCCAGCCGGGTAGCACCCAGGCGTATGTGCTACCCGGCCTGTGTCCCACCAGTGGGGAAACTGAGGCCCAGAGGGCAAATAAGGCTGGCCTAGGGTCCCCCAGCTGAGGTGGACAATACAACTCTGTTGGGTCCCCGGTCTTCTACCCTGCTGTCCACCAGACTCACCTGGTGATGTAGTTGCCCATGGAGGCCCAAAGAGGCACAATGGCCATGCCCAGGGCCACAGCTGAGGGCACAAGCGTGTAGTAGCGCTCCCAGTAGTTGGTGGAGACGAAGAGGGCGTAGATGCCCACAGCCAGGAACATCATCCACTTGGTGCCAAAGAACCTGCAAGTGGGAGGAAGGATGCTGGCACCACAGGCTACCCAGAGGGCTTCAGCCCAAAACCACAGGGCCACAACTCTGGGTCTCAGCTCCTGAGGCTGGCTGAGGTGGGGAGAGATCCCTGGCCTTGGAATCGAGGGACCTGAACTAGAGTCTCAGAGATACGGACTTGCTGGTGGCCTCAGGTGAGCCACTGTAACCACACAGATGTAATGTGCGCCGTGCCCCAGCTGCAAGCTTCTCATGGCCACTGCAGGGATGGAGGAGATAAAGCGGGGAGAGGGTGTCAGGAGACAGTGGCCCTTGGACACAAGAAGCCCTCATCTGTGTTCTGGGCTGACTACCGAGGCCCCTCCTCTACCCACATGCAGGACCCAAGCGAATGTCCGAGGAACTTGTCCCAGGAAACTGGGTGGAGGAAACTGAGGACCACGGAGAGAGCCCTGGCGCCCCATCCCC
>NW_011494652.1:4112466-4114497 GCF_000754665.1 Bison bison bison | reverse complement strand
GCCCTTTCAGTCCAGCGTGGTCAGTTGGGAAGTTTCCTCTTCACTGGCTCCTAGAACATCAGCCTCACTGGCTCTTGGAAAATGTCACATCATATTAGGAAGGGGTTGACGAAGGACAGGACAAGGGCCCACTCAGGGCGCGGAGGCTGATCAGGTTAGACACCACCCTTCTGATCCCGGGATTAGCTTTGTTTTGGTTTTTGTGTGTTTGTTTTGAGTATTTGTGCTCATTATTTCCTTTATCTGAGTTTCCAGCAAGCTCAAAGTTCAGTGACTCTGATTTTCTGATACAATTGCTTTCTCTTCTACAACAGGGTCTTCCTGGCTCTTTTTTTTTTTTAATTGGAGTATACTTGCTTGTGAAGAGATTAAGAAGAGGTGGCAAGAATACACAGAACTATACAAAAAAGGTCTTAATGACCTAGATAACCATGATAGTGTGGTCACACACCTAGGATCAAACTAGTCCATCCTAAAGGAAATCCACCCTGAATATTCATTGAAAGGACTGATGCTGAAGCTGAAGCTCCAATACTTTGGGCCACCTGATGCGAAAAAGTCGACTCATTGGAAAAGATCCTGATCCTGGGAAATAGTGAGGGCAGGAGGAGAAGAGGATGACAGAGGATGAGGTGGTTGGATGGCATCGCTGACCCAATGGACAGGAGTTTGAGTAAGCTTGGAGTTGGTGATGGTCAGGGAGGCCTGGCATGCTGCAGTCCACAGGGTCACAAAGAATCGGACACAACTGAGTGACTGCACTGAACTGAACTGCCATCTAATAAACAGGCAGGCTGCTGCTGCTCCTGCTAAGTCGCTTCAGTCGTGTCAGACTCTATACGACCCCATAGATGGCAGCCCACAGGCTCCCCAGTCTCTGGGATTCTCCAGGCAAGAACACTGGAGTGGGTTGCCATTTCCTCTCTAATGCATGGAAGTGAAAAGTGAAAGTGAAGTCGCTCAGTCGTGTCCTACTCTTAGCGACCCCATGGACTGCAGCCCACCAGGCTCCTCTGTCTGTGGGATTTTCCAGGCAAGAGTACTGGAGTGGGGTGCCATTCTCCTCTAATCTATTTGGGGAAGGGCACCGAAACTGCACTATACATTCTGAAACTGAAAAAAAGTAAAAATACTAACACTCATTGCTGATGAGGCTCTGATTTTAAAAATGACAGTCAGTGCTCAGGCAGGTGGCACAGTCCTTTGGAAAGTCCACCCGGGAGTATGGGGGTAGGGAAAGCATGGGGGTTCCGAGTCACTCTGCCTGGGTTCAGACTTTCCGTCTGCACTTCTGCCTGTGGGAATGGGTTCAATCTCTTGGTCTCCCTGTGTCTAAGATTAGAGCATCCACCTTGGCTTGTAGGGAATGCGATATGCTTATAAAGTGCCCAGCACAAAGGAAATGAAAGGAGGTCCCTGTGAATAATAGCGATAGGTTTCAAGAGCCATAAAGCCTTTTATATGCTTCTGACCTAGTCAGGGCAGTTCTGAACGTTTATCCTAGGAGGTTTTCTTCCTTCCTTCCTTCCTTCCTTCCTTTCTTTCTCAGCCTCTCTCTCTCCCTCACTACCTCTCTCTTTTTAGTTTTAAGACAAGGAAACAGTCCAGGAGCTGGGGTGGGGCGAGGGTTGCTTTTGTTTTGGAAAGACAGGGGAACAGATCCAGTGTATGCACTGATCTCTGGGTCCCATCTGAACACAGACCTACCACTTGGTGGTTAGGTTCTGGTGGAGGGCCCGGAGATGGCCCTGGATGCCAGTAAGGCGCAGGTCTGGAGTAGACGCCCCCAGGGCACCTGCCCAACCATGCCCTTTGCAGTGAGCGATGTCCTTCAACACTGCCACCCTGATGGGTCCTGGGGTGCGTCCCTGGGCTTTGCTAGCTGATCAGATTCTTTCCAGAAACGCCACAGCCCTGACCTCATAAGGTCATTGTGGCCCCAGGCCACAAAGCAGGGCACAAGAATGATGCCACGTGGGGTACGGGCAAGCTGAGGGAAGGAGCCAGAGCGAATTCCTGTTGCTTGAGACC
>NW_011494652.1:4111785-4112366 GCF_000754665.1 Bison bison bison | reverse complement strand
CACGGTGTCCCGGGGCAAAGCTCCTGTTTCTTCCCCAAACCTGGGTTTCACTCCTTCTCCAGGTCAGCAAGGCCTCTCCCCACCCCCCAGGAACACCAGGGCAGCTGGAGACCCCGGTGTCCAACAGCCCTTGCACCCCTTCAAGGTCGGAGTGGGGGCAGCCGGGCCCTGGCAGGGACGCCACGTTGCACCTGATGAGCACGGGCGTGTAGAGCAGGGCGGCGATGGGCGTCACGTTGATACCCATCAGCATCTTGCTGTCGATGTCGGGCAGCCCCATGTTGCCGTACTTCACCTCACGGTAGGTCTCATCATAGTGCAGGATCAGCTGCATCTGCAGGAGGCCTGGGGGGGCAGGGAGCGGGCATGGAGGGGGCCGCCTGGCTCTGGGGGAAACCAAGCAGAGGCGGGAACGCAAAGCCGGGCAGGGAGCTCCAGGCACCAAAGGGATCTCTAACTCCAATGCCCAGGACAGCGGGGCGGCCCAGGCTGGTCGAGCGTGCCACTGCCAGTGGCAACGATGGCAACTTGAATCTAGATCCCCTCCCCTGCGTCGCTTTGCAGGACTTTCGGACCCCAGC
>NW_011494652.1:4109209-4110896 GCF_000754665.1 Bison bison bison | reverse complement strand
TCCATGGCCCGACCCGCGGGAGGACTCGCCCGGGAGTCCGGCAAGGGGCCGGCACTTCCTCCCGGCGCCGGGACCTGCCGCGCCCCGCCCCCGGGGCACCTCCTGCCCTAGGGGAGGCCCTGCGCGGCTGGAGGCGTGGCCGGCAAGGGTGTGTGTGTGTGTGTGTGTGTCTGTATGTGTCTGCGTGTCCGTTGTGTCTATTTCTATGTCTCTGTGCGTGTCTGTGTGTGTAGGGGAGCACTCACGTGTCCCTCAGTGGCCTCAGGGATGGGAGGTGATAGTTCGAATCCCCACTCTGCCACTTCCCTGTGTTGTGACTCTGGAGATTAACTCCACTTCTCTGTGACTCTGTTTCCTCACCTGTAAACCAGGGATTAAAAAGCAGAGACATCACTTTGCTGACAAAGGTCTGTCTAGTCAAAGCTACTGTTTTTCCAGTAGTCCTGAATGGATGTGAGAGTTGGACGTAAAGAAGGCTGAGGAGGGAAGAACTGATGCTTTTGAGCTCTGGTGTTGGAGAAGACTGCTGAGAGTCCCTTGGATTACAAGGAGATCAAACCAGTCCATCCTAAAGGAAATCAGTCCTGAATATTCATTGGAAGGGCTGATGCTGAAGTTGAAACTCCAATACTTTGGCCACCTGATGTGAAAGACCCTGATGCTAGGAAAGATTGAAGGCAGGAGGAGAAGGGGATGACAGAGGATGAGATGGTTGGATGGCATCACCGATGCGATGGACATGAGTTTGAGCAAGTTCCGGGAGTTGGTGAAAGACCAGGAAACCTGGCATGCTGCAATCCATGTGGTTGCAAAGAGTTGGACATGACTGAGCGACAGAACAACAACAAACCAGGGGATACTCAGCTCAAAGGGTTCAAAGGGCTATTTCGGGATTCCTGGCTTAATGCAAAGCCTTAGGAAGGTGCAGGACCATAACAAGCTCCCCTCAGCCTTCCCACTGTCATCCCTATCCCATCTCCAGGCCCCATCTGATGTGTTTGCAGGTCACCAAAGAGCCCCCCAAGGATTCCCTGGTGGCTCAGTTGGTAAAGAATCTTCCTGCAATGCAGGAGACAAGGGTTCAATCCTTGGGTCAGGAAGATCCCCTGGAATCTTGGCAATGCCAAGGAAATGGCAACCCAATCCAGTATTCTTGCCTGGAAAATTCCATGGACAAAGGAGCCTGGTGGGCTACTGTCCATGGGGTCCCAAAGAGTCGGACATGACTGAGCGACTAACATTTCACTTCAAAGAGTCCCCACAGCACCCGGGAGAAGCTCCCAACAGAGGCCTTGGCAGCCCACACCCACCTCCCACTCACCCTGAGCTTCCTTTTGCAGGGTCATTGGGAGACAGAAGGTTGTGGGGGCTGCTGGACTGTAGTAGGGTGACCACCCCCAGCACCACACTGTAGCAGGGTTCAGAGCCTCCTGCCCACTTCTGACTGGACACTGGGTCCGGGGCTTCAGTGAGAGCCCAGGAAATTTCTGCTTTGCTGGAGGTGACACTCCACAGCTCTGGATATCTGCCTGGTTAGAAATATCTGGGAAGCTTTTAAAAATATTGGTTCCAGGATAGTCTCTTCAACAGATGGTGTTGGGAAAACTGGATAACTACATGCTCAAAATGAAATTGGACCTCCCTCTGAAGGTGCTCACAGAAATTAACTTGAAATGGATTAAAGACA
>NW_011494652.1:4107125-4109037 GCF_000754665.1 Bison bison bison | reverse complement strand
TCAGCTCAGTCCTTCCAATGAATATTCAGGGTTGATTTCCTTTAGGATGGACTGGTTTGATTTCCTTGCTGTCCAAGGGACTCTCAAGAGTCTTCTCCAACACCAAAGTTCAAAGATATCAATTCTTTGGCTCTCAGCCTTTTTTGATTGTCCAGCTCTCACATCCATACAGGACTACTAGAAAAAACATAGCTTTGACTATATGGGTGTTTGTAGGCAAAGACACAAAGTATCTAATAACCTAATACCTAATAAAACTCCTAGAAGAAAATGTAGTAGCTCCTGAGAGTCATGTACGCACTTCTATATTCAAAATAGATAACCAACAAGGACCTACTGCATAGCACATGCAACTCTACTTAATGTTATATGCCAGCCTGGATGGGAGTGAGGTTGGGAGAGAAAAGATACTGTGTACGTATGGCTGAGTTGCTTACTTGGTCGCCTGAAACTGCCACAGCATTGTTAATCGGCTATATCCCCAATACAAAACAAAAAGTTTAAAGCTTGAAAAAAAAATAGTAGCTTCTCAATATGGGTCTTCCAATGATGTCTCAGTTAGGACACCAAAAGCACAAACAACAAAAGAAAAAAAAATCAACAGGTAGGACTATATCAACTTTAAAGTTTCTACACCTGATGCGAAGAACTGACTCATTAGAAAATACCTTGATGCTGGGAAAGATTGAAGGCAGGAGTAGAAGGGGATAAGAGAGGATGAGATGGTTGGATGGCATCACCAACTCAATCGACAGGAGTTTTAGTAAGCTCTGGGAGTTGGTAATGGACAGGGAAGCTTGGCGTGCTGCAGTCCATGGGGTCACAAAGAGTCGGACACGACTGAGCGACTGAACTGAACTAAACACTGCAAAAGAAACCATTAAAATAAAAAGGCACCCAAAAGACTACCTTGGTGATCCAGTGGTTAAGAATCCTCCTGCCACTGCAGGGGCACAGTCTTGATCTCTGGTCCAGGAAGATTCCATGTGCTGAGGGGGCAGCTAAGCCTGAGCGCCAGCACTACTGAAAACTGCTTGCGTGCTCCAGAGCCCATGCTCCGAAATAAGAGAAGCCACCACAAGGAGAGGGCTTCCCTGGGGGCTCAGCTGGTAAAGAATCCGCCTGCGATGCGGGAGACCTGCGTTCAATCCCTGGTCAGGAAGATCCCCTGGAGAAGGCAAAGGCTACCCACTCCAGTATTCTGGCCTGGAGAATTCCACGGACTGTATAGTCTGTGGGGCCGCAAAGAGTCAGACACGACTGAGCGACTTTCACCATAAGGAGAAGAAGCCTGAGCACCATAACTCGAGAGTAACTCCCGCCCACTGCAACTAGAGAAACATGCACAGCAACAAAGACCCAGTGCAGCCAAAAAAATAAAATAATAAATTAACATGGCAGATAGATGGGGAAACAGCGGAAACAGTGGCTGACTTTATTTTTCTGAGCTCCAAAATCACTGGGGATGGTGATTGCGGCCATGAAATTAAAAGATGCTTGCTCCTTAGAAGGAAAGTTATGACCAACCTAGACAGCAGATTAAAAAGCAGAGACATCACTTTGCCAACAAAGGTCCGTCTAGTCAAGGCTGTGGTTTTTCCAGTAGTCATGTATGGATGTGAGAGTTGGCCTATAAAGAAAGCTGAGCGCCGAAGAATTGATGCTTTTGAACTGTGGTGTTGGAGAAGACTCTTGAGAGTCCCATGGACAGCAAGGAGATCCAACCAGTCCATCCTAAAGGAGATCAGTCCTGGGTGTTCATTGATAGGACTGATGTTGAAGCTGAAACTCCAATACTTTGGCCACCTGATGCGAAGAGCTGACTCATTTGAAAAGACCCTGATGCTGGGAAAGATCGAAGGCAGGAGGAGAAGGGGATGACAGAGGATGAGATGGTTGGATGGCATCACCG
>NW_011494652.1:4099860-4107025 GCF_000754665.1 Bison bison bison | reverse complement strand
GTTGATGATGGACAGGGAGGCCTGGTGTGCTGCAGTTCATGGGGTCGCAAAGAGTCGGACATGACTGAGCGACTGAACTGAACTGAACTGATGGAATGTGGGAGAATTATTTCAAATCGTGCATCTGATAAGGGGTTCATATCCATAATTCATAAAGAACTCATACAACTCAATAACAGCAACAACAAAAACCAATTTAAAAATGGGTAGGGGAGACTTCCCTGGCAGTGATTAAGACTCCGTGCTTCGAATGCAGATGGTGCAGGTCCAATCCCTGTTTGGGGAACTAAGATCCCATATGCTTTGAAGCCCCCCCCCCCAAAAAAAAACAACCCAGGAGCTAAATGGTACTTTTTTTTTTTTTTTTCTAAAGAAGATATACAAATGGCCAACAGCACAAAAAGTGCTCTGTAGATGAAGAATGTCACCTGCCATATCAGTAATAAAGGATGCTGCTGCCCTCAGTCACTGCAGCAGCCCCGGACTGTACTCCCCGAGGAGAGTCAGGATGGGGAAAAGAAGGATGCTGGCCCTGGATAGTTCAGGGGCGAATGAAATGAATGATTTCACTAAGCTTAGATTTTTGCTTCCCATACCTAGAAAAGCACTAAATTCATTAACTTTGGCATGTCTGATTTTCTTTCATTATTGTAACAGTAATATTCTGATGTTCCTGCTCCGTGGTTTTTGTCGCATAATCTCCTATATATCGTAGCTCCTCCCTGACGTCTTCAGAGCGTTCCCTCAGAGCTTATTTGAGAGGCTGCTTCCCAGGCTTAAGTCCGCAGCAGGTCTGTTGAATAAAACATACCTTTCAACTTTGAGGTTGTGCATCTTTTCATCAACAGCGTTGCGTCACCAGGGAAATGCAAATCAAAAGCGCAAGGTAAGATATCACCTCACACCTGTAAGAACGGCTATCATCAAGAGATGACTGGTGCTGGAGAGGATGCGGAGAAAAGAGAACCCTCTGGTTCTCTTTGTGCCCTCTTGGTGGCCTAGCCATTGTGGAAAACCATCTGGAGATTCCACAAAAAAATTAAAAACAGAACCACCGTGTGACCCAACAAATCCACTTCTGGATATTTATCCAAAGAAAACGAAACAGAACATCAGAGAGATATCTGCGCTCCCGTGTGATTGCAGCTTTATTCAGAACAGTCGAGATACGGAAGCCACCTGTGTCCATCCATGGATGAGTGTGGATAAAGATGCAATAGACACATACAATGGAATACTGTTCCGTCATGAGAAGAAAAAAGAGAATCTTGCCATTTGTGACAACATGGATGGATTCTGAGCTTATGCTAAGTGAGCTGAGTCAAAGAAGGATAATGTCTCTTCTACGTACAATCTTAAAAAAAAAAAAGAAAGAATCTGAAAAAACAGAGTGGGATGGTGATTAGCAAGGGCAGGTGATGGGGTATGGGAGAAATGTTGAAGGAACGCACTCATGCCTAGTAGATAAATAAAGCCTGGGGACCTAATACACTGTACAAGGACTATACACAACAAAACTGTATTATAAATATTAAACCTACTGAGAGAATAGATCTGAGTTATCCCACCACTAGAAGGAATTTTGTTGTTGTTATTCAGTCGCTAAGTCGTGTCCAACTCTTTGCGACCCCATGGACTACAGTGCACCAGGCTTCCCTGTCCTTCACTGTCTCCCAGAGTTTGCTCAGATTCATGTCCATTGAGTCTGTGATGACATCTAACTATCTCATCATCTGTCATCCCCTTCTCCTCCTGCCTTCAATCTTGCCCAGCATCAGGGTCTTTTCCAATGAGTCAGCTCTTTGGATCAGATGGCCAAAATATTGGAGCTCCAGCTTCAGCATCAGTCCTTCTAATGAATATTCAGGGTTGATTTCCTTTAGATTGACTGATTTGATCTCCTTGTAGTCCAATGGACTCTCCAGCGTCTTTTCCAGCACTACAATTCTTCAGCACAGCCTTCTTTATGGTCCAGCTCTCACATCCACACACGACTACTGGAAAAACAATAGCTTTGACTACACGGACCTTTGTCGGCTCCTAGGAGCACACTCTCCTAAACCCATATCAGAAGGAGGGCCCTTGGACTGGGTGGAGACTAGCATCTGTAGTCTGCTAATAACCTTCCTGTCTGCCACCTTCTGCACTTGAAGCAATTAAGGGAAGAAATCACTCAGCCAAGGGTACCAGACTCCTCCAGTTCCTTGGACAGAGAACTGAAAACCCCAGACGAGCCAGGGCGGAAGGGTGGGAGACAGGCCCTCTCACCATGCAGGGGGATCCCCAGGGTGCCCGGTCTTCTCTGGGTGTTAGTGCGGGAAGTCCCTTTGCCTCATTTCCACTCACCCCCAATATTTCCTCTCTTGGAAAACAGGCATAAGTGAAAAAGGCCTCCGACGACTGAAAACAGGATGGAGGGGGGCTAGCTGGTGGCTGGGGGAGGAGAGGAATTTTAGAGACTGAGCAGAACTTAGGGGTGAGAGCGGAGTGACAGCTGTGGATGAAAATAATCAGTAAACCACCCGCAATAGGAATAGAAAAGGGCTTTATTTGAGCCAAACTAAGGACTATAACCCCAAAGACAGCCTCTCAGGTTACTCTGAGGAACTGCTTCAGAGAAACAGGGTTTTCAGCACAGTTTTATGTCTTATCAGAACACAGAATATCAAACAAGTCAGGGAGACGTTCCTTCAGGGTTCCTTCACAGAAAACAAATCAGGGTGAATACAGTAAGTCAGTATGGCCTTGGCGCCTGGAAACGGAGTCTTATCACTGAAGGGGTTACCAGCATGGACATCCCAGGAAGAGAGGCGTATCACCTTCATTTTTAACGTGGACGTTCTTCTGGTCAATGCGCCCTTTTGTTTAATGACTGAAGCGAATGCGCAGTGTTTGACAGGCCACGAGCAGGCTGTTCTAGTTAGCACCAAATTCAGGTTAACTCATGGATAAGGCAGAATGAATTCCCTCAACCTCAGTCTGTGAACATTTCTTCTATCACACCCATGGAAAGGGAAGGGCAGTGCCCCAGACCCAGGGGCTCTTAGAGAGAGGCTGGACAGGGGAGATATTTAGTTGTCACTGTGTTGGGAAAAGGACAAACCCAAATAATTCCTATAAAGGGACAAAGGGAAGATGGGGTGACCTCTGAAGGGGCTGGGAAGCTCTGAGATGCAGTCTCTGGAAGCTCCCTCCGGCCAAGAGCTCACCATTCACATTTTGAGGTTCCAGGTGGCCCGGTATTTACCCAGAGCGGATGTGTGTCCTCTAAGAAAGGGTAAAGGTCACCTGGGTGGGCTTACATGCTCATGGGCAGACACCCCTGGGCTGTGTATCTCTCACCAGGAGGGACCCGCAAGATGTAATCAGATGGAGTGTATTTTACAAATCATCCAGAAAGCAAACGGAAGGTAGGAGGAGATCAAGGACATTGCTCTAGGAAGTGGGTGGTTTGCCTATACAAGTGGGTCCCCCCGCCTCCTCGTGCTGAGCACCACTGGAAGCTACTTCTTCTTTTATTTATATATTTATTTTTTGGGCCTTGCCACACAGCATGTGGGGTCTCAGTTCCCCAACCAAGGATCACACCCACGCCCTCTGCGTTGGAAGCACAGTCTTAACCACTGGACTGCCAGGAAAGTCCCTGGCATCACTTCTTAGATGCTGGCTTTCGGCAATATTGCTTGTTTTATGTGGGATCTCAGTCCACACCTAAAATATAGGTTACTGTACAGTGTAGGGTCCCAGAAATATTTAATTAAGTCTTGGAGTTCTTGTTACATGTGGACTCCTTCTGTGATTTTGGTAGCTTTTACTTTTGAATTACTTTCTTAAGATCGATTCATTTCAGAACATTTTGGGGAGGGGGGGTCATGGTAGCTCATTTCCAAATCTGACCTTATAGCGCCCAGTGGTTAATGACACTATCCTAATCCTATCAGGCCTCCCTGGTGGCTCAGTGGTAGAGTATCTGCTTGCCAATAAGAGACGCTGGTTCAATCCCTGGTTAGGAAGATCCCCTGGAGAAGGAAATGGCAGCCCACTCCAGGATTCTTACCTGGGAAAACCCATAGACAGAGGAGCCTGGTGGGCTGAGTCCATGGAGTCACAAACAGTCAGACATGACTTAGTGACTGAACAACAACTTAATCCTATTAAAAGTGAAAAGAAAATATATTTACATCTAAATAACAAAACTTTTTTAAAAAACACAGACATAAAGAGTACAAATTCAAATGTCCCAAGTTGTGCATGCGTGCGTGCTAAGTCGCTCGGTCATGCCTGACTCTTTGTGACCCCATGGATTGTAGCCCACCAGTCTCCTCTGTCCATGGGATTCTCCAGGCAAGAATACTGGAGTGGGTTGGCATGCCCTCCTCCAGGGGATCTTCCCGACCCAGGGATTGAACCCTAGTCTCCTGAGGCTCCTGCACTGCAGGTGGATTCTTTACTGTTGAGACACTTGGGAAGGTCCAATTTTTTCTGTACTAGAATCTATTTTTGTTATCATTTGAAAATAATAGATGCTCCTCACAGAAAAGCAAACAGGAGGCATACACATTATTCCTGATTCGAACACCCTGAAACAACTCCAGAGGTCGCGTGAAGCGTCACCCCTGCACTGAATTCAAAAGAGCACTCAGGGTCCACTGCTGATTCCCCTAACACTGCTTCTGTGGCCTTGAGGCAGATTTTTGCCATTTTTTAAAACTAAAAAGCATGGGAGGACTTCCCTAGGGGTTCAGTGATTAAGACTCCACACTTCCAGTGGAGGGGGGCCTGGTTGGATCCCTGGTCAGGGGGCTAGCTCTTACACGCCTCGACAAAGATTGAAGATCTTCGCACGCTGCACCTAAGACCCTGTGCAGCCAACAAAATTGATTAAAATAATTATTTTAACAAATCATAAAAAACACTAAGAACCACGGGGATGACGATTGTCACAAGCTATTGGGAGGCCCCGAGCTGGGATGTGCTAAAGACCCTGCCCAGCGCCTGACACAGCAAGTGTCCAGGATAAACGCTGCTTTCGACTGAGACCTGAAGGCTCCTGGGAGTGGGGGTGACCCCACTCGGCTCCTAGGCAAGACAGCGGGGCCCCCTGGAGACGCCGAGGGCTGGGCACTCTGACCTGGCTGCGTTGGAATCCCTGCTTGTCCGTCTGTGTGGCCCTGGCCCAGCCACTGGCCGTCTCTGAGTCTGTTGTCTCGTCTGTGAAGTTCAGACCACACGTCTGAGAATTATATGAGAGTCTGTGTCATGTGTTAGTGAAGCTTTACTAAGTGAGCACACAAATGAGCGCCGACTGTATGCTGGGCACTGCACCCCAGTAGCCTGTGACTGCCCCCCAGGGTCACACTGGCCTCCATGGAGGTGGCTGCCGGGGCGTAGACAGGTCCTGCCTTCAAAGCTGGGAGCAGGACCCCAGGGACAAGGCCTGGGGTGGCCACTCCCTTAGGAGTGTGGGGAAAGGGGCAGAAAATCCTTCATATCTACTGAGAACCTGCTGTCTACTGGGGGCTTTCCAGACGTGCTTGGATTTCACCCTCACAGCAGCCCCGTGAGGCAGAGAGCATCAACCCCATTTTAGGGGGAGGAAACAGAGGCCTGGAGAGGGGTTGAGACTTGCTTAAGATCACCTGGGGAGCCTGTATCCGTCAGCAGGCCAGGTGGTCAGATGCTCGGATCTGAGGCTCTGTGAGCCAGGCTCATCAGGTGAGGGACAGAATGAATGAATGAATGAATGAACGTGATGCCTTAGCCCATGACCTGCTCACCTTCCCCCATCTCTCTGCCCAGAGAGGGAGCCCAAAGGTGATGATCACAAGGGCCTTTTCATCCAGATCTGCAATCTGAAACCCAGAGGAGCTGCAGAAGGGCAGGGTCCGGCTGGTCAGATGTGCCCCCCACCGCCAGCCGCTGACCTCTGTGCTCCCCCAAAACCCACTCCACCGGCTGACCTGGGTCCTCAGAAGACCCTGGCACCACCAGACTGGCTCCAAGAATGGCTCCCAGTAGTACCTTGGCAATATCTCCCCATTTATCCCAAGCTCTCTGGGACAAGGGTGTAACCCCAGGTCCCACTGAGCCCCTGGAGCTTTAAGGATCAACACGAGGCATCCAACCCAGAGAGGGGAGGGGGTTGCCCCCTGTTCTTCCCCAGGGGGCAGTGCCCCTTAGGACTCAGGGAGCTTCACTCCCAGGCCAGGTAAGGACCCTTGTGCCAGGAGGACAGTCCTCTCTGGGGACTTCCCAGGCTGAATTCGTGACAAGTTCAGGGGTAACCCCTGCAGGAGGGATCCCCGGTCAGGGAGGGGCCCCTCAGGATCCTGCAATACCCCTGCCACCCACCAGTGTCTCCCCAGGTGGGTCCCTGATTTGCTGTGTGGCCTTAGATCAGTGACTGCCCCTCTCTGGGCCTGGTTCCAGGCTGACCACTGCCAGGCTCAGCTCCACCCCTGCCCCGCCTGCCGCTGGCTCTGCCTCTGCCTGGCTCAGCTCCAGGCAGCAGGGCAGGGCTGTCACATGCTGAGCCACGTGACAGGCAGCGGCTGGGGGCTCCATCCCACGCAGAGGACGGGGGCTCCAGCAGCCCCTTACCCCATCCCAGTGGCTGAAGCCTCTGGGGGGCTACCAGATCCTGCAGGAGGGCCCGGAGGCCTCTCCTGCCCTCCCAGGTAGGCAGGGGCCGCGGGGAGGGTGGGGGCCGTGAGGAGCATCTCCCGGGGGCCCAGTTGGCCCAGAGGCCCTGGGCCACGATCCTGGGCAAGACCCAGGGCACCAAGGTGGAGGGGCAGCAGTGAGCCCGGGGCGACAAGCCTGGAGCGATGGTACGGAGGATACACCTGTCCCCACACCTGTAACCTAATCAGCTGCCTGTCTGACACCAGCACCTGTGGGGGGATCTTCCTCCTTTGTGCTGGCTCTGACAGGTGTGCGGGCATGGGGGCTGGGGTGACGCGGAGGAGCGGGCACACAGGAACCTCCACGGCCACACATGTCACGACGGCGGCTGGAGGGCAGAGGGCGGCGCTCTTTCCCAGGAGGTTAGGAGGGGTTGGCTGGAGACCAGCCCGGGCCGGTACAGAGTGACAGCCTTCTCGTGTGGGTCCCAGCCCGCCGCTGTGCCCTGTAGGGTCAGATCCTCCCCCCGGGCCTCCATCTC
>NW_011494652.1:4095464-4099696 GCF_000754665.1 Bison bison bison | reverse complement strand
CTGGCCCCTGAGGTTGTGTTTCTGGACTCCAGCTGTCTTTGGATCTGAACTCTTCACTTTGCAGATGGGAAACTGAGGCTTAGAGGGGCGGGGGTGGGGGGGTTGTGGGGAGCAGGCTTTCTCTGCCACTCCAGGCCGCAGCCCCCATCCACACCAGAATTCCACTGCCTGGACTCTCCTCCTCCTCCAGCCAGGCCTGGGACCCTTCCCCCTAAGGCCTCGGGATGGACCCTCAGCTCAGAGCTCCCTCAAGGCCTGCTGTGTGCGCTGGTCTGGTGCTGGCCCTCTCTGGGCCCTGGCCCTCTCTCGTGGTCCAGGGAAGGACCTAGAGGCCCCCCCACACCGAGGGAAATGTGGTGAAATCTCAGCCTGCGGCCTCCAGCTAGCCTGGAGTCAAAGTCAGGCACGAGGCCAGGGTGGCCCCGCCCCAGGGGCCGGCCCAGCCCTGGACATTTCATAACGGCAGGGCGGGCAGCTGGGCAGAGTGCGGCCGACCAGGAAGACGGGCAGCTGGGCAGGGCCTCAGGTATGGTACTCCGTGGCGGCTGGGATGCAGTGGCCAGTGATCAGGGCCGGGGCCTGCTGGCAGGCTGGTGCGGGGACTCTGGGCTGTTGTTGAGACTCTGGGTCAGGGCAGGCCTGACCCCTCACGGTCGCAGGCAAAAGCTAGCTTTGTCTTCTCAGAGCTGCTCTGCCTACCTGGGGAGAAAGAAGAAGGAGGAAGGGACTTCCCTTTGCCCCAACCTCAGAGATGAAAGAGAGAAGCTGAGGGTCCCTGAGGCCAGCCAGCACCCGTACTGAGTCTGAGCTGGGCTGGGGTTACTGAGGGAGCCAGGAGCCCCAGCTCTGGACCAGCTGCCCCAGGAAGGAATACACCCCTGTCCCTGGGGTGAAGGGGGTGCGGTGTCAAGCATCCATCTGACAACACATTTCCTGGGCATTGGCCACACGTATCCGCTGCTGGGGCGGGGTTCACTGTGAGTGGTTTTGAGTGATCACATTCTTGGGAATGGACCCTGCCTACGTCCAGGAAGAAAGGTCAGCTGGGCCCCGCCCTCCCAGCCTCGCAGAGAAGCTGTTGTCAGACGGACCTCGCCAGGATCAGGGAGTCCAGCCTCCGGCACAGCCTCTCCGTGCGGCGGGGCTGGGGTTGGCTCAGCCCACAGCCAAGGGTTGGTCCGCAGCTCCCTACAGCCCCCACGGAAGGGAGGGGGCTGCTGCATAGAGTGCGGGAGACCTTGGGAAAATCCACGTTAAGGCTACACGGCTCCAGGCTTGAGGCCAGATTAGAGACTCTAGAGTACTGGGGCCTGTGGGGCTTTCAAGCCAGGCCTGTGACCTCCACTTATGGTCGAGGGGCTTCCCAGGCCCTCAGACCACCAAGGTCACCTCTGTTGCTCTTGCCAGCTCTGCTTCCCTGCCCCCATGGAATCCCAAGTTGATGTCCTTGCCTCCCGGGTGTCCACGCTGGGCCAAGGTCTCCTTGGTTTCCCACCCCAGGATCTTCTCCCCTCGGCCCCGTCAGCACAGCCGTCCTTTGCGGTCTTGTCTGAATAACAATCATCAGGAACCATCCTCATGAGCACTCACGGGGCTCAGCCTAGCACCAACCACTTCCCAGCACCACAGGGTAGACAAAGGCATTGTGCCCATTTCACAGATGGGAAAAGTGAGCCACAGGGAGGCCAAGCCACCTGCCCGAGGCCCGAGCTGATAACTTGGGATTTGGACCCAGGTCCTTGGGCCTCCGACACGGCATACTGGGAGCATGCTTTTGGAGGGACTGTGGTGTAGACAGGGAAACCGAGGCAGAAAGTGCGAGAGGGTGAACAGGGGTGAGGGCTGGGAGGTAGCTCATCGGCAGGACCAGGCAGGGCGCAGGGGTGGGGCCCGGGCAGCAGCGGCTTCCCGATGCTGCTTTGGAGGCAGCAGACCTGAGTGCCCACCCTGCCTGTCAGTGTCTTGATGCC
The DNA here is from genome assembly GCF_000754665.1 of Bison bison bison. NCBI lineage: Eukaryota > Metazoa > Chordata > Mammalia > Artiodactyla > Bovidae > Bison > Bison bison. The sequence continues at coordinate 4,097,726 of NW_011494652.1, read as the reverse complement.
ACGGGCCCGGGGCCTCAGCTTCCTTCAGGGACGCCATCTGAACACCGTGCTGTACCCACTGCTGGTGCCCCCGCTGCCGACACAGTACCTGCAGTGTCACCGCCTGGTCGTTCTTATTCTTACTAGCGCACCCCCAGGCCCCTGGCCTTGAGGGAAGGTCCCGGGGCCCCCCGGGAAACAAGCCGTCCCTTGTCACATCGACTGACTTAACAGCTCCCAGGGAGGTGGGCCCAGGGCCCCCAGACCCCCTGGTGCAGGAACCCCTGCACGCATGTCCAGAGCAGCTGCTCAGCTCCCTTGTGAGGTCGCAGGCCCAGGGTCCCCTCAGGCTCCAGGCCCCGCAGGTAGCCTTGGCTCACCTGCTCCTGTGGCTTGAGTCAAGCTCCCCGCTCCCCAGCAGGCACCCCCGGGGGGAACTCGGTCCTGACCAAATTGCAGGGGGTACTATTGTGTGAGTTGGCCTCAGTGTTGCCTGGAGAGGCTGCTGGAATGTTCCAACCAGACCTCCACCCCCGCAGAGCTCCCCGCCCCTCCCAGCACTGGGAGATGCTCCCTTCAAGCCAGATGCCTCACATTTTTGTGGGTTCTGCCGAGACTCTTAGGAAAGGAACCCTGCGGAGGAGGGAGGGGGCAGGTGTGGTTCGCACTCAGCATCCATCAGCAGGAATCTGAAGGTGAGAGGGGGCCGGGGGAGGGAACAGGGATAAATATTTGTCGAGCACTTGGTAACAATAACCACAGCTGACCATTAACTATGGTTAAGCAACGGCCACTGCTTCCCGGGGTGATATGTCATTCAATCCTCCGGATGGTAGCAAGTGTTACTGGTGGTGGTGGTTTAGTCGCTCAGTTGTGTCCAGCTCTGTGACTCCACGGACTGTAGCCCGCCAGGCTCCTCTGTCCATGGCATTTCCCAGACAAGAATACTGGAGTGTGTTGCCGTTTCCTTCTCCAGAGCAAGTGCTATCGACATCCCTATTTTACAGATGTGGAAACTGAGGCAGAGAGAAGAGTGACTTGCCCAAAGTCACACAGCCAGAAGAGGCTGGGTCAGGGTTTGAGCTCACAAGGTGGCCCGGGGGGTTCTCAAGGCTCTGGGCTCCTGGGCCTCTGTCTGGTATACCTTCTTCCCAGGAGGAGGGTCAGAGCGGAGGGTGAGCCTGGGCTTGAGGGTAGCCCTGACAATGTCCCGCTCTGGGGCACCGTCACCCTCTCTGGGGGACATGGAACCCGCCCTGTGCCCAGACCACTGCATGCTTTCTCCTGATCGCAGCAGGAGGCCTATGGGCTCAGTCTGGCCTCCATCACGCATGGGGACAGCGCAGGGCTCCCGTCGAGCTCTCGGCAGGGTGTCCATCGGGCCAGGCCATCCTGTCAGCTGGAGCAGCTTGGCCCTAGTGGTCATGGAGCCCTCCAGAAAGCTTAGGGCTGTGGCAGCAGTGGCCACTTAACAGTAGCTGGCAGGCCTGGGGGCACTGATGCCACTCCCTGGGCCCTGAACTGGCAGGCAGGGTCTCATCCTTGATAAAAAAAAAAAACCCTGTCAGCTGGTAGGTGGAAGGGAGACCCTAACAGATGGGGAGCACAAACCCAAATGACGGGCTAAGAAGGCAAAGTGGGGCCCTGCCTCCCAGTCCAGTGGGAGAGGAGAGGGATGGGGGTGGGGACAGGGAAGTGGACGGAAGGAAACCAGTATTTACCACAAAGTACTACACCGTGTGGGCTTCCCTGGTGGTTCAGACGGTGGAGAATCTGCCCGCAATGCAGGAGACCCGGCTTTGATCCCAGGGTCGGGAAGATCCCCTGGAGAAGGAAATGGCCACCCACTTCAGTTTCTTGCCTGCAACAGTCCATGGAAAGAGGAGTCTGGTGGGCTACAGTCCATGGGAATCACAAAGAGTCGGACATGACTGAGCACCTCACACACATGCAGTGTGGTGGGGAGCACGGTCGCGGGCCCACTGTGAGAATGTATAAGGGAGTAATCATGGTGGGCTGCCTGAAGGAGGCATCAGCCAAGCAGAGACCCGAGGGAAGGGAGTCAGAAGAGAAGGAGGAAAGGGTCCCCACGGGTCCTTGGCACCAGGCCGAGGACCGAGTGCGTCAGAGCACTCCTCTTGTGAGCTTCAGGTAAACAGGCAGGGGCCCTGGGGAATGCCAGGGCCCCTACCCAGCCTGCTGGCCCAGGCTGATGCCAGCACGCAGGCCGGGCTGCCCCTCACTGCTTGCCACCCCCACTCCCTGTTCCTCCTGCACCGTGGC
>NW_011494652.1:4094583-4095279 GCF_000754665.1 Bison bison bison | reverse complement strand
GCAGGGCCCCCTGCCTGGGGACCGGGGGTGGCAGTGCATTCTGCGTCAGGAATGTCCCAACGAAGTGGCTGCAGCGGCCGTTGGTGGCCACACTCCCCCGGTTGCTCCACTCAGGCCTGCTGGGCTCAGGGCTGCCGTCTCTGGGAGGAGTGCGGAGCAGGGCGGGGGCTGTGGCTTAGGGGCTCGTTTCCCTGCGGCAGGAAGATGCGTGGTCCCCCGGCTGCCTGCTCGCCCTTAGGGGTTGTGGAGTAGCAGTCCCCCAGCCCAGGCCTGGGCCCGTGACTGCCCTGGGGTCCAGGGCTCTCCTGTCCACTGGCTGAGGGGCGTGATCTGTAGTTCTGTAGTGGGTGTCTAAGTGTGTCCTGTGTGTGATTGTGTGTGGTGTGTGTGTGTGTAGGTGGGGCAGCCCGGGTCCCTGGGATTACGTATGAGTCCCCGAGGGAGTGTCCGTGGGCCCATCTGGGTGCGGGCAGGGGCCAGGGAGGGGACCACGGAAGTGAGGGCACCCCGACCCACGCTGCCCCCCGCCCGGCAGGATGGACCCCTTTGCAGACACCCTGCAGCGGCTGCGGGAGGCCTTTGTCTCAGGGCGCACGCGGCCGGCCGAGTTCCGGGCCGCCCAGCTGAAGGGCCTGAGCCGCTTCCTGCGAGAGAACAAGCAGCTTCTGCAGGAGGCGCTGGCTCAGGACCTGCACA
>NW_011494652.1:4090113-4094446 GCF_000754665.1 Bison bison bison | reverse complement strand
GCGAAGGTGGAGACAGCTGCATCCTCCACGAAGGGGAACTGAAAGCTGTCACACCCACCTCCTTTCCTGCACCAGAACCCACTCTTCTGCATTCATCCAGTCGTTCATTCCCACCTCCACCCCACTGCTATCTGGGGCTTCCCGGGTGGTGCTAGTGGGAAAGAACCCACCTGCCAACGCAGGAGACTTAAGAGACACAGGTTTGGTCCCTGGGTCGGGAAGACCCCCTGGAGGAGGGTACGGCAACCCACTCCAGTGTATTCTTGCCTGAATAATTCCATAGACAGAGAAGTCTGGTGGGTTGCAAAGAGTTGGACCGCGATTTAGCATGCACGCGCGCACACACACACACACAAACACGCACACGAACAGCTTTTGGGATTTTAGTCCCCTGACGGGGAATTCAACCTGCGCCCTCGGCAGTGAAAGCGCCGAGTCCTAACCACTGGACCGCCAGGGAATTCCCCCACTCCACTCTATTTATTGAACACTTACTATGTGCCAGGCCCTGTTCTAGGCTCTGGGGATACAACAAATAAAACCAAGTCCAGGGAGCTGGCCCCCCGGGGACAGACACAATTAGACAGTAAATAAATACAAAGCATGTTGGGTGGTGATAAATACCATGGAGAGACACTCCCAGTGTGAAGGGGTTGAGAGCGGGCCAGGGTCAGGGTGCTGTTTGGTATGTGGGGGTCAGGGAGGTTTCCTGGAGATGGTGATGTGTGAAGGGGGAGGGAGAAGGGTCCTAGGGACAAGGGGGGAAATGGCAGAGGGCCCAACACGTGCAAAGGCCCTGAGGCAGGAGGTGCTTGGTGTGTTTGTGCTGGAGGAGCGGCACGGAGGCCGGCGTGGCTGGAGGGGAGGCAAGAGGTGGAGACACACGAGGGGTGAGGTCTGGAGAGGAGGGTCGCACCCCCGAGGCCGCGTGTGTTGGGGGGACTCCGGCTTCACCAGGTACTGTGGGCATCATGGCCTCTGTCCAAATCCTGGACGCCTGGGGCTCAGTCCCTGCTGTTTCCAGCAGTAGCCTTGACGGGACCCCAAGAAGTATCCTTCCTTGTAGTCAGCCTCCCACCTTCTCAGCCAGTAGGGCCCCCCCATGTGGCTGCCGCTGCCCCAAGACAGCTGTCCCCGAGTTTCTTCTCTGGACAAAACATCCCTGTGCTTGCCACAAAGCCACAGTGTCCAGACTCACCCTTGGACACTGGTGCCCCCTGCCCTTCACCACCAGTAACCCTCCAAGGCTGTGACTCTTTGCCAGCTGGTCAGGTGCTATTCTGACACTTCACACCAGGACAGGGCCAAGGTGCATGTCGGCCGCTGTCCCCAGGGGCTGCAGCAGTCCCACACTGGCTCATGCTGAGCACCGAGCTCTTCTTCACCCCTCCTGAGCCCACGAGCAGAACCCTCCAGGGAACCCTGGAGTCATCCCTTACTGCCCTCCAGCCATCTTTGCTGTTCTGCTGGGCCTGCTGGCTCCACCCAGTTTGTGGGAGAGATGTCAGCCCTGGCAGACCTGGGGGTGCCTCTGCAGCCTCCTTGGGACCCACCTGATCTGCAGACACCCAGCAGGGTGTCCACCCTGGCTCCAGAGCAGGCCTGGACTCAGAGACTATGGGGTTTCCTGGCATCTGAGGTCATGGGTCAGGGCACCCCCATTCCATGGGGACAGCAAAAGCTGGGCACAAGGACTTGTCCTCAGGACGTGGCCTTCTGGTGATGCCTAGCCCCTTTCTTAGTGTCCTTGAACCTTCTATTTATCACCATGCTCCGGGACTACAGCTGGGCTCCCTCATCAGCTGTTTCTGCAATCATCTGTTGTCCCGTTTATGAAACCATGGTGCCAGAGCATCCTCTCCTTGGCTCTCTGACATCCAAGGGGCCTGGCTCTGCCTCCCTGTGTGGAGTGTCCCTCACTGGACCTGATCCAGGACAGAGGGGACTCTCATCCCCTACTCTGGCTCATTGGGCTCCCCCCACGGAGCCTCTGCCCTGCATACCTGCTGGCCTGGCCTGTCCGCCTCTGTGACACCTGACCCGATGGTCTATCTGGTCCCTCTTCTCCCTACAGCTCAGATTTCACCTCCCGCCTCCAACCCTCAAGGTTTCAGGAGCCAGGGCCCCATAAAGGTAGCAGCAGCCCAGGAAATCCAATCTGTCCCTCCTTCTGGTCTCGGCCAGCCCTGTTCCCACCCTCCCAGCAGGCAGCAACTGCCCTGTCTGCCCTGCACGAATCCTCCCACTTAACTTCCAGCAGCCCTTCCCAGTACAGGTGGTCACACCCAGTAACCCTCAGAGGTGACTGAGAGAGGGCATGTTCTTGCCTGACGGCACACAGCCCCTGCTGAAAACAACCTACTCTTCCATAGCATTCAATGGGGTCCAGATCATCCCTTGAAAAGAGTGAAAATGTTAGTCGCTCAGTTGTGTCCATCTATTTGCAACCCCATGGACTGTAGCCCACCAGGTTCCTCTGTTTATAGGATTCTCCAGGCAAGAGTACTGAAGTGGGTTGCCATGCCCTCCTCTAGGGGATCTTCCCAACCCAGGGATCGAACCTGGGTCTCCTGCATTGCAGGTGGATTCTTTACCATCTGAGCCACCAGAGAAGCCCCTTAAACAGGCCCAAACCTCACACCGGTCACAGGAGATCTCACTGGGCAGGAGTGTGGCCTGTGAACACAGACACAGTAGAAGGCATGCCTGAAGCAGGCCGGTGGACAGGGCTTTCTGCTCCAGGGTCCCCACATCCTTCCCACTCAAGACTCAGCTCTGCCACCCCTGGGCCCATTGTCCTCACCTCTGGCAGGAAGGCACTCTCACTGTAACAGCGGAGTCTCATTCATGAGGACAGCCTGGCTCTGGTGTCCCGGGCGATGGCCTCCAGTTTCCTGCAGCCCGCATGCTGGCTCCCTCCCGCCTCGTGGGGGTGGGGCAGGCATGCCAGCTGGCAGAGATCAGGACAGTGTCCCTATTGACTTTTGCCTCTTTCTGCCTCCTGCCCTCGAAATCTGCCCTTGGCCCCTGGGCTATGGGAACTGATGGCAATTATCCAGAGACACCTGTCCTCCGTGTCTGCTGCAGACTGACATCCACAAAGCAGGCCACAGGGACCACACGGACAGTCTTGTTCAAACTTGAGTTAGATCCTGTCCCTGCTCTGCTCAGTAGTCCCCACCCCAGTGGCTAGGCCTCACCACCTCACCCACTCTCCTGCTTGCTAACCAGGAAGAGAGCAAAGCTGCACAGCGCCTTTGCACGTGCCACACCCTCAGCTTGGAACATCCTGCCTCCAGGTATCCATCGGCTGCCTTCCTTTCTTTCTTCACTGCTCAAATGTCACGCCATCCCAGAGGCTGGTACTGACCATCTTGTGTAAAACAGAGCAAAGAGACACACACACACACATGCACAGGCCCTCACACACACACCCTGAAACTCTGTTTCATCCTTCTATTGCACTTGTCACATCTTAATGGAGTAGTCAGTATTCTCATCATCACGTGGACTGTGCCCCCCACCACAGCGTCAGCTCTGTGGGCCAGGTCCTCTGTCTGCTTCATCACCGCTACATCCCCAGCACAGGAATGGGACCCGTACTCTGTAAGCATTCAGTGAACGTGGAGTGAATAAATGAATGAATGAATGAGTCAATAAGGCAGGCTTTGCCCTTCCCAGGGCTCCAGCTCTCTCCAGGGCTCCGGCCACCTGCGGATCCTGGGTCCCTGACCCCAGTCCCGACCCTTCCCTTTCTCCCCCACCCACCCTGCAGTCAGCCTTCGAGGCAGAGGTGTCTGAAATCAGCATCAGCCAGAACGAGATTAACTTGGCCCTTAGGAACCTGAGGGCCTGGATGAAGGATGAGAAAGTGTCCAAGAACCTGGTGAGTGATGCTGGGGTCAGGACACCTCTCTGGGTGGAGGGTGGCTGAGGGGCTGGGGTTTCAGCTCCTCACCGTTCTCCATCACGCTGGCCCCGGCCCAGGCCACGCAGCTGGACTCGGCCTTCATCCGGAAGGAGCCCTTTGGCCTGGTGCTCATCCTGTCTCCCTGGAACTATCCTCTGAACCTGAGCCTGGGGCCCCTGGTGGGTGCCCTCGCAGCAGGTGAGAGGGATCCTCTGCCTTCCTGCTCCCTGCCCATCCCCTCCCAGCCTCATGGCTTCACAGCCATCCCCAGAGCCAGGGAGGAGTTGGGGGAGCCTGGCACCAGGTGGCTAAGACAGCCTGGTTTCCATGTGTGTGGCCTTGGGGCTGGCACCTCTCCTAGCCCAGCTGTATTCTTCACCTGGAGGGGGAGTGAGGTGGGCTCCTGCCCTGCAGGTGTGTGAG
>NW_011494652.1:4089331-4089939 GCF_000754665.1 Bison bison bison | reverse complement strand
GCCCCACCCCGCCCCGCCCCACAGGGAACTGCGTGGTGCTGAAACCCTCGGAGATCAGCAAGAACACGATGAAGGTCCTGGCCAAGGTGCTGCCCCGATACCTGGACCAGGTGAGCCAGGCCCGGTGCAGACCAGGCAGCCACACTGGGGCCGAGCAGGGCCAGGCCGGCCCTCTGGGCCCGGGGCAGGACCTGAGTTCCAACCTCCTCTGGGTTGTGTGGCCTTGGCCAGGTCACCAGCTTCTCTGTTCCCCTCTGCGTGAAACAGAGGGGTGGGGCCTGTCCCCAGGGGCTCCCTGTCTGTCTCTGGTCATCCTGACCTCAGTCCCCACCCCAACTCTGCCAGACCCCAACCTCACACGTGCTGAGCTGGTACTGCCCCTGTTCAGTGCCCCTGGGGGCTCCCTGCTCCCCACCCAGCCCAGCTGGAGCCCTGGCATAACTGGGTCAGGCCAGGCAAGGGGGGAGCGGCCCCAGGCAGGCAGGCAGCCCGTTGGGCTCTCAGGCTGGGACCCCAGAGGGAGCCTCCATTTGTCCATCCCCCTTCACAGAGCTGCTTTGCCGTGGTGCTGGGTGGGCCCCAGGAGACAGGGCGGCTGCTGGAGCACA
>NW_011494652.1:4085676-4089231 GCF_000754665.1 Bison bison bison | reverse complement strand
CTGGAGCACAAGTTCGACTACATATTCTTCACGGGTGAGGGGCCAGCTGCCGGGGGCAGGTTGGGGGGGACCGCGCGGGATGGGAGGAGCGAGAGGCCTGAGGCCAGCTCGGGGCCTTGTCCCCAGCTGCTGGAGAGAGGCTCAGAGGACAGAGGTAGACAGCCAGCCAGGGAGGACACGGGGGTGAGCTCTGGAGGGTGCGCTCGGCTCCAAGACAAGCAGCCTGGAGAGTGGCCCTGGACCCCTGGGACCCTTGGGGAGCTGGGCCCCATCCCAAGGAACAGGCCTCTCCACCAATCACAGTTTCACACGTCACAGCATCCGCCCTTGCTGAGTGAGCTCCGGCTATGCCAGGCACTCCCTCACCACCCCACAGCCCTTCTGGAAGGCTGGATGGATGAGGGTCCGGAGACTTGGGTGACAAAGAGATGCAGTGCCCACCTCACTAGCCAGGGTTGGGGAAGGCTGGATTTTGCCCCCAGAGGTCACCTGCCATCATCCTGGCATGTGCCCATGGGGCCCAGACACCACCTAGCTTCAGGTGACCAGGGCAGAGTTCCCAGAAGAGAAGAAAGGATGGAGGAGGCAGACAGCCATGTCAGTGGGCCAGGCCCTGGAGGAGGGAGGCCAGACCTGCCTCCCCCACAGCACACCTCGTCCCTGGCCAGGGAGGCTGTCTCGGCCTCTCTCCTCCCCAGACCCTGCCGCGAGCCTGGGACAAGGCCTGCCAACCGCCACTGTAACAGACAGGGAAGGAGATGGGGGGAGCGCAGAGGCAGGGTCCTCAGCTGTTCCTCCAGATTCCCAGGGCAGGGGGAATACCAGGAGGAGGCAGCTGGGGGGGCCCACCACCCACCCTCCACTCACCTTCCACTGCCACACCCCGAAGCTCAATGGGCTTTGGGCCCTGGCCCCTTAGGACTGAGGGTGCAGAGGCGAGGCAGGCAGACCCCAGAGGCCAGTGTCCAGGTCAGGCCCCTGAGGCAGTCTGTGCAGGGGCCGACGGACCATCAGAAGGCACTCTGCCACATCTCCTGACTTGCCCAGGCCTCAGTTTCCTTACCAGTGGGACAGGGGCCATCCCCAAGTCACAGGCCTGTCTTAAGGATAAGTGGATGAATGAAAGCCTTTGTCACAGCACGTGGCCTGGGCAGCATCTACTCACTCACTCACTTGCTCGCTCACTGAACGTTTACTAGAGTGCAGACCGTGCCCAGCACAGCCAGGCCTTGGGATGAAGCAGGGTAGGAAGGCAAGGTCTCCTGCGTTGTCATGGGGCCCATTCCAAGTTGATCAGGGCAGAGGTGGGAAGGCACATGGTGAAGTTGGTCAGGATGGCCTCATAGTCGGGGAGGTGTTTGACAAAGACAGGAGGCCCTGAGGGAGGACCTGTGGTCAGGGGAGGGCACCTGGGGGGTGAGGGGGCCTGGATAGAGGGGACCAAGGACAGGGAAGCAGGAGGAAGTGAGACCAGAGAGGTGACTGGGCCTCGGGCTCCCTCGGGCTGTGGTGGCTGGGAGAAAGACCAGGGTCATGGCGACACAAATGGCAGCGTGGGACCCTGGGTCAGGCGTGGGCAGGAGGGTCTCAAGGCCCGGGGGCATCAGGAGTGGTTGGGGTGGCTGAGCGGAGGAGGGGACTGTGAGACCAACACAGAGAAGAGGCCGGGACCTGGGCGGGGAGGGTGCCAGGGCTGCCGCATCAGGTCAGAGGGAGGGGAGACCCAGATGTTGACCAGCTGGAGTGGGATGCTGACCTTGGGCCACAGGGGTCATTTTCAGAGGCCAGTGGAAAGAAGGGAGGGTGCAGAGGGGCGGGTTAGAAAGAGTCCCTGCAGGTCCCAGCCTGGGGTCAGGAGCCGGGAGACATTGTAGGGGGTGTAGAGGGGGGCGCTGTTCCTGGACGTCTAAGTGGGCAAGTCAGGTGAGGGAGCCGGGACCTTCCACTGTATGGGGCTGGTCAGGGGGTAGGGGGAAGATGATGGGAGGAAGGCCCCAGTGTAGCAGCAACTGACAAGGAAAGGCCAGGCGAAACCCCATTCAAAGGCCTCTCCAGGGAAGTGCAGGGCAGGGAGTGACCCCCCTTGAGAGTGCCCAGCCCTGGGCTGGGGCCGCCCACCTAGTCAAGTGATGGAGAGCCACTCGGTTTCCTTCCTTGCCCAGGGAACCCTCAAGTTGGCAAGATTGTCATGACTGCCGCCGCCAAGTACCTGACGCCCGTCACGCTGGAGCTGGGAGGCAAGAACCCCTGCTACGTGGACGACAACTGCGACCCCCAGACCGTGGCCAACCGGGTGGCCTTCTTTCGCTGTTTCAACGCTGGCCAGACCTGCGTGGCCCCCGACTACGTCCTGTGCAGTCCCGAGATGCAGGCGCAGCTGGTGCCCGCCCTGCAGAGCGCCATCACCCGTTTCTATGGCGACGACCCCCAGAGCTCCCCAAACCTGGGCCGCATCATCAGCCAGAAGCATTTCCAGCGGCTCCGGGGCCTGCTGAGCTGTGGCCGCGTGGTCATCGGCGGCCAGAGTGACGAATGCGATCTCTACATCGGTGAGCCCCGCCCTCCCTGCCACTGTGCCCCACTCCCACCCCCACCCCAGCGAAGACCCCTACTCGCTGGGGGTCACAGCTGGGCCCCGAGTCTGGGCTCTGAGGCTCCCCCGACCCCACCGCCACAGCCCAGCCTGGTGCCATGACTTCGTGACACCGGTGTTTCCTGTTCCTGGGGTCTGAGCCCGCGACCCCACGACTCCACACTCTGGCCAAAGTTCTCCAAGCTCAGACCCCAGAGTTGTAGGCTCAGGTTCCCAACTTCAGCCCCAAGATCAGCTTCTCCACGGGCCACACGACCCCCAGTGCTACACGCCCACGATTCCGGTTCTCAGCTCCCACTGCCCGTCCTGAGCGTCTGCTCTGCTGTCAACAAAGAACCCTGGTCTCCAGGGCTGAAAGACTCGGAGGGTCTAACAGGCTGGGACCTGGAGCCTCAGGCTCTGGGATCTAAGATCGGATCACCCTCTGACTGTGAGACTAAGGCTGAGTGGTTCTCTGAGCCCCACGGGCCCGGTCAGGCTGGGGAGCCCCTCGTGGTCACTTCCCAGGGGCTGCGGGGAGAGTACCGTCCCTGGGACATCCGGGTCCCTGAGCCCTGACAGCCCGCGGGCCCGCCCACCATAGACCCCGCCCACCATAGGCCCCGCCCGCCAGAGGCCCCGCCCCTGGGCTGAGCCGGCTCCTGTCCCGGGCAGCCCCCACGGTGCTGGTGGACGTGCAGGAGACCGATCCGGTGATGCAGGAGGAAATCTTCGGGCCCATCCTACCTATCGTGAACGTGAGGAGCCTGGGCCAGGCCATCGACTTCATCAACCGTCGGGAGAAGCCCCTGGCCCTGTACGCCTTCTCCAACAGCAGCCAGGTAGAGCTGGACGCAGGTGGGGGCAGGTGGCCGCAGTGGAGACTGGAGTAGGGTCAGCAGAGGGCGATGGCTACAGGACCAGAGTGGACCAATGGGCCTGGCAGGAGGGCAGGGGTTCTTGGTCCCTCGGGGGCACTGACA
>NW_011494652.1:4079451-4085576 GCF_000754665.1 Bison bison bison | reverse complement strand
CACTGACAGGTGACACGCTTGGCTCTGTCTCTCTCCTTTCTCCTGGGGGCAGCAGGGCCTCCCTTTTGCCTTTCAGTCTAGGCCACGTTCTCCTGGGCCTTTAGTGGGCAGCTCCCCAGGGTCTCCTCTAGGGTCCAGCATCCTCTCTAGGTCAGGCCTGGCCTCTCTTGTTCTGCATCATCTCGGCCTGGTGACCACAGTGTCCCCTTCAGTGCTTGGCTCGTGGAAGGCACACACAACACGGGATGGGATGACTGAGGGGGGATGGATGACCAGAACACGCAGACCCAAGAGTGAGCCCTGGTCCCCTGCCCCTCCCTGGGGGCCCTTTGGGAGGCTCACATGCATGTGGCCAGCCATCTCCAGCTCAGGACACACGTCCCCCACCCCCAGCCCTCCTGAGATGCCTCATAGACTGGGCAATGCTTCCCCCCCCTCACCGGAGTGCCGTGCAGCATGCAGTGTCTTAGTTCCCAATCAGGGCTCAAACTCATGCCCTCTGCAGTGGAAGCGCAGAGTCCTAACCACTGACCCTCCAGGGGATTCCCCTGGACAATGCTTTTCTAAATTTTACTTTTTATTTATATTTATTTATTTAGGCTGTGTCAGGTCTCAGTTGTGGCATGCAAATTCTTAGTTGCAGCAGGCATGTGGGATCTAGTTCTCTGATCAGGGATGGAACACAGATCTCCTGCACTGGGAGCATGGAGTCTTACCCAGTAGACCACCAGGGAAGTCCTAGAAAGGCTTTTCTAAAACAAACTTCTAATTTTGGAATAATTTTAGATTTACAGAAAAGTTGCAGAGAGTCCAGGGAAGGCCCCTATACTCCAGTTTCTCCCCTTACGTTGGTCAAAACTAAGAAACTGACATTGGCACATTGCTGTCAACCACACTCTAGACTTTAGACAGATTTTGCCAGTTTTTCTTTCCACCCCAGGATCCAGGCCAGGGTCCCGAGCTGCATTTAGTTGCCATGGCTCCTCTGGTCCCCTTGTGGCCATCTCTCAGCTTAACGGGGTGCTGGCCATCTGTCCTGCAGAATGTCCCCCATCTCAGTGGCCAGCTGTTTCTCTCATGAAAGAAGCCCACAGGGTCAAGGGCCCATCTCTGCTCATCCTCAGGGGACCATGAGATCCATGCATCACTGGTGAGGTTAACCTTCATCCCTGGCCAAGGTTAGGTCTGGGACAAGGTCTATTCTTCCCTTTCCTTATTCTGTTCTGTGAGAGCAAGTCACTAAGTCTAGCCTACCTTCAATGGAAGGGGGTGAGAGTAAGCTCTACCTGCTGGAGGGGGAACATCTGCATATCCTACCTGGAATCTTGGCTTGGTTCTTTATATCAGTGCCTTTTTTCTGTTTGGCCGCGCCACGTGGCACGTGCAATCTCAGTTCTCTGACCAGGAACTGAACCTGTGCTTCCTGCAGTGGAAGCACGGAGTCTTAACCACTGGTCCACCAGGGAAGCCTGATTCTTTATATCAGCATGGACTCCAGTGCATCTGCTTTATTTTCCGGGTTACAACCCAATACCACCTGATTCGTTTCCTTGTTCAACCTGTCCCCAATACCACCTGATTTTCGTTCGACCTGTCCGGCCTTTGGGCACTGGGAGCTGCTCTGTCCCAGACACCTGCCCATCCTTTGGTTTTCCCACCACTTCCTTCCTTTCTGGGTCTACAAGCTGCCTGGCCCTAGAATCAGCTGTTCCTCCAAGGAGCCCTTGTTTATCTGTGTAATGTTAACTTTAGAAAACGCTACACAGGAACTTCCCTGGGTGTCCAGTAGTTAGGGCTCTGTTAAACCTGCTCCCAATGCAGGGGGCACAGGTTTCACTCCCTGGTCGGGGAACCAAGATTCCACATGCTGCACACAGCAGTCAAAAAAGAAAGTGCTGCACAGGTGTTTGGAAGCAGGGAGGCGGGTCATCTGGCCAATCAGCTTTCAAGCTTTTCTGACTGCCTGGCACTGTTCCAGGACACGCGGTGACACAAACCCTCATCCCACCCTGCGTGCCCTGCCCTGGGTCCTCACTGAGCACTGGTGGTCCCGGCTCCGCCTTCTGCTGTCCTTACTGCTGGTCTCAACGGGATTTTCTGATCCTGAGGATGGGGTTCCACTCTGCAGGAGGCCCTGATCTAGCTGTGACCTGAGGGTCACACATTGTAACTACAGCCAAGTTTTTATGCAACAACTCTTTAGTGTCTACTCATCTTGGTGATGGACAGGGAAGCTGGGTGGGCTGCAGTCCATGGGGTTGCAAAGAGTTGGACACGACTGAGCGACTAAACTGAATCTTTCTTTATTGTCCATAGACCTAAGAAGGGCCTTCATTAAGTCAAGCAGGGGTCAAGTTCATATTTCCAAAGTACAAATCTCAGTGTCCTCCCGGTGGTGCAGTCCGCAAGGCCTTCCACAGCTTCCCTGCCCCTCGGCCTCCCCACTTGGCCTTCACCCTGGGTGGGTGGGGGTCCCTCCTACTCACCTCTGCCCTCCTGGACACCCAGCAGGCACCTCACATCCCTCCCGGGGTATCTCGCTGATCACCCGCCCCTCCACGTCCCCAGGAGGAAGCTGGGTTTCCCGCCTCCCCTGCCAGCCTGAGTCTGTGTCCGCAGCCGCCTGCGTGGACCACACTCAAGGGAGGCTCAAGACACACGTCTCCAGTGGGGACGTGGGGGTGGCAGGCTACTCTTCAGATCACATGGTGGCCTCAGACCCTGCCATGGGCCCTGGGACCCCGAGGGGGTCAGGTAGAGCCCCGGCAGCTCTCTTACCAGCCTCACCGCTGCTTCCCCGCCAGGTGGTCAAGCGGGTCCTGGCCCAGACCAGCAGCGGGGGCTTCTGCGGGAACGACGGCTTCATGCACTTGACCCTGGCCAGCCTGCCTTTCGGAGGAGTGGGTAGGTGCCGGCTCTCACCTCCCCCCACTCCCCTCCACAGAGCCTGGAGTGGAACCTTCCACGCCGGTCCTGGCACTTCCCTCCGCAGGCAGACCCACAGACACACAGCTTACGTTGTTTTCAGCATCACCGTGAGGTCCGTCCGCGGTGCTTGCTGCAGCTTTTCTCCCCGGCCGGCCTGGTGGCACACACAGGGCAGCCCAGGTGTGCTCTCTATGCCACGTGCGGCTACACGCGGCTCCTTCAAGCCCTCCCGCACCCCCTCGGGTCCATGATGGAGACAGGGGGCTGCTGTCAGCTCCCCACTCCACCAGGCCCTAGCAGCCCCCAGGCCGGCTGCAAGGTCCTGGCCTCTGAGGCTGGCCCCAGCAAGCCCGACGGCTGTATGATGTGGGGCCACCACGGCCCCTCTCTGAGAGACCTCCTCCTCAGGGGAGGAGAGGGCCCACTGGGCACCGGAGTAAATGACCAGCAGGGCCTGGCAGGCTGCCCTGGTCGTCCCAGGCCCTCCCAGGCCCTCCCAGGCCCTCCCAGGGCTGGGCACAGGCCGGCCCCCTTCTGGAAGCCCCACCCCCAGCCTGCCTGGCTCCCCACCTCCAGTCCCAGTCGCTCCTCTTCAGGGAAGTGAGTGGATCTGTCAGTGGGGGAACCCGGTCCTCTTACTCCCCTGATGAAGCCCCCCATAACTCCCAGCCCCTGATGGAGCCACAGGACCCTGACTCGGCTTCCAGAGGCCTGCCCTGCCTGGCCTGGCCGTGGAATCCTGCTCCAGCCTCCTCTCCTGTTTCCCTAGCTGCTGCCCCAGCCACACGGAGCTTGACCTGAGTCCCAGCACATCCAGGTCACCTACCTCCAACGCTCTCTCGAGTTGTCCCTCAGTCTGGGGCCTTCCTGCCCCCACACGCCCACTTTATCTGGTCAATGCCATATCCCTCAGGCCTCACCCACTCCAGGAAGCCCTCTCAGACTGCCCCTGCTTCCACCAGGCTGCATCCCCGGGACTTCCTACTGCCTGGTCCTTGACTGTCTCCCTACCTAGACACTGTGGACTCAACACAGCACTTGCTGTATCTATGGGGCTGAACACTTGTCCCTGCAACTCTAGAAGGTGGTGCCACTGTTCCCCCATGTCACGAGGATACCAAGGCAAAGTCACTTGCCAGTTCAAAGCTGGGATTCAAACCTAGGGAGTCACCCCAGAATCCACTGCGGGGTTGCTTTCTTTACTTTCCATCTTGTCTCCCTCTTTTTTAACTGAAGTATATTTGATTTACAATAATGTGTTGGTTTCAGCAATTCAGTTTTACACACACACACACACACACACACACACAGGACTTCCCTGTAGCTCAAATGGTAAAGAATCTGCCTGCGATGCAGGAGACCAGGGTTCCATCCCTGGGTTGGGAAGATCTTCTGGAGAAGGGAATGGCAATCCATTCCAGTATTCTTGTCTGGAGGATTCCATGAACAGAGAAGCCTGGTGGGCTACAGTTCGTGGGGTCTCAAAGAGTTGAACATGACTAAGCAACTAACACATACACACACACACGTTTTCAGATTCTTTTCCATTATAGGTTATTATAAGTATTGTATATAGTTCCCTGTGCTACACAGTAGGTCCCTGTTGTCTAGTTTCTATAGTGTGCAGTTAACCCCAAACCCCCAATCCATCCCTCCCCCCACCCCTGGAACCCACTCACCCACTGTCCACCCATCTTGCCCCAGACCTGGAGTCCTCAACATTTATTTGACTGGGTGCTGATGCCAGGGTGGGGCTAAGCCCTTTACCCATAGCATCTCATGATTAGCCCACTTTACATGTGGGGAAACCAAGGCTCGGGGGATGAAGCGGCCCACTCAGGTCATACCCTGTGACCGGCAGAGCCCAGGTGTGTCTGACGCCCCTTGGCCGGCCACTGGGGGCCTGACTGCCGTGCCCCCTATCCCTCTGCAGGCAGCAGCGGGATGGGCAATTACCATGGCAAGTTCTCCTTCGACACCTTCTCCCACCACCGCGCCTGCCTGCTGCGCCGCCCCGGGCTGGAGAAGATCTACGCCATCCGCTACCCGCCCCACACTCCGCGCAACCTGAGGGTGCTGCTGATGGCCATGGAGACCCGCAGCTGCAGCTGCACCCTGCTGTGAGCCCACCCCAGGCGCGGGGCACTGAGCGTCCCTCCCACCCCACGCCCATGAGTCCTCCGCTGCCGTGGCCACCTGAGGCTGGTGGAGACACGACCTGGGATCCACGATGCAGGGGGAAAGGACCTGCCAAGGCCACAGTCCAGACCAGTGCTTGCCCTCCTCTCACCCAGGGCTTCTCTTTTCAGGCCCTCAGCTGCCCCGCAACCAGGATGGGCCAAGGTGTGGGCACGTGGGAGACTGTGTAACCTGCTCTCTGGCTCCCAGGGTGGCCACCTATGTCCCAGGAGAGTCGGGCAGCTGTGGGCACTTCTCGGGACCTCTCTTTCTGTGGAGGGGTGCAGAAGGGGTCCTGGCATCTGGTCCATGCCCTGCTGTGGACCTGCTGTGACCTGGGTTGTTCCTGCCCTCTCTGAGCTTGTCCCTCTCTCTGGTGTAGAGAGGAGGTGACAAACAATATCTCCTGAGATCACTGTGAGGATTAAAATTTGGAACATAATTGCTGACTCTAAGCTCCAGCGTCCTGTCTCCTCATTCGGGCGGGGGAAGGCTGCCTCCCCTGTCTCTCTCCCCACCTCTGCCTCCAGGCAAGATTGATGAGATGCCCGCAGTAGATTCTCCTTCCCTTCAGCTCGAGCCCTGAGGAGCTCTGAACATGCTCCTGTCCCCCAAGTGGTTGGCCCTGGGCACCTTCCCTTCTCCATGTCCCACCCTGAGCTCATCCTCTTCCTTGTCCTGCTCATCCTCCTGGACTTCAACGCTATGGAGCGGTCCCCAGTCATTCAGCTGCCGAACTCCCAGGCCTCCAGCTGGACCCTCCCTTCTACCTCCCAAGTCCCATCTCTGAGCAATTCCTGATGATTCGATGACGCCACAGGCCTCCCCAATCCACACACTAAAATAAAGGCTGTGCCCAGGGCCATCCATCACCTACCCTCTTCCCCCAGGCCCAGCCCTTCTCAGTGCACCCACGGATCTTCCCAAAGCCCACTGGACCATGCCAGCCCTCAGCCTGAACCCCTTCACGGGCTCCCTCTGGCCCACAAGTCTGGACGGGAAATCTTCCTTGGGAGGCT
>NW_011494652.1:4075295-4079351 GCF_000754665.1 Bison bison bison | reverse complement strand
TCTGCCACAGCCCTGCGCAGGCCCCGTGCCGCCATCCTTGTCCTCTTCTGATGCCCTTGATGTGTCCTCCTCCAGGGACCTCCCCACACGCGCTGGGCGCGCCCTCTGGCCCTTCTTGTTCTGCCCAACTCCTCTGTGCTCTCTGCTTGGATGTCCGCTCTTCCAGGAAGACCTCCTTGTCCACCTTCTACTCCCTGCCCCCCCAACCCCCCACCAAGACACGGGCGGCCTTCAAGGGTTTTCTCAGTGTCTGCAGTCTCCCAGTTCCCTCTGCCACACAGTTCACCGGGAGGAAACATGGGTTTATTTGGTGGCTGTTTGGGTTACGGGGCTCCCGAGTCGCATACATCCAGGAGCGGTTGAGGCGGCCGCACTGCGCAGCTCTCAAGGATTGGACCAAGTTCCTGCACAAGCCCGGGTCTCAGTTTGTAAATCGTTCCTCCACACAGGGTTGCAGTGAGGATTAAGTGAAGCTGCCCGTGTGGAGGTTTGGCATAGAGCAAGCACAGCTACAGCAAGCACAGCTATGATGGCAAAGCGTCTGCCTGCAGTGCGGGAGACCCAGGTTCGATCGCTGGGTCGGGAAGATCCCCTGGAGAAGGCAATGGCAACCCACTCCAGTATTCTTGCCTGGAGAATACCATGGACCGAGGAGCCTGGAGGGCTCCAAAGTGAAAGCGAAAGTCGCTCAGTCGTGTCCGACTCTTTGTGACCCCATGGACTATACAGTCCATGGAATTCTCCAGGCCAGAATACCAGAGTGGGTAGCCTTTTCCTTCTCCAGATCTTTCCAACCCAGGGATTGAACACAGGTCTCCCGCATTGCAGGCAGATTCTGTACTAGCTGAGCCACAAGAGAAGCCCAAAACCCTACCAAAGCCCAGCAATGGTGCGGAATCACCGTTATCGCCGGAACCCCGCTGGGGCGCAGCGTGTCTCCCTCTACCCGGAGGGCCCGGTCAGATGGGAGATGCACCCTGAAACCACGCCTCGGATGTCCCGCCCCTAAGGGTTCGGGAGTCCGGGCTCCTTCGCCCTTTCAGCGCCTGCTCCTTCCTAGCCAATCGGGAAGAAGATTTTTTTTTATCCCGCCTCCTTCGGCTGCACCGCCAGCCAATCAGACCACGCCATGGAGAGTCAGCAAGGAAATGGCGAAGCCAGCCGGCCCAATGGCAGCTTCCCGGGAGGCAGGCCCCGCCTCTCGGCGGACGGGCTGCGCTGCACCGGACTGAGCGGCCGCGCTTCAAGGTGGGTGATGCGGTCTCAGCCCTTAAGGCCGCGTCTAGGCAGCGCGGCGTCTGGGGGCGCGGGTGCGGCCCCCGTGGGCCCTGCCGGCTCCGCGCCCAGGTTTCACCTCAGCCTGCTCAGCACGCGCGGCCGCCGTGTCCTTGGGCGTGCAGCCGGGGGCGGGGGTGACCGATACGCCGGCGGCCTCCAGGGCGCATGCGCTGCCGGCTCCGTGGGGTCAGAGGTCGGGAGGAAAGTCAAGGAAGGAGCCGGGTTGGGCACCTGGCCCTGAAGTCAGCGGTCGAAAGAAATGGGCCCACCAGAGGTCGCAGGTCACGGGAAGGGCACTTTGTGGCTCTGGCCAAGTGCCAGGCTCTGGGCTAAACATGTGGCCTCTTCGAGCCCCCCTCCATCCCCGTGACCCCTTATCACAGATGAGAAAACCCAAGGTCATTCGGCAGGCAGGGAGGCAGTTCCAGAAGGACCTTGATGCGGGGGGCGGGGGAGAGGAATTTGATCTTGAGGGTTATTTAAGCCTTTAAGGGGTTCCAGCAGGGAAAGGCTGGGGGGTGTAAAGGGTGAGGTTTGGCCTGGGTTCACATCAGGAACCCCCCCTTCAGTGTGCGACTTTGGGCAAGTCACTTAACACGACTGAGCATCTCATCTGTGACCCCTAGCACTGTGCCTGGCACGGCGAGCTCTCAATAAATGCTGGTGGCGGTTGGCAGTGTTACCTGGGTCAGGTTGGAGGTTGAGAGGGGTAGCTCCTGGGAACAGGAAGGCCATCTGCGCCTCTGACAGGGATGAGGGTGAGCAGGGGACAAGATGCCACAGTGGCACTGGGGTCAAAGGTCAGGGCACCTGCCGTGCTGGAGTTTCATGTGGGGAGGCCACACCTGTCTGGGACCCACCTGTGCCTGCCTCTTTTCACACCCCACAGATGCGCTGCCTGACCATGCCCATGCTGCTTCGGGCCCTGGGCCAGGCCCAGGCCGCACGTGCAGGTAGGACCAAGGGCACCTTTCCTGGGTGTGGGGGCCCAGCCTCCCGGCATGAGGTCACATTTGCACGGCATAACCCTTCTTGCAGGGCATGCAAGTGTCCGCGGCCTCCACAGCAGCGCAGTGGCAGCCACCTACAGTGAGTCCCGGGATTTCTGAGCCTCAGGCTTGGTGATCATGGTCCTGCCGGGGGCAGGGGAGAAGGCCTGGGTTCTCATCCTGGCTTTGCTGGGGGCTCCCCCTCTTGGAGCCTGAGTTTCCCCTCTGTAAAATGAAGCGGGTGATCAGATGATTCATGGGGGTGGGGTCTGTTATTGCAGGGCGTAGGTTGGGGGTGGTCCTTCCCTGTGGCTATACATGTGATCTCAGACCCTCCCTGCGTGGGACAAGGAGGGGGCTGCCAGGTGTGAGCCCTGGGAGCCTGTACCTCCTCCTCAGGACCCAAGCACCCAAGCCTCACCTGCGTTCCCTCCGGGCCTGGATGGCCTCACAGGGTTAGGGAGAAGCAGGCCAGGACTGCCCCTGGCCGGAGGCCAGCCTCGAGGGTTGCTTGCTGAGGCAAGGGGCATTTGGTGAATGAACAAGCCCCCCGGGGTCCCAGCTCTTACATCTAGGAGGCCAGGCCTCGTCTCCTGAGCTGGAGTCCTTGAAGAGGGCCTGTGCGTGGCCCCTGCCATGGCCTCTCTGCCCGCCTCCCCTGCAGAATATGTGAACCTGCGGGAGCCCTCGATGGACATGAAGTCGGTGACTGACCGGGCAGCACAGACCCTGCTGTGGACCGAGCTCATCCGAGGTGGGCCCCGGGGGATGGGAGGCTTGAGGCAGGCTCAGGGGGGATAGAGATGTGTGAGGGAGGAGGGGCCCCCCCCACTGTGCCTGTGCCGCCCCCAGGCCTGGGCATGACCCTGAGCTACCTGTTCCGTGAGCCCGCCACCATCAACTACCCGTTTGAGAAGGGCCCGCTGAGTCCGCGCTTCCGCGGGGAGCACGCACTGCGCCGTTACCCGTCCGGGGAGGAGCGCTGCATCGCCTGCAAGCTCTGTGAGGCCGTCTGCCCGGCCCAGGTATGCGCGGACCCCGGCTGACTGCCACCCTGACCCCGGCTGCTGGGAGGGGGAGGCCGCAGTCTGCTGCAGAGAGAGTAGTGGGCAGCCCTGGGTCCCGATTCTCAACCCCCTGCTGGATGTGTGTCCCCAGGGAAGTCCCCTCCCACTCTGAGCCACTTGCCCCGTGATAGGAACTGTGAGGCCTTGTTGCCGGAGCCGACTCAGAGGTGGTGAGTCAACGGAGGGAAGCTTCCAGTCCTGAGCAGACCATGGACACACTTGGGTACTGCCACTGCCCTTGGGGGTCTGGTCGTGAGTGTGAGAGCCAGGCCGGAGCCACGAGGCGCCACTTGAAGGTCTCCACTTTGACGTGGGCGGCAGCAGTGTCAGAAGCCCTGCCTACACATGTGCCCTTCACAGGGCCAGACCCGGGGACACTCGGACCACAGCAGGGCACTCTCTGCCCCTGGCTGCAGCTCCTTTGAGCCCCTGGCATTTGGTTCTGTCAGAGGGTCCCGCATGGACTGCCGAGAGTCACGGCCTGTGGGTGCAGAAACAGACAAAGTGGGGGCACTCAGGTGGTGGATGTGCCCGGCAGGTACCCAGCAGGCACAGGGGTTCTGACTGTCCACACAGCGTCCCCCTCCCAGCGGTTGCTCCAGCCACGTCTCTGTGACTCAGGACGGCTCCCGTCTGAGTCCTGGCTCGTCTCCTTCACCACTCCCAGGTTCTGCAGCCCATGGGCTGTGGCCTTGCGGTCCCCAGTCTCTGGAACATGTAGG
>NW_011494652.1:4066882-4075195 GCF_000754665.1 Bison bison bison | reverse complement strand
GCGCCCCCCCCCCCCCCAAAATAACAGTGGCATCCAGGCAGTGAGTGCCAACCATAGACCAGCACTGTGCCAAACTCATGACCTCTCTGCAACAACTCTAGGTTGGACAAGGTTATTATCCCCATTTTTGTAGAGGAGGAAACTGAGGCACAAAGGGAGAGGCTACTAGCCAAAGGTCCCACTGTGAGCGGTGGGCCTTACACTCCTGGGGATGTCTCAGGGCCGTGGCTACATCCCTTTGAAGGTCCTCGCCTCTGGGGAAGCCCTGGGCCACCCCTTCCTTCGGCTGGTGCCAGGCTGCCCCCCGGGAACTGAGAGTTAAGGACCTGTGTTTGAGTCTGGGCTCTGCCCCTCGTTTACTCGGTGGCTTTGGGAAGGCCCTCCACCTTTCTGAGCTCCAGTTTTTTCATCCATTAAATGGAGATAACTAGGTGTAGTTGGGAGGGTTGTTCAACATATGGTCCACAGAGAGTGGGCATTATTTACAGGGTGAGACCCCCCAGACTGCAGGTGCCCTGGTGTGCCAGGCAGGCAGCAGCCCTCTCCTCGTGGGACTCCCATTCTCAGGCAGGAGGGGCTGGCAGATAGCAAATGAGAGTGTCAGCTCGGGCAGGCACGCAGAGGCTGAAGTCATGGCTGTGCCAGGTGGCCTCTTAGGAGGGGAGTCAGGAAAGGCCCACGAGGTGGAGAGTGGACGACAGAGGGGCCTCTCTGTAGGCCCATGTGGGGCTGGATCCTGTGCCAGGGCCCAGGGCGGCTGGCAGGTGACAGTCCCCTGTGCCACTGCCCAGGCCATCACCATCGAGGCTGAGCCGCGGGCCGATGGCAGCCGCCGGACCACGCGCTATGACATCGACATGACCAAGTGCATCTACTGCGGCTTCTGCCAGGAGGCCTGCCCCGTGGACGCCATCGTGGAGGTGAGCGGGGCCCTGCGGTGGGGGAGGCGGGGGCGGGGGCTCCTGGGCGGGGCCTGACAACTGCGCCTGCGCCCCGCCCGCAGGGCCCCAACTTCGAGTTCTCCACCGAGACGCACGAGGAGCTGCTGTACAACAAGGAGAAGCTGCTCAACAACGGGGACAAGTGGGAGGCTGAGATCGCTGCCAACATCCAGGCCGACTACCTTTACCGATGACCGGCCGACCCGCGGCCCCTCCTGCCCAATAAAAAGCTCTGACTTCCCCCACCATCTCTGTCATGCATCTGCTGTCTGAGCCGGGACCATCTGCAGCCTGTGGATTCTTCCGGTGGATCAGATTCTTGGACCGAGTTGCCTTACCTGTGCGACCCGCTGGGCCCCGCCCACAGCAGCCTGCGGCCCACAGGTCTTCCTGGGCATGTTTCGCAAAGGCTTAGCTGAAGGTCAACTCAGGCCACTGTTTGCATAATCCTGAGTGATCAGTTGGGGAGGCCCGGGCCTGTCCTCTCCTGAGGACCACCCACAGCTGAGACTCTCGAGAACCTAGAGCCTGCTGAGAAAGGGGGCTCTCCAGGAAGTGCAGACAGAAGTACATCAAGAAGCAGGAACTTGGATAGGCCAGGGCATCCTTGCCAGGGGCAGGGTGGGGGAAGCCTGCTGTGGGGTAACAGTCACGAGGGAATGACACAAGCACTGCTGCCCGTGAGCTGGCTTTGCCTGTCCTCCAGCCACATCCCTTTTCCTCCCCAAGTTCCGCAGGGCAGACTGCTGGCGTGGCCTGTGCTGCTCCAACTTCCTGCTTTGTAGCCTCAGCAAAGCGATGTGGTTCCTTCTGGTGCCACACGCAAGCCCAGTGGCAGTAGAATAGCCCCAACAACCCCTTCTGACTCTGTGCTGAGCGGTGTGAGAGCATTTCAGTTCATTCTCAGCAGTGAGGAAGCTGGCTTAGAGAGGTGAAGTGACTTGCTCAGGGTCACACAGCATGCACCTTGAGGGAAAAACTAACTGAGGTCTGAGAGATCTCAAGAATTCCCTTCATCATTTCCAAAAGTGCTTTTTTACAAAACACTAATCTCCCCAGATGCTTCTTAGAAGGGGGAGGGTGTTCTTTGGATCTGTAAATGTAGGAAGTGCCCCAAGGGGCCTCTCCCTTCTGGGACAGGCTCTGCCCAGCGTATTCAAGGCTCTGAGAAGGCCTGCAGCAGAGAAGCCCAGACTTTGCCTAACTCACTCCTGGAGAGCCCCCTTTCTCAGATCACCTGCTGACATCTGGGCCTGCTTACCAGGCCCTGCTGGGCCATCTCCCAGGACCTGTGTGGTCCCATTGGCCAAGGTTTTGGGGCCCTTATAATCCATAAAGTGGCTCAGAAGTAAGAAGTACAGGACCGGAAAGGAATACTTGAGCCCTGGGAGTGTCCGTGAGTCCAGCACTGCTAGTGCTGGCGGCTGCTGGGAGCAGGAACTCCAAAAAACAGGCCAGCTGTCAGAGGCAGGCTTGAATATCCTAAAGCACTTCTAGTTTTGCTTTTATCAGACATACTCAGTGTTAGACGCTTGACATGGAGTCTATCTGTACACAGGAAAATTGTTCAGTCACTGTCGTGTCCAACTCTGACTCCATGCACTCCAGCACACCAGGCTTCCCTGTCTTTCACCATCTCCCGGAGTCTGCTTAAACTCGTGTCCATTCAGTTGATGATGCCATCCAACCATTTTGCCCTCTGTTGCCCCCTTCACCCGCCCTCAATCTTTTCCAGCATTGGGGTCTTTTCTAATGAGTTGGCTCTTTGCATCAGGTGGCCAAAGTACTGGAGCTTCAGCATCAGTGCTTCCGATGAATATTCAGGGTTGATTTCCTTTAGGATTGAATGGTTTGATCTTACTGTCCAAGGGACTCTCAAGAGTCTTCTCTAGCACCACAGATGAGCCTGTCCAGCTCCTGACTTAATTCCTTCCCTTACTGCTGGGTCAGCTCTAAGGCCATTTTGAAACATGTTAAGAGTTCCAGTTTGCCCTGCATGGGAAGCACTGACCTGAGGCCCCCAGTGGTACTCAGTTCAGTTGTGTTGAAGTTTCTCCTTGAAAGTAGCCCTACCAGAAGTGTCCCCACTCTTCTGAAGACACCCTGGCTGTGACTCAGTTTCCAGCCCCCAGCTCTGGGGCTCCATTTGCCCACCCCTCAGAGGCCCCTGGGCTTCCCTTGTAGCTCAGTTGGGAAAGAATCTACCTGCAATGCAGGAGACCCAGATTCGATTCCTAGGTTGGGAAGATCCCCTGGAGAAGGGAATGGCAACCCACTCCAGTATTCTTGCCTGGAGAAGCTCATGGACAGAGGAGCCTGGCGGGCTACAGTCCATGGGGTCACAGGAGTTGGGCACCACTAAACCACCACCACCACCACCACCACCAGAGGCCCTTCCTCTGCCGTGGGGGTTCAAGGATCACCAGAGCTGACCCACTGGGTAGTCTTGGCCAGTCCAAAGTGCAGGCAGCTGGACAGTGGTGACCCACAGGCTGGGACCGGATATGCTGCATGAAGCTAATAGGAGTAAGGACCCAGGGACAAGTCCAGCCACAGGAGGAGCGAGAGTGAGGGCAGAGCACTGCCCAGTGTCTGCGGCTGCAGTCTGCTGCCTGGCCCTTGGCGTCCTGCTGCTACTGAGGGAAGAGGCCCAGAGAAGGGCAGCTGCCCACCCAAGGGCCCAGAGCACTGGGCTTGGAGTCCAGGCGGGTGCTCAGAAACAGGAAGAGAGCAGGACCTGTGTGACTACAACCTCACTCGAGGGGAGGGGTCCCAGAGGTGGGGACACGTGGGTCTCGGGCCCCAGGTCTGAGCCTATTGAGGGTCCCGTCAGCCACAGGCCCAGGTGGTGGAAGTCCCACCAGGTAGCCCCTGGGCCTGGGCTGAGCACGTCCCCACATCCCAGCCTTGTAGACGTTCACGGTGGGCGCCAGTGTCTGCCCTGGGGTCTGGGCCTCCTCGCCCGGGTTAGGCGGCTCAAGGCTCCGAACGGTTTCCCACCCGCGGGGCGAGGAAGCGAGGGCCCAGCCGGAGGCCTGCCTCCCACCCGCCCTCCTGCCAGGGCTCCTGCACCGGCTCCAGGACTCCGGGGGCAGGTCCAGGGCGGCCCGGGGGCGGGGCTTCCCTGGCTCCGCCCCTCCCGGCCCCGCCCGTCGGGAAAAGTGAGTTGCGTGGGCACCGCGGAGGCAGCGAGAAGTTGAGCCAGGAGATCCGAGCGGAGCCGAGCAGTGCCGCGTGAGGCCGACCCGGGGTGAGTGCCCCAGCGGGGGCTACAGGGCCCCCAGTTCTGCCTGCCGCCCTCGCTTCCCTCCGCCCCGGAAGGGAGTCTTGGCGCCCCCACCCGTGTGGATCAGTAGAGGCAGCTCAGTCCGCAGGCCCGCGGGTGTCAGCCCTTGTTGGGGGTTCGGGGCTGGGGGTGCACGGACGCGACTCAGAGGAGGAAGGGGAGGAGAATGGGGGGTGTTAACAGCCTGTGACCCGCCTGTGGCCTGGCTGCCGGGCCAGGCTGTGCTCAGAGCTTTCTCTGCTGCATCTTCCTGGGAGGGAGGGACCCATTCTACAGGTGCGGAAACTGAGGCCCAACCCAACTAGGAAGAGGCAGAACTAGAAGAGAGCGCAGACCCTCGCCTGCAGCGCGGCTCATCGCGGCGAGCCAGGGGCTCAGAGGAGAGGTGTCCGGAGGAGCTGGCCTTAGCCTCCAGCCTCCCAAGGGAGAAAGAGGCGAGGGGCACAAAGTGACTAGTCTGGACCCTGAAGGACCTGGGCCCCTTCATTTGCTCTGTAAATGTCGGGGGTGTGGGTCCTGGCTCAGGCAGCGGCCAGGGTAGAGGAGGGGGAGGGGATGAGCCGGTGGAGGGCTGAAACGCCAGGGGAGGGGTCTGACCAGGTCTCTGGACTCCTGTGCTTGACCACCCAAGGGAAGGGCCATGCCCCGGGGCCCTGAGAGACAGGTACCAGGCAGGACTGGTCACAGCAGCTGTCCAGGACTGCTGCCCGCCAGGATCCCGGATCTAGCTCCCTGCAACCCCTCATTTGGCCAGCCCCACCTTTCAGGGTGCCTGGGGCAAGGAACAACCCTCCCCCTGAGAACACACGTTGGGCCAGAACTTCCAAACCTGCAGCCCGGGCTCCTGCCTGGCTTGGCCACCTGCTGACCCGTCTATAAAACAGGGGTGCAGTGCCCCCTCCCCCAAGGCCTGCTGTTAGTTTTAAATGAGGTAGTGGAGTTGAGGAGGTACATGTGGACCCTGGTTATTTTTATCTCCCCACCAGGTTCTGCCTCTGCTTGGTGGCCAAGTCCCGTTCACCCAAAGAGGAAGTGGAGGCCCAGAGAGGGTGGGAGAGTCCCCCAAGGACACACAGCTAACCCCAGCTTGGGCAGGGCTCAGACCCTCTGTCCCTGAGCCGCCCACCCACTCTCCCCTATTCAGGGCCCCCAGCTAATTCTCGCCATTCTCTCCAGCTGGGGAAGGGGCTGCTTTTCCTATTTACTCTTAAGTTAATCAGACCCAGGGGAGGAAGTGACCCGCTAGGTGGCTCCAGCCCAGGCAGCGGGCGGGGCGCTCTGGCGCCAAACGTTCACCCTTAGCGGGGCCCTCACCCAGCGCTGCCCCTTCCCCCCATCAATGGGAGAGCTAAGGAAATGGAGTCCCACAGAGGGGCTGGGGGCCAGCCCCGGGCCCCCAGGGCAGTGGCCGTGGAGCCCTGGCCTGTGAGCTGGGCGTCCACAGGGCCCATCGGAGGCCAGGGGAGCCTCCGCCGCGCTGACGTTGGAGCAGAACCCCCGCCAGGCCCTTCCTGCCCTTCGGTTTCCATAGTTTCACTTTTGGTGGTTTCGACACCTGGAGGACTCCTCCCGGGGCTGCGGCGGGACTGCCCAGGCCCCAGGGGAAGGTCCTCCTCGCTCAGAGGCCCCGCCCGTCCCCTGTGTCCTCCCCGAGGCCCAGGGGTGGCCCCCACCCCCTCAGCACACAGATGCCACAGGGAAGAGGCAGGCTCCGACTGCCCGAGGGGCCAGGCCAGACCTCAGCCCCGTGTCCTTGTCATGAGTGCTCCCTGGGCTGGAAAGGCGAGGGCTCCAGCTCGCCTCGGCAGGTCAGGAGGCCAGCACTGGAGGTGGCCTTTGACCTGGGGCCCTGAAGAGGTGAGGGCAGGTCACGGAGAGGGGACGACAGGAGGTGGGGCCAGGTGTGAGAAGAGCCAGTGTTGCTAGGAGCCGCCAGGGCAGGGGGTGCAAGGGTCTCAGACAACTCAGACCCAGCTGGGAAGGAGCTTGTTGTTGGACTCTGGGTCCGGCCGAGGGGTCAGCTGCGCTGCCTACTTCCAGTGTGACCTCAGCACCCCGCCGAGCTGCCCTGGGCCTCAGTTTTCCCATCTGTCAGATGGGGTGGTGACAGACCTTGCGGGACCATAGGAGCACGGAGTCCCTAGCTGGTGGGCAGCTGCCTGTTTCCTGCCTCCTGGCCTGAGCCCCCATGCCTGCCCGCCCCGCAGGACCATGGGCTCCATGTTCCGGAGCGAGGAGGTGGCACTGGTCCAGCTCTTCCTGCCCACAGCTGCCGCCTACACCTGCGTGAGCCAGCTCGGGGAGCTGGGCCTGGTGGAGTTCAGGGATGTGAGTGGGGCCGGGATGCGGGTGGGGGGAGGCCTCGTCCCTGGGCGTCCCAGAGGGTGGACCATCGCCCTCTATTGATCCCCGGCCCAGCTTGCATCCCGGGGGCCTCTGCCACTGGGTGCTCTGTTCTCAGGAAGGCTGTCTTTACTCATGCCTGCCCCAGCCTGGGTTTAGCCAGGCCTCAGCCCTGGTCCACACAGCGTCTAGTTGTCTTCACTTGGGCATAGGAGGGTCATGGTGTGGTCAGCACCTTTTGGAAGAGGCAAAGGCCTCCCCCAAATGGCCTAAGGAGAGCCAGCCTGGCCCTTGTGGGGGAACTCCTTGGCCCCCCGGCCTGGAATCCTGACCCTTCCATGCACAACCACAGCTCAACGCCTCGGTGAGTGCCTTCCAGAGACGCTTCGTGGTGGACGTTCGGCGCTGTGAAGAGTTGGAGAAGACCTTCAGTGAGTTGGCCCTAGGCCCACGCACCCCAGGCAAACTTCCTAGAGGAGGTGCCAGCAGAGCTTGGTCTGAAAGGAAGAGTCCCAGGCACCTAGTTGGAAGGCAGAGAAGGGAGAGCCAGGCCAGGGCAGCTGGGATCTGTGGGGTGTTCTTGAGTGAGCTGAGCTGATGCCCAGGCCAAGGTTTGGATGAGCCCTTAGTGCCGAGTGAGGACTTGGGACATCACTCTGCACGTGCTGAGAGCACCCGTAGGTCTCTAAGCAGGAGAGAGACGTGGGCAGAGCTTTCTCTGCTGTAAGTGGACTGGGGTGAGCAGAGGCCACCAATCTTGGCTTGGTGCCCCAAGGAGCAGCTTCTACTTGGACCTGGGCAAGAAGGACCCCCGCCCTGGGTTGTGTTCCAGAAACCCCTCCCAGGAGGACCCGGCACTGTGGGAGGATAGAGCATGTCTGGTTAACGGTTAGCTTGCCTGATGGGTTTTAAGTAGTCAGGCAGGTCCTCCGTGGGCCTGCATGCAAGCTGCCGTCCGAGGCCCTGCAGCGCTAGGCCGCCTGCTGGAAGCCACTGTGGGGCCCAGGCCACGGGCTGGGGATGGACGGAGGGCAGCCCAGAAGAGCCTCGGACGGGGAAGCAGAGTAAGCACACAGGGGTGGAGGTTTATCCTGAGGTTTTTCTGGGGTCTTGGACTCAGTGAGTCAGTTGGCTGGTGGCTAGGGGAATTTGAGGTGACATTTAGAATCCCCTAGATGTTACCCAGCCCTTGGCTGTGTGTGTGTGCTCGGTGGCTCTGTTGTGTCTGACTCTTTGTGACCCCATGGACTGCAGCCCACCAGGCTCCTCTGTCCGTGGAATTCTCCAGGAAAGATTACTGGAGTGGGTTGCCGTTTCCTTCTCCAGGGGATCTTTCCAACCCAGGGATCGAACCCGGGTGTCCTGTGTCTGTTGAATTGGCAGGCAGAATTCTTTGCCTGATGAACCGCTGGGGAAGCCCTCCAGCCCTTGGCTAGTGGTGGCCATTAGCTGGTGGCGGCCCCTGAGCGGCGCCCCCTGACACCCCTCCCCTCCGCACCCAGCCTTCCTGCAGGAGGAGGTGCGGCGGGCTGGGCTGATGCTGCCTCTGCCCGAGGCGGGGCTGCCGGCGCCCCCGCCCCGCGACCTTCTGCGCATCCAGGAGGAGACTGACCGCCTGGCTCAGGAGCTCCGGGACGTGCGGGGCAACCAGCAGGCCCTGCGGGCCCAGTGGCACCAGCTGCAGCTCCACTCTGCCGTGCTGGGCCAGGGCCACAGTCCCCCGGTGAGTGTAGCTCCCTGGGC
>NW_011494652.1:4066010-4066752 GCF_000754665.1 Bison bison bison | reverse complement strand
GGGCTCACGGGGCCTCTTGGCTCCTAGTCGGTGGCCACTCACACCGATGGGCCCTCGGAAAGGACCCCCCTGCTCCAGGCCCCCGGAGGGCCGCACCAGGACCTGAGGGTCAAGTAAGTGAGGGGCAGCTTGGCGCTCTTTCCAGCCCAGTGCGGACTCCTTGTTCAGTACTCCCTCAGACTGCCCCTTGCTGCCTCCTCCCTTGGGCCCGGGATTCCCCTCTGCCCGACAGGTTTCTCCCCTCCTGGAGTGTGCCGGGTGGGCTCCTGCCCTCCCCGTGGGGGTGAGGGGTGGTGTGCCTGGCCGGGATGGGGAGGCAGGGTGGAGGGGAGGGGAGGTCGGCGCAGCCCCTGCCCAGCCCCGCCTGGTCCCGCAGCTTCGTGGCCGGTGCGGTGGAACCCCACAAGGCCGCGGCCCTGGAGCGCCTGCTCTGGAGGGCCTGCCGCGGCTTCCTCATCGCCAGCTTCCGGGAGACGGAACAGCAGCTGGAGGACCCAGTGACGGTGCGCGGGTGCGGGCCGGGGGCGGCTTGGGTGGGAGTGCGGCCCTCCGGGCGCAGGGACTGCAGGGTGACCTGGGCGCCCCTCCGCAGGGTGAGCCTGCCACGTGGATGACCTTCCTCATCTCCTACTGGGGCGGGCAGATAGGGCAGAAGATCCGCAAGATCACTGACTGGTGAGCCCCCCCAGGGCCCTGGGTGTCCCCTCCACCCCACACCAAGCCTGCGCCGTCCTCCACACTC
>NW_011494652.1:4064882-4065910 GCF_000754665.1 Bison bison bison | reverse complement strand
CGTGGCCTGGACCCCAGGCACCTGCTCACCACCCCGCTCCCTGCCAGCTTCCACTGCCATGTCTTCCCGTTTGCGGAGGAGGAGGCAGCCCGGCATGCAGCGCTGCAGCAGCTGCAACAGCAGAGCCAGGAGCTGCAGGAGGTGGGTGCCCGCAGCCAGGGTGGACCTCCGGCCGCCACCCCCGCGGCCCACTGCCGCCCTGATCACCTGCTCCGGCCACAGGTCCTGGGGGAGACGGAGCGCTTCCTGAGCCAGGTGCTGGGCCGCGTGCAGAGGCTGCTGCCGCCCTGGCAAGTGCAGATCCGCAAGATGAAGGCCGTGTACCTGGCCCTCAACCAGTGCAGCGTGAGCTCCACGCACAAGTGCCTCATCGCCGAGGCCTGGTGTGCCACACGTGACCTGCCCACCCTGCAGCAGGCCCTGCAGGACAGCTCGGTGAGCGGGGCCCTCCCGCCCACCCACGCTGCCAGGCAGGGGCTCCTCCTCACAACACACTGCCCGTTCCCAGTGCCACAGGTGCCCTGCCTTTGCTGGGGCTCACCCTCCTCCAGGGAGTCCTCCATGATGGCTCTGGCTCAGCAAGCCCTCTCCCCACCCCCACTTCCCCCAAGGCCCTGGGATGGGCCGTTGTACCCTGCGGGCCATGCTGGGTGTTGTTAGAACCACGTTCAGATCCGGGTTCTGCAGGCCCCAGCCCTGTGACCTTGGGCTGACTGGAGGGAGCCTTGGGCTCATCTGTGAAATGGGTGTGCCGACCCTGCCTCCCAGGGGTGGCCACTGTAGGCAAGGTCACTGGTGGCAACCAGGGGCTCCTTCTCCCCAGCCACCTGGATGGGGAGAAGCATGCTTGTTTCCCAAGTGACTTCTGGGCCAGTCTCTGGCTGTCTCTAAAGCCCCCTGAACAGGGGGCAGGTGGGGCTGGTCGTCTGGTTTCACAGGGAGAGAAGGGGCTGCCCCGGGTCCCTGGGCTGCCACCCAGTGAATCCCCACAGTGCTCTGCCTCTCCAGCTCTGCCTGGCTGGGGGTGG
>NW_011494652.1:4063729-4064782 GCF_000754665.1 Bison bison bison | reverse complement strand
GGCTGGGGGTGGGGTGGGGTGGTCCGAGGCCCCTGGAGGCCCCTGCAATCAGCCTTCTCTGTTTGTCTGTCTGCCTCCCGGGTGCCCCAGAGCGAGGCAGGTGTGAGCGCCGTGGTTCACTGCATCCCCTGCCGGGACATGCCCCCCACGCTCATCCGTACCAACCGCTTCACGTCCAGCTTCCAGGGCATCGTGGACGCCTATGGTGTGGGCCGCTACCAGGAGGTCAACCCCGGTGAGAGTCGCCACCTCCCGCAGCCCCGGCCTTCAGGAGGGTCAGCTGCTGCCCTGGGTGGAAGGCTGGCAGGGCTGCATCTCCACGCTGGGGCTGCCCCAGCCTCCTGGGATGAGAGACGCCCTGCTTCTCATGCTCTCGGGGGGAGCCCGGGGTCTTCGAGTTTACCCCCAACAAACCCCACCTTGTTACACATACAAGGGAGCCAGCCAAGTTGTGCAAAGAACAACAGCTTTGCAGTAGGAGTGGCCTGGGTTTGAGATCCTACTTGCTTACCTTGAGTTTTTTAGCTTCTCTGAGCCTCAGTTTCCTCATCTGTAAAATGGAGATAACGGTTCAGCTCTGAGCAGTCTTGGGAAGATGAACGATCACCAAAGGTTGCAAACCAGTGGCCCACGAGGCCAGAATCAGTCTGCTGTGATGTTTTGTTTGGCCACGTTGTCCAGACACGTTGAAAGGTTTGAGTTGGGTCAGGTTTTCCCAAAAGCAGACCCTGAGGTGGGGTCTCTGGTGCAAGTGGTCTCTTAAGAGAGGTGTTCCTGGGAGAAACCAGTAAGGGACCTCAGGGGATGGGGAGGCGTGTGGGGAAGGGAGGGCTGAGCAGGACCAGTCCTGGGTGAAGTCCGGCCACACTGGAGTGTGTCTGTCTCAAGGCTGACGAGCAGGGCTTCCACACCCGGCGCCCTCAGCTGTCAGCCAGCCCTGGCGGGTGGGCAGTGAGGCCATCAGCTCCTGGCACATCCTGGGTGCTCACCAGCCTGGAGACGCTGCTGCTCAGAGAGTGGTGCATCTGGCAGGGGCCCACACACAGCTGTCGA
>NW_011494652.1:4060427-4063615 GCF_000754665.1 Bison bison bison | reverse complement strand
AGCGTCTGCTGCAGGCACCAGGGCTTAAAGTGGGAGTTTTGGCAAAAGTCTGTCTTTTCCCAAGACTTTGGCAAAAAGTAAGAGATTTGGCAGCATGGTGCCCACCCCCAGGAGACTGGAGCTGGGTGTGGCCGCCCCTCCCCTTTGGGTCCATCCTGGGGCCAGCGGGCACTGGCTCCCTCCCTCCCTGGCCCCAGCCACCTTCCTGAGCCCCGTGGGACCTGGCCTGTCACCTGCCCTGTCGTTCTCCTTCCAGACAGCACTCCCCCTGAGGCAGGCTGGCTTCCATGTGCCCAGGGGCCCAGGGGCCCCGGTGTCGCTGGGTGAGGGCTGCAGGGCGTCTCCATGTGATCCTGGAGGAGGGGTCTGGGCGTGAAGCGTGAGGAGGGCCCTTTCACGAGGGGGACTTAGTCCGAGGCTGGGGAGGGGTCCTGCTTCACCCGGTGGGCAAGAGAAAGGGTTAGGGGCCCCCAAGGTGGTACGAGCAGGACCTGAGGGCAGAGTCTGGGGCTATGTGGACCGAGGCCCGGATCTCGTGTCCTCTGGGGCCTGCTGGCCCTCCAGGATAGCACCTGGGAGCTTGATGTGCGCTCTCCCCGACACACACTTCGCCTGCCCGTAGTTCCTCTGCGTTGGCAGGTGGCAGTCTGCTTGGAGCAGCCTGATCCCCAGATATCCACAGCTGCTGATGTGCCCCCAGCTCTCAGCAATAGCTCCGCAGGGTATTCATTTGCTCGGGCTGCCGTAACAGAGCATCCCTGATGGGGTGGCTTCAACACTGGGTATTTATCGTATCTCCGTTCCCGAGGCTGGGAACCTGAGGTCAGGGTGTTAGGGCTGGTTCCTCCTGAGAGCTTGAGGGGTCTTCTGTTCAGGCCTCTCTCCTTGGCTGGGAGGCAGCCGTCTTCACGTTCGCATGGCCTTCTCCAGTGTCTGTGTCTAAGGTCCAAATTCACCCATTTTATAAGGACAGCAGTCATATTCAATTAGGACCCATGCAAATGACCTCATTTTCACTTGGTTACATCTGTAAAGATTGTATCTCCAAATGAGGTCACTTTCTAAGGAGCTGGGGGGTTAGGACTCCAACCTACCTTTGAGGGGGCGAGGGGCACAATTTGACCCATAACTGGGATGTGCATTAGGATCCTAACATCTATGAGAAATTTTCCCCATTTGCTAAAGGGAAGCTGAGGCCCCAAAGACTGAGTGACCAAGTTGGCCTTCTGGAACTTGCTATGGGCCAGCCAGGACTTCCACTGGACTCTCTGTGCTTCTCCTTAAAGCTCTTCTCATAAATAATAGCTAGAACTAATGAGTTTATATTGCTTATTTATGGCCTGCTGTCTCATTTTTAATAGCCCCAGAAAGTAGTAGTAGTATTATCTCCATTTTGCCCATGGGGAGCTGGAGGTTCAGAGAGGTTAAGAGGCTAGCCAAAGGTTGCACAGCTAGTAGACGGCTGGCTCTTGCATGCAGGCAAGCGGTATGGCATCCCTGCCTGGCAAACACCACCTTTGTGTCTCCTGTGGCCCTGGGCCCTGGCTCGGGGGCCCCTCTGCGGGGCCGGGGTCATGGCTGACTGCGTGGCCCTCTCTGCCCACAGCACCCTACACCATCATCACCTTCCCCTTCCTCTTTGCTGTCATGTTCGGTGACGTGGGCCACGGGCTGCTCATGTTCCTCTTCGCCCTGGCCATGGTGCTGGCCGAGAACCAGCCGGCTGTGAAGTCAGCGCAGAACGAGGTGAGGAGTGGCGGGGGGTGGGTGGGGTGGGGGAGAAGCGGGGTGCAGGCACAGCCGGGGCCCGGGGCCAGCTCTCACTACACCCACACCCCCAGATCTGGAGGACCTTCTTCGGGGGCCGCTACCTGCTGCTGCTCATGGGCCTGTTCTCCGTCTACACTGGCTTCATTTACAATGAGTGCTTCAGCCGTGCCACGGCCATCTTCCCCTCGGGCTGGAGCGTGGCGGCCATGGCCAACCAGTCCGGCTGGAGGTGAGGCCCGGCTGCTCCCCTACTCCAGCCCCGAGGCCCCTGGGCCCCTGACCGCCCCCTCCCCACTCTTGTCACAGCGATGCCTTCCTGGCCCAGCACCAGCTGCTTGCCCTGGACCCCAACGTCACTGGCGTCTTCCTGGGACCCTACCCCTTTGGCATTGACCCTGTGAGTCCTGGCCATCCGTCTGGGTGGTGCGGGCGGGAGGGTGGGTTTGGGCTCCCCGCTCAGGGCCCCTAAGACCAGGGCCTGCCTGGCAGGGCCCACACTGCAGCCATTTGAAAAGCAGAGACGTGAGTCCTGCTAAGGGCAGTGTTCTGTAGCCCTCTCTGTGCCAGGCAGGCACCGTTCTGAGGCCTTGTTGAAATGATTTTGTGTCCAGTCCTTGTGACAACTCAACCGAGTGCATGTCAGTGCAGTCTCCCCATTTCACAGATGAGGAAGCTGAGGGCACATGCCCAGAGTTGCCTGGCCAGAAAGAACTGGGGTAGGGGCCCAGGCTGTGCTCTTAACCATGCCACTGTGCTGCTCCTCATCTGGTGGGTGACGGATTGTGCAGGGGGCCCTGGAGGGGCACACACGGGCCGATGAGAGTGACTCGGGTGGGGCGGCCCCTTCGTGACCCCCCCGGCCCTTCTGCTCCCCCAGGTCTGGAGCCTGGCCGTCAACCACCTGAGCTTCCTCAACTCCTTCAAGATGAAGATGTCCATCATCCTGGGGGTCACCCACATGACCTTTGGGGTGGTCCTGGGAGTCTTCAACCACGTGTGAGGGCCGGGGTCCTGGGGTTGAGGGGCTGAGCAGGGCCAGAGTGGCCTGGTGACCCGGCTCCCCACTACTTCGCCCCCGTCCCTGCCCTAGGCACTTCGGCCAGTGGCACCGGCTGCTGCTGGAGACCCTCCCCGAGCTGGTCTTCCTGCTGGGGCTGTTCGGCTACCTGGTCTTCCTGGTCGTCTACAAGTGGCTGAGCTTCACGGCCGCCAGCGCTGCCACGGCCCCCAGCATCCTGATCCACTTCATCAACATGTTCCTCTTCTCGCGCAGCCGCACCAACAAGCCGCTCTTCCAGGGGCAGGTGGGCGGGGCCGGAGCCGGTGGGTGGGATGTGGAAGGGTTGGTGGGCGGGGCCTTGGGCAGGGCCAGGTGGGCCCAAGCCCACCACGGGGGCCCGCCCCTTGGCTGCAGGATC
>NW_011494652.1:4057182-4060327 GCF_000754665.1 Bison bison bison | reverse complement strand
AGGTCCAAGGACCAGCAGAGATGGTCCAGCAGAAGGGGTGCTGGAAGCCTAGGGTGCCACCCTCCCAGGACTCCGTGTGGGGTGGCGTCCCTGCTCCGTGAGGGGCCCCGGCGGAGAAGTGGGGGGCAGGCTCCCTGGGCCCCGGGAACCGCGTGGCGCCCTGACTCCCGCCCCTCCCTCGCAGGAGGTGGTGCAGTCCACCCTGGTGGTCCTGGCCCTGGCCACGGTGCCCGTGCTGCTGCTGGGCACTCCCCTGTTCCTGCGCCGGAGGCACCAGCGTCGCCAGTCTTCCCGGAGGCGGCAACCGCTGGTAGGGGCAGGGGAGGCGTGCGGGGTGGGTGCGGAGGGTCCCGTCCGGGCTGTGAGAGCCCACCCTGGCCCGTGGGTCTGCTAATGCTCCCACCTCCAGGATGAGGACAAGGCCGGGCTCCTGGGCCAGCCCGACGTGTCTGTGGCCAGTCAGAACTGTGATGAGGAGAAGGCCGGATGCCTCGGGGACCAAGAGGAGGAAGAGGTGGGTGTGGGGATTCCCTGGGTGGCGGGAGGCTGGCGGCCTGGCTTGCCCCTCACTGCTGCTCGTTCCCCTAGTTTGTCCTGTCCGAGGTGTTCATGCACCAGGCCATCCACACCATCGAGTTCTGCCTCGGCTGCATCTCCAACACGGCCTCCTACCTGCGCCTCTGGGCCCTAAGCCTGGCCCACGCCCGTGAGTCCCAGCGCCTGCCCCCACACATCTCCCATTGCTTCCCAGTGTCCCTGTCTGGAAAGAGGGGGTGGTGGGGAGGTCCCCTGCTGACCCTTGTGGAGGATGGGCTTAGGGACGCCCGGGCGGTTCCCACCGCTCCCTCCCTCACCTGCAGAACTGTCGGAGGTCCTGTGGGCCATGGTGATGCGAGTTGGCTTGGGCCTGGGCGGCGAGATGGGCGTGGAGGCCGTGGTGCTGGTCCCCGTCTTTGCCGCCTTTGCCGTGATGACCGTGGCCATCCTGCTGGTGATGGAGGGGCTCTCGGCCTTCCTGCACGCGCTGCGGCTGCACTGGTGAGAGGCCGCGGGCTGGTGCGGGCAGCACGGGGGGCGGGTCGTGGGCAGGGGTCCTCTCACCAGCTCTCCTCGTCCCCCAGGGTGGAGTTCCAGAACAAGTTCTACTCGGGCTCCGGCTACAAGCTGAGCCCCTTCACCTTTGCCGTGGAGGATGAGTAATGCCCACGACCTGCCCTTACCGTGCCAAGCAGGAAACAAATTCTGAGGCGGCGGACTTCCCTGGTGGTTCAGCAGTTAAGACCTCATGCTTCCAGTACAGGGATGGTGCTTCCGATACAGTTTGATCCCTGGTCAGGGAACTAAGATCCCACATGACACACGGTGCGACTGAGTTCAAAAAACAATAAAGATGAAGAAGGCCTAGGACCCGTGCCTTGGTCTTGTGTGAGAGGCAGGGCCTGGGAGGCTGGTGTGCAGGAGCCTGGGCTCTTGCTGGGCTGGTCTTTCCTGGGGAGCCTCTCCTGGTTTGAGGGACACCATCCCAGCCTGTGTCTCTCTGAGGTCTGTCTGTGCAGCTGAAGCTGGTGTGGGGTGTGGAGGTGGGAGGCACTGATCTAGGATCTGGGGCCTTAAGATGTCAGCAGAGGCCCAAGAAGCGCATCTGCAGGACCCCCAGACTCGGGAGGGGGGAAGAGGGCAGAACTAGGACAGAGGACCTATGTGTCCAGCGCATTTTAGCTCAGGATGACTGTTGTCCCAGGCTGGACCAGGGGCAGTGAGTGAGCTCTCCAGCCTTGGAGTTATACAAACTGTAGGAGGATGTCTGGAATACTTGGGGTGTGGAGGGAGGTGCTTGGCATGAACTGGCCAGATTCTCATGTCCTTGTGCTGGCACTGGCCACTGGCCCTCACGATGCCCTGGAGCAGAGAGCAGCCTGGGGCGTTGAGTGTGACCCGCATCACACAGGGGGCAGTGTGTCGCTCCATGGGGGATGGCAGGCCACACCCGAGGCCACCTTCCTGCAGACGTGGGCAGAGGCTGTCCAGGGTACCCCGAGCGTTGCCCAAGGCTCTGAGGGTCAAAACAGGGCTGAACCAGACCCCACGCCCTGCCTCCCTTCCTGTCCCCAGAGGCCACCATCTTCCCCATCCCTCCCCCGGTGGGCAGTCCTGCCGCCTGGCCATCCAGCTGCTAGGGGGAAGGTGGCACCCTGTGGGTGTCTCTGACCTGGGTCCCACCACCGGCTGGGGGGCAGAGCCAGTGCTTGCCAGCGGCCTCACACTCTCCTGCCCAGGAGCTGCCAAGCAGTTCTTCCGGCTGCAGGCCCCAGGAACAAAGGCTGCCTTGAAGGCAGAGATGCCCTGGGCACAGCAAGTTGGGAGGAGGCCCCACCACTGTGGCTCCATCTGGCCAGCTGCTGGGAGGAGGAGCCTGTCCCTCCAGAGTCTAGGGCTGCCCCAGCTCTGGGCCCCCTGACACTGGGCTGCAGCCCACAGGCCTGGCAGAGAGTTGGATCCAAGAAAGAGCAGCTTCTGGTTAGGAACAGAGGGCAGCGGGTATCTCAGGACCTGGACCAAGCCCAGGACTCCGAGCCTCACCTTCCTGGGGAGCAGAGCTGAGTGCTCACAGGTGGGGCAGGTGCTCAGCGCCGAGAGCTGGCATGTTTGTGAGGAGGGAGATGTGAGCTCGGGGAGAGGCTGGCTGCACGGACAGCTGGCAGCTTGGCTGAGAGCACTGGGCACTGTGGGACTAGCACGCACAGGGCTGTGGGGGCGGGCACCCTGGGGCTGGAGATCACCCTTAGGAGACACGTAGGGATGGGGCGGAGGGGCACCCGGGGCTGGAGGTCACCCTCAGGAGACGCAGGGATGGGGCAGGGGGGCGAGTGTGTGGTCTGCCCAGGACACTGAGGACATGGGAAGACAGGAATGCTACCCGGGATGACAGGGCGAGGGTGGGGCTGGAAGGAGAGCTGCCACCCTGGCCGTGACTTCGGAGCTGACCTGACCCTGCAGGGCACCGCCCAGCAGAGCCCTGGGGTCTAAGGCAGACGGCCTCGTGGGCACAGGCAGCAGCTGGGGG
The DNA here is from genome assembly GCF_000754665.1 of Bison bison bison. Lineage (NCBI taxonomy): Eukaryota > Metazoa > Chordata > Mammalia > Artiodactyla > Bovidae > Bison > Bison bison. The sequence continues at coordinate 4,057,263 of NW_011494652.1, read as the reverse complement.
CTGTGTTCCGAGACCTCGCACAGAGGGCACGGCATCGAGACCCCCTCCTGGCTGTGCTCCAGACGTCTGGAAGGACGGGCG
>NW_011494652.1:4056608-4057062 GCF_000754665.1 Bison bison bison | reverse complement strand
CTCCTGGTCACCCCGCCGTCCCGCCCATCCTGCCGCATCGGGAGTAGCCACGCCCCCAGAGACTCAGGACACATCCCAGGGAGACAGCGGAGATAGGCTTTTATACTTTTTATTGTTTGTATGGTACAGTCTTTGTGGTAGCAGGAATGTATGCACAAAAAAACAATTCAAATAGAGTTCAGAGTAAAAAACAAAAGGATTTATCCCAAAGGACATTTAATATACATGGACTTCACAGCTATACTCTATCCACACCCCCAGACTCCACGCACGGGCTGAGGTCTCCCACTGGGATGGCCGCGCGATGACCACACGAGTGGGCAGCGGGCGTGGGCACGCTGAGGCCCCAGCACCAGGGGCGGCAGGAGGCTTCTGAGGGCACGGGGCAGGACCAGGCCTGGGAGCGGGGGACCGGCCCTGCCGGAGCAGCCCCAGCTCCAGGCTGAGCAGGGGG
>NW_011494652.1:4050172-4056508 GCF_000754665.1 Bison bison bison | reverse complement strand
GGTGGGGGGGCAGGTGTGTCCAAGTGGCCCTCGGTGGCCATGGCCTGCTGCCTGCCCCGAAGCCAGGGTTAATAAAGCACTTTGTTAGAGGGCACGGGGCGGGGCACATCCCGTTGGCGTGAGATTCACCGGCGGAGGGAAGTTCGGACGACAGGAAGCAGGTAGCTGTGTTCCTCCCGGGCCCCGCGCCGTCGGGGGCGGTCAAGCCAAGGAGCATGGTCACAGTGTCACCGCCCCCTCGGGAGCGGGCAGCGTCTGCACGCCTGTCACAGAGCCCGCTCAGCGCTGTCCGCCAGCGTGGCCGTTCACATCACGTAAAGATCAACATTCACCACAAAAGGCACCTGGAGTGACGCTGCGGGCGCCACGTCCGACTGCGACAGAAACGTCTTATCTAGATGAGAGGGTCTGAGATACTGCAATATTGCACTAGTGTACTATGATTCTGCTTCCCAATCTCAGGTCAGTCCTAGTGAGGTCGTAAACGAGATAAGAAATAAATGTTACTCAATTTTAATACAGTCTTTCGTATCATACACGTCTGTGTTGGGCGGCGAGACGTCTGAGCCTTCCGGCCGTGGGTACAGTAGTCGGAGCACAGAGGGGACGCGGACTCGGCCGCCCCCACGCCATCCAGGGATGCAGGCAGGAAGGCCGCACATGGTCACACCCCGAGCTTCCTCTTCTGGTCGAAGTAGGCATCAAACCTGGCTTGGGCGTACTCCTAGGAGACACAAGCAAGAGCGGCCTCACCAAGGGTCCCGCCTGCCCCGGGCACAAAGCGGAGCCGCTCCGTCCAGCGCTGCCCCTGGGCTGTCCTCCCCGCTGGCAGCCCTGCTGCCCGGCCCTGCCGACCCGGACAGGATGCGGGACGTCCGTCTATGGACCGGGCGCTGCCATGGTGCACCGACTCATTCACCTCGAATGCTACAGACAGGATGACAGCCGCAACAGGCTCCTCTTTCCAAGCCCAAGGCCCTTGGGCGTCAGCAAGTGTGGCACCAAGGTGGAAGACGGGTGTGTGTGTGTGTGTGTGCGCGCCAGCTGTGTGCTGGGGTCACTGCTGCACACTTAGTAAAAGGACACCGGGAGGGAGTGAGCACGCCTGGCCAGCCCCCTGCCCCGGGTCTGTGCCCCCGTCCATCCATCAGTGTGGGCAGTTTCTGAAGGACCACTCCAAATTGAGAAGTCTGCCGTGCCAGCCGCCAAGACTATAGCGTCACCTTAAGAAAACCGAACACTGAGGGAGAATTTATAAACCAACACAAACTAACTCATCTGAAATGTGCAGTGTTGGCTGAAGCACGCAGTCTGCCTACCACCAGCACCGCTGTCACCCTCCGAGCTCTCCGGGGCCTCCGCGGTCAAGCCCTCCAGACCGCGACAGAACGCTTCCCCGTGAACAGAATCATCGGATCGGGCCCCTCTGGGGTCAGGGACACTTGTGCGCGGCCGGGGAGGGCGGTGTTCGTCCGTTTGGTGTGGAGTAGTTCTCTGTGACACGGCCCCAGTGCAGTGTGGTCACACTCGTCTGATGTTGGGCACGTGGGATGCTTCCAGTCTGGGGCTATCGGAGCATGAGAGTTCAGGTCTTGGTGTGGAAACAGGCTTTCATTTCTCTTGGATCAACACCAAAGAGAGGGACTGCTGGGCTGTATGGTTAAGTGTGTATGTTACTTTATATGAGAGGCAACTGTTTTCTATGCTGGTCACCCCCTCTTGCAGTACCCCCTGCAGTGCATGTGACATCACCTTCTCGCCAACATTCAACATTGTTGGTTTAAGTTCTACCCACTGACATGGGTGTGCAGGGCATCTCTCTGGGCTTTAACTGGCATTTCTTTCATGACTATATCGGCAGATGAACAGATGCTTACTGGTCATTTATCTTCTGCATTGTGTTCAAATCTATCCTTTCATAAAGTAAGTTGTTTGGTTTCTTGCTGAGTTATGAGTTCTTTAGACATTCTAAACACAAGTCTTTGTCAGATGTAAATTTGCAGTATTTTCTCCCAGTCTGTGGCTTGGCTTTTCATTTTAATGGTGTCTTTCAAAAAACAAAAAGTTGTATATTTTTATTCAGTCCAATCTGTTGTTATCTTTTTTCTTTGATGGTGAGTGCTGTATGTAACCTCAGAAAATCTTTGCCACAGTCATGAAGCTTTTCTCCCATTTCAGCTTTTCCATTTAGGTTTATTATCTGTTTCAAGTCAATTTTTGTGTATGGTACAAGTTTGAAGTTCATTATCTTTTTTCCGTATGGCTTATTCAGTTGTTGCCATGTCATATTTGGAAAATCTAACCCTTCCTGCAATGACCTATCATGGCCTTTCTGGGGAATACCCGTTGCCTATATGTGTAGGAGTCCATTTCTGGGAACTCGATTCTGTTCCATCTGATTTATGAATGTCTTTACACCAACTGGGCTTCCCTGGTGGCTCAGGGGTTAAAGCATCTGCCTCCAATGCGGGAGACCCGGGTTTGATCCTGGGTCGGGAAGATCCCCTGGAGAAGGAAATGGTAGCCCACTCCAGTATTCTCGCCTAGAGAATCCCATGGACGGAGAAGCCTGGTAGGCTACAGTCCACGGGGTCGCAAAGAGTCGGACAGAGTCAGTTGCAAAGACTGAGCGACCTCACCTCACCTATGGCAGCACCACATGGTCTCAATTACCGCGCTTGGTAAACTCTGAAATCAGGTAGCATGTCTTCCAACTCTGTTCTATAATTTTGGTGTTTTAGTTATTCCAGGGCCTTTGCACTTTCAAGTAAGTTTTAGAATCAGCTTGTCAATGTCTATGAAAAGCCTGTGGGGTTTCGATGGTGTCATGGAGACATAGATTGGTTTGGAGAGAATGAACATTTTAAGTCTTCTAAATCCATACCTGTGGTATCTCTCTATAATTGTCAGTGTACAGATCATGCATGTTATTTTAAGTATTTCACATTTTTTACGCCAAACTATTAAATTTTTTTACAAACTGTTTCCAGCACATCAGAATGCAGTTGGCTTTTGTATATTGACCTTGTGTCCTATGACCTTGATAAACTCAGTAAACAGTTTTTCTCTTGACTCTTCTATTTTTCCATGTACACAATCATGTCACCTATAAAATAAAGGCAGTTTTCTTTTTTCACCTTCCTGTACTGGCGAGAACTCAGCACACACACCCTGGCTATGTTTTCCACTTGGGGCACGTGTGGGAGGAATGCCTGGTCCTTTACCGTCGATTATCACGGCCCCCTGTGGGCTCCCATAAAGCCCTTTACCTGGCTGAGGAAGTTCTCCGTTACTAGTTTGCTGAGACTTTCTGTTGTGAACAGGTGTTCCAAATGATTGAATTCTGTCAAACACTTTTCCCGCATTCACTGAGATGACTGCATGGTTTTTCTCCTTTATTCTGTTAATATGGTGAATTACACTAATGGGTTTTTCAAATGTCGATGTTAGTCTTGCATTTCAGGGATAAATGCCACTTGGTCATAAAATAATTATCCTTTTATATGTATTGCATTTACTTTTGCCAGTACTTTGGAAACGGCTTTTGTGTGATGTCCATGAAGGGCACTGATGTGCAGTCTTCTTGAAATGTCTAGTTTTGGTGTCAGGATCACGCCGGCCTCGTCAAATGAGCTGAGAAATGATCCCTCCCCCTTGATTTTCTAAACGTTTCTGTGAGACTGTTATTTCTTCCTTAAATGTTTGATAATATTCCCCAGGACCTGAAGTTTAGTCTACAGGTTTTTGATCATCAGTTTGATATCAGTTTTGGCCATGTGTATCTTCCGAGAAATTGGCATGTTCAAGCGAGTTGTCGGATCCGGAGAGCTGTTTCTCACTCTCCCACTTTAACATCCACCGACTTTGTGATGGTGGCCTCTCTCTGTACTTGGTTTTGGTAATGTCTGCCTTATCTTTCTTGCTCAGTATAGCCAGATATTCATAAGTACTTTTGTGGTATCATTGATTTTTTCCCTATTTTTAGTATTTTACATTTCAATGATTTCTGCTCTTACCTTTACTCTATTTACTCTGGGTTTACTTGGTTTTTCACTTTCTAGCTTCTCAAGGTAGAAGCTTATGTTACTAGTTTGAGAACTTTCTTCTTACCCAGTACAAATGTTTAGGCTACAAAACCCAAAGATTCCAAACATTGTTTTAGCTGCATCCCACAAATTCTAGGATGTTGTGTTTCCACTCTTGTTCAGTTGCTAAGCCATGTCCTCTGCAACTCCATGGACTGCAGCACTGCCAGGCTTCCCTGTCCTTCGCTACCTCCCAGAGTTTGCTCAGATTCATGTCCATTGAGTTGGTGATGCCATCCAACCATCTCATCCTCTGCTGCCTAATGGCGTTTCCATTATAACTCAAAATGTTTTCTAATTGTCCTTTTAATTTCTCCTTTGACCCAGGGTTTATTTAGAAGTATACAGTTAATTTCCAAATTGAGAATTTTCCAGATATTTTTGTGGTGGTTGGTGATTTCCAATTAAATTGCACTGTGTTCAGAGAACTTACTCTGCAGCAAATCTGAGGGCTGTCTCACAGCCCAGCCCCTGGCCTATCCTGATGAAGGCTCCCTACTCTCTGAAAAGGATGTACATCCCGCAGCTGCTGGGGCCCCGCACACGTTCGTCAGGTCGAGCTGGCAGGGTGATGTTCAGGTGACAGACTCCCCTGCGGCAGGGCTTCCTGGCTCCACCTGCTACCGCCGGGTGTGCAGTCTACCAGGCTACCAGGTGAAGGCGCCCCTCTCTCAGCTTTGTCAGTTTCTGCTCTATGTCTTTCGTTTTGGCCATGCTGTGAGGCACTGAGATCCTAGTTCCCTGACCAGGGACCGAACCCACGCCCCCTGTGGTGGAAGCGTGGAGTCCTAACCACTGCACCGGCAGGAAAGCCCCTGCCCTGTGTCTCTTGAAGAATACAGGGGCACACACACTCAGGACCTCTGTGTCCCGTGGGTGATCTGATGCCTGTTCTAGGATGTGACCCCTTTCTCTGTCTTCGGTAGTCCTGATCTAAAGTCCACTCGGTCTTACAGTAACATCTGGTCATGATTCCAAATCCACTTTAAAAACCCTGAATGTTCTCTTGTCTACGAGTGTCTGTGCTTTACCAAAGCTTCTGCCCAGCAGCAGAAACCATCCTCACGGTGGACTAAGGACAAAGGGACCCAGCTGTTTCCCACCACAAGTCCCAAAGCCGGGTGCTCGCTGCACTTGGGAGCACCTGTGCCCAGGACGCCCCCCACCACGCACTATGGAGCGGAGTTAACGCAGAGTCTGTGCCAAGGACAGTTCTCAGGTTAGAATAAAAAGACAGCCTAGTATGGTACAAACTTGCTGCAAAAAGGGGTCTCATTCGTTCAGCACCAGCTTCCAGCTCTTAGGCCGGGCCCTGCAGGCCGGAGGATGGGGTGGGGACAGACGAATAAACTACGGCGTGGGGGGTGCAGGCCCCTCCCCGATGGCTTAGTGTCCTGTGTGTCAGGGGGACTGAGATCGGGGATGGGTCTTAAGGGTCCGGATTTCTACATGTGATGTCAGTCACAGGGCCACACGGCACTCCCCTGAAGCGGGCAGGGGGCAGCTCCCAGTGGCAGACTCAGCACCCACGACAGTGACTTCCACTGTGCGGCGGGGGGAGCCCACTGTCCCGGTGCTGGTCACCTGGCGCAGGAACGCGGAGGGGGACAGTGACCCTCTGGAAGGAAGAGCCATTTACTGCCAGGCGCTCGGGTTCAAGGAGGCGTTTCCCCTGGGAGTAGAAGAGAAAACCCGCCGCAGCACATACCATGTACCCAAATTCAATGGAGGAAATCTTGGCCTGAACGATTGACCAGAGTCCCCAGAAGAAATGGGACGCGAGGGCAAACCTGTAAAGACAGCAGCAGGATGCGCAGTGAGACGGCGCCCAGGACGGGATGCCACTCGCTGCCCAGCGGCTCTCTGACTCGCCGGTGCAGGGGACAACATGCCCCAGAGACGGCGGCCCCGCCCCCAGCCGGCGGGCCCAGCGGGGGTGAAGACCCGACAGCCTATCCCGGGTACACAAGCTGACACTCATGGGACTCAAGCAGCGGCCCTGGCAGCCGTGCTGGTGAAACAGGGGTCACATGGGGAATGAAACCTCTGCACATGGGAAGCGGACTGGGGGGAGGTGCGGCCAAGTCCCACCTCTAGGCTGTGCCCTGCCTCCCGCCACTGCAAACCCATACTCTCCTCCAACAATGAAGACGAGCTCTCACTGGGGAACGAGGACTTCGGGGCTTCTGCTGCTCTTCGCCCCTGACCCGCTAGATCCCCTGGCACCACCATTCTGTCTGGGCCTCTCCTC
>NW_011494652.1:4044701-4050072 GCF_000754665.1 Bison bison bison | reverse complement strand
CTTTCCTATTTCCATCCGTTCAGGAACCAGAGAGGGAAGCTCTCTGCCGCTGGAGGAGCTGAGGGGCCGCCAGCGTGGCCGCAGCTCAGAGAGAGGAGTGTGGACACTTCTGAGGCCCGCGAGGACGGGGCTCTGTGCCGAGGGAGGGGGGTCACAGGGACTCCAGACGTCCCTGGCACCCCGGAATCTCACTGGAGAGCCCAGAGGCGAGGGGTAACTCGGGCCTCTCCACTAAAGAGATGAGAGAGGGTGAACACACTGTACTCTACACCTCTGTGGAATCTGGGGGTTTCTCAGCCTTGCTTCGAGAGCTGCCGGGGACACAGACATTCAGGTATTTCCTCGTATTACCTGATGGAATCCCCACTCCAGGAGCACGAGTGACAGGAGGGCACGGGCCCCGGCGGCAGGGGCTGGGCAGCGGAGTCTGCGGCGGGGATGACGGTCGGAAACGCCACCTCCATGTGCTGACCCTGTGCACAGACCCCTCTCCTAACTTGCTGTGTGCTGAGAGCTGAAGGATCCTAACACACTCAGCCATGATGGCCATAACCAAATGTTCTCGTTTCTTTTCTTTTGCAAACTACAAGACCCAGAGATGTAGGGTTATGAGGAAGCTCCTGAAATACTCTTATTTGCAAGGAAGCATCCCAAGTGCACACCTTGAAGAAGGAAGCTATCATAACAGATCAACAAAGGAAAAGTTACCTATTGACTTCAAGCAGCATTTCTTCTTCTATAACAGACTTTTCTTCGTTACTGAGGTTTTCAAATTCATTTTGGAATGCAGCCAAGTAATTGGAAATAAAATGGAGCTTTAAAAAAAGTAATTAGGTTAGGATCAATGATTGTTAAAAATAGATGATATCAAAGTTGTCACTAAGCGCACACCTCACGTGACTCTTCCAGATGTCAGAGAAGCCCACACACTCCTCTGCTCAGGGGCAGGGATCCGGGGAGTTTGCCCACCCTGCCAGGGTGCCAGGGCGACAGAGAACGAAAGGACTCTCCAGGTCACACTGTCACCGAGACTGCTACTACTTCTGCAGAGGGTTGTTCAGGCAGAGTCACACTTCTCCTCTCACCCACACTCCTGTCTCCCACTGTCTGCCCACAAAGCAGGGCCAGCCTTCTGGATGGCACAGCATGTGGCATGGGCTTGAGGTGCCAGGGCACCCTGACCTTCACCAGTAAATACTCCCTCAGGGCAGGAGCTGGCCCGGGCGTTGAGAAGGGGCCTTTTCCCACCTCTCAGATGCCTTGACTGTACACTCCTGTCCATGCACTAGCAGCATCTCATTCCAGTCCGGAAAAGACACGGTTTACCCTGACGTTCTGCCAGGCGCCACCATGAGTCTGCGTGTGAATTAGGATCTCTGAGAGTCCCTGTGGCTCACTATTTCATACTGTATCAAAAGGCAACAGAACATGGCCAACCACTGCATGTTTGCTTTTGTGAAGAAGGAAACAGCCATCAGTGTTTCTTCCAGGTAGGAACCCCTGCTAACTGGTTACCTGGCTGGAAGTAACCAGTACCTCTCCCTCCCCAACCTGCCCCTCTTTCATCCTGCTGCTCTGAAATTGGCTTCCCACACTCTGCCCCTCCTCTACCGGAAAGCATCCTTCACGTTCTAGCACGCTCCAGGCAGGGGGCCGTGGACTCTGCAGTAAGCTTGGTACAAGAGACACCTATTAAACTCTGTGTGGCAGGCACCAAGCTGAGCATCGTTCCTGCACAGTAACTCACTCCCATGACACAGTGATTTCCACAGATGAGGAAACTGAAGCATGGAAACAGTAGGTTACAACCAGCAGAGGCAGACCTGGGATTCAAATCCAGGCCTATTAGTTTTTAAAACCCATGCTAGAACCACCACCCTAGGTGGTTAATTTCTGGGAGACTCTAAATGCTGAAGGTAGCAAATGAAGATAGAAAATCTGAAGAGACTGAAACCCTAATAAAGTGTTAATTAGCGGCACTCCCTCCCAAAAAAGTTCTAGGCCCAGATGGTTTTACGGGCCAAGTTTGCCAAACTTTCAAACAGCACCATCTTATAAAAATTTGCTCCAGAAAATAAAAAGGGGACACTCATTTTGTAAACTAGCATAATTTTTTATTCCAAAAGGAGGTATGAATAATTTTTTAAATGAACATTAAAGTCCTGTTCCATATATGAAAAACTGCAAAAATAAACTGCCTAACTAGATCCAACCAAGCGTCACAAAATAATGTAATTCACTGAAATAATTTATTTTAGGAATTCCAGTAACGTTTAACATTTTAAAACACCTCAATGCATTAAAGAGAGAAAAGCATGAGATGACCTCAGGAGATGGCGACAGGGTAGGTGATCAAGACAGACACTGTATGGGATTGTTAAAACCTCTCAAAAAACAGAAATGGCACTTCCTTATATTTCCACTGCTGTGCAGTGAGGGTAGTCACACAGCTCCGCCTCCACTAGAATGAAATCCTTCTTTCTGAAAATCTCCCCTTACTGGTTGGAGAGCCCCCTCTCTGGAGATGCCTGCCCAGTGTCGCAGCAGCAACCTGAAGCCTGCTGTGTGCTCTCCTCCCCGGGCTCACCAGCCTTCCTGCCCACATAGCATGACCCTGAGGTTCCAAACCATCCCAGTCACTTTGGACATATGCAAGGTCATGAGGTCGGCCTGAAATGTGGCCAGAGCGGAGCAGGCAGCTCTGGCTGCACAGCAGGTCTGCGTTTCAATGGCTGCCCCGAGCATGGGCACCTGCTGGATACACTGCCTGTGCCCAGCTCAGGCGGGCACTCAAGAGACCTCTCCTGAGTGAGCTACCACAGCGACTGACCAGCTGTGTCTTCACCCCCAGCCCCTGGGCAATGCTCTGATCAGGCAGAGCTCCTGGGAGAAGGCTGACCTAAAGCAGGGCTGCCCAGCACAGACACAGCTAAGGCCCTGCAAGGCTGGGAGAGTCGGGGGTGGTGTCCCTTCTGCCCAGCCTGCTTGCTTCCACATTGCAACCTACTCATCCTCAACCCAAGGCTTGGGCCATGGCTGACAAATGGAACAGAGAGCCTCCCCGGAGGAGTCCCACAGGACTGACTCTAGTCAGTGGACTCCTCTCCTCCAGGACAGGAAGGGGGGCTGTGGGTGCTGCAACAGCTGCTGAGCCAGTGCCCCCAAGACCACCACTGTCTGCACAAAGTGAAACACAGAGGAAAGTCAGTGACCCAAAAGGCCAGAGGGCAGGGCAGGAAAACTGGAAGGAGTTACCAAGGAGGCTGTGATCGTCTCTGACTAGCTACAGGCCACCTTTGGCAAAGGACTTTAAAGGCTGGATTCCAATACTGTCTGTATCTTGACACAACATTTTAAAGCAAAAGAACCTGCTTAACCAAAACAAGTATCTTTAGAAGTGGAGCTGTAGTCAACTCTAACTGGGCAAACCAATGTATGTAGGAGTCACTCACTTCTCAGCAAGTGTGCACGCATGAGGCTCCTACCTGTTGTTTCCTGGTGGGGTACTTCAGGATGTTTGCTCTGAAAAAAGGGTACTTTTCATAATTATAATCATACATCCATTCACAGAAATGATTCCCAATGTCGAATCCCCTGAAAAAGAGAGAGAGGCAGACAGTGAGGCAGCAGGCCTGCCACGAGCGCTCCCCAGACCCGGGGGTCCCAAGAACACGACTGTGTCAGTGATAGGACCGCCAACTGGGCAGCACCAGCGACCACGGCGCCCGGGCTCACCACCCGGAGCGACTGCTCGGAGCCCTCCTGCAGTCAGCGCTCTGAGGAGCCCATGTCAGGCCAAGCTCTGGACTCTGAGGAGCCCGGGGCTGCTCCTCACTAGCTCGACTGAGAACAGGGTAGGTGCCCATCTCACCCGCTGGGACAGAAAGCGCCAGCCCCCACCGAGGAAACTTGCAGCTCAGGGTGGTACCGTGACCCAAGGTCTCCTTCAACTGTTTCATACACATATTAAAACGCTCACAGAAATAAAAACATTTGACATTACCTATAGTTGTAACTGCTGTATTCAAAGTCGATGAGCATGAGTTTCTGTTTTTCCGAATTCTCCCTGCCATCCAGCAGTAAGATGTTACCTGCAAAAGGGTTTGGATGACATGACCTTTACTCTGGGCATGTTCCGTCACTGAAGACACAGGTCCTCCAAGAGCTGGGCCAAGAGTGGTTCTGATTCGCTCAAGGCATCCTACACGTGAGGCTGCCTTGCCCACACCCTACTTGATCTGACTTGTCCAGCAATCATCAGCTAATTAGTAAAAGGTATTCTGGCTCAAATTGACATCTTATTGATTACAAGTCTTCACCAGGGGCTGTTCTCAAAATTAAAAACAACTTGAAGAGCCTGGAAAGGGCCCAAGAGTGGACCTCAGCCAGCTGTCCTGCGAGGATCAGGATGAGGACAGCATGGCAAAGCCAGGTGCCACGGCAGTGTTGGGGAGGGAAGCCCACCAGATGGGGCCTCAGAGGAAACTGTCTCAGTTTGAAATGACATTGAGTGAAGTTTGGTTACAGTCAGCTGTACCTGGCATTGCAATTTTTTAAAAAATGTAATATTTTTTAAAAATAAATTTATTTCTTTGACTATATTGTGTCTTAGTTGCAGCACCTGGATCTGGCTCTCTGACCAGGGACCGAACCTGGGCCCCCTGCATCGGGGGTGTGGAGCCTTAGCCACTGGACCACCAGATAAGTCCCTGCAGTTTTTTAAAGCAGAGAAACCCAAGGTCATTAGAAGCACCTGAACCGGCGCTGAGAGAGCAGGGGCTCTGGCCAGCGCAGTGCACGCAAGGTGCAGAGGCCAGGGCCCCCGGGCTGGTTGAGGAGGCCACCTTGCTCTTTAACGCTTCTTCAGATCAACAAGGTCACACGTTGACCAAAAGGAGTTAAACACTGCACAAATATGTAGCTTTGTCGATCCCAGATCTCGGTTTAGTGGATCTTCTCAGAATTTTTTCCTTACGGAAATAGGATCATCTTACACATCTTTCTAAAACTTGCTCTTCCTGCTAAATGTATCCCAGAGATTTCTCTGTTGGTCTGTATAGAACTCAACCTCATTATTTTAATAGTCGCACAACACACGTGCACGGCTGGGCCATACATCCATGTATCTCACCCCCACCTCAGGGGCCCCTGGTGGTTACCACACACACACTGGAGGGACCCTTCTAAGCAGACACACAGGGCCCAGGTTCTGCATCACGGGCAGCGTTCCTTACCTTCCTGACAGTCATTGTGACAGAACACGACGGGAGACGGAGTGGATTCAAGCAATGACCTGAGAGAGGAAGGTTCTGCGGTTACTTCTCAGACCTGCAGCTCCCTCCCCTGGCAGGGTCTCTGAGCACACATCCCC
>NW_011494652.1:4034200-4044601 GCF_000754665.1 Bison bison bison | reverse complement strand
TTTCCAGTGAGTTGCTGATAACTATAAGAAGTGTCATCGGCTGAGTCTCAGCCACGAAGGCCCTTGAGACTGTCTATGCAAGGTGAGGGTGCTAAAGACCCCATTTCCCAAAGATGAGAATCAATTTTTCAACTGTCAGCAAACATTTCACTAAAACGAGACTATCAATGTGGGTGTTTCAAAATAGCACTAAATATGCCAGCAAATTTGGAAATTCCCCCTTGGAGCTCTCTGACCACGGAGCCCGAGCAGAGCCCTGTGTTGGGTCTGTTTGGACCTCTGGTTTCCTTCAAGCTCTCATCACAACCTGACATTATTTTATTTACTTGTCTCCTCTCTCTCCTAACAAAAGAGAAGCTCCCTGCAGGATGTCTTGGTCATAATAGCTCAGAGCCATTCCTGATGTTGGTACAGCAGATGCTCAAACTCGTGAGAAATGAGAGGTGGCAATGCCGATACTCGGCTATGGGTGAGAGTCTAGAACCCTGCATGCCCAGCAGCCTAGGGATACCCCTGTAGTCTCTACTCAGAAACCTGGTTAAGCTTCCTGTTCCGTGCCCTCCTGCCCGCCCAAGCTTGGGCTCAACTGTATCCCTCATCTGCTGACGCTCTCCCGCCTGTCCCAAGGGTCCCTGCTTTTTGTTTTTGTTTCAGGAAAAACCTACTGCCATAGTCAGTGACCAGGCCTGGAATTCTGGCGTTTTACTTCCTCCGTGAAGCCTTCATGGATCATCAGGGGAAGGTGACGCCGCTCGTGTAAAACTGAGACGGCAGAATTAACCTGTTTAAACTCATCCCACCAACCCAACGTAAGACACCAGGCCTGAGACGATGCTTGCAATGTTCACTGGCAGCAGACGCAGTGACTCGGAGCGCTGACGTGTCTGGGCAGATGCACTCGCCAGGGCAGGATACGGAGGCACTCACTCACCTCAGGTTTTCTAGCTCCAAAGGCAGGTTGTAACTGAGGAACCTGTGCAGCTGCTTCACTTTGGACTCCCCGGTAAACCTAATTCTCAGCACTTGATTCAGGTATCTTGGAAGAGAGGGGAGCAAAAGATCAGGGCTCAGTTCACCATGGCCTTAGCTTGGGGCTCCCACTAAAGGGACCATGCAGAATCCTCAGGGCCCCCGACCCCAGAGTCTAGGAAGTTGATTTTCTGCCCGCCCAGCCTGTTCAGGAGCATTTCTGCAAACACTCTTCTTTCTTGGTTCAGGAATTGATTTTTACATGCTAGAATGATTTATTCATGAGACAATAAGTACCAGCAGACAGTGTGTGCGCCAGTGGACTGAGAAAGGCCTCTGACCCTCAGGGCCTTTCTGAGAACCGCTCCGGAGACTCTAGGAGCCCCGGGGAGAGCCACGCGAGAGCCAAGCAGCTGAGCACTTACTTTTCCATTGTTCCAAAGAGCCATTTTGGTTCCTTATTGAATGGCATTTTCATACCATGAAATCTGGCCATTTTCTCAGCTATTTCTGCAGAAATATCTGGCAAACTTAATTCTTCAGTGTCTAATCGCCGGCTCTGAGATAAAAGAGGAGTGAAAAGATGGCATTTATCCAGGTAAACTTGACATGTGAGGTCACATGACCCTAGATCTAGAGTGTCTTTGGGGGCATCACAGTCTTGTCCAGAGAACAATTCCTCCTGAAAGGGCACTGTGCCCACAGACAGCACTGCTCAGGGAGGGGCAGCCACCTGCAAAGGTCCACTTTCTGGAGACAAAGTCCTTCCCGCGTACAATCGTAGCACCCCTGGGCTTGCCTTCCGGTCACCCCACCCCATGCTGAAGGGGGCCTCTTCCCCGGGCTCAACACGCCGGGTCTCCAGCAGTTTACGATGGGACCGTATCCAGCTCCACCACCAGCTCGGCCCTTCTGCCTGCGCAGCTGGCCCCGTGAGGTGCGGCGCTCAAGGCAGCTGCTCACCAGAAGTGTTTCCCACTCCTGCCCTCGGGCAGCCTGGCACCCAGCCGATGCGGGTGGGGACTATGCACACATGACTCTAAGTGAGGCACACTGGCAGATGTTAAGGCAACACTAACAACGGGCCAGCACAGGGAGAACGGGAGCACAGCCCTGACTCTCGGAAACAGGATCTGAGCCAGGCCTGGCAACGTGAAGGAATCTGACGGGCACACGGGGGCAGGGGAGGCTCTACAGTGAAGCAGGCAGCGGGAGACAACGAGGACAACGGTAGTGGCCCCGCCCCTGCAGGGCAAAGACACGTGGCAGTGTGGTCAGGACCGCTTCCTGCAGTGGTTCTATGACCAGGGCCAGGGAGATGAGACCAGGGTGGCCGGGCTTGGCTCCAAGGCAAGCAGCTTCAGAGGGTGATGCAGTGCCAGGTTCCACAAACAGTTGTACCTGGAGAAACTGGGGTCGGTCCCAGACCACCGCGGCCATACTGATGCCACAGCAAAGCGAGTCCTGTGGACGTTTTCGCCTCCCAGCACACACAAAAGCTACGCTCACGCTATACTACAGCGCATAGGTGGCAATGACATTATGTCGAAGAGCCCCACAGCGACTTAATTAAAAAATACTTTATTGCTCAAAAATGCTAACCATTGTCTGACAGTGCACAGCCACCCCAAACCTTCAATTCGTAAAATACGCAGTATCTGTGGAGCTCAGTTAAACAAGGTCTGCCTGTGTGTTTTGATCTAGATGAATGTACCTTTGCAGGAAAGACGGAGGTTTTGATGCAAATTCAATACAAAGTCTGTTTTTGTTTCCTTCTGTGGTAAGGCCACTCTTACTATTTCAGATCACGGTGCCCGGGCTCCTATGGTGATGACATAGCCCGCTTCCTCTGTGGGCCTGGCCCCAGCCCTGACCAGTGCCCCCACACTCCTTACCGGGATGAACTGCTCCAGGCGGCCTTGGGGGAAGATGCCAAAGAGCTTCGGCCCCAGCGACCTCTCGGCGAGAATGGCAAACATGACGCTCTCCAGGACCATGGCCTCGGCGCCCTGAAACACATGGTGGCATGCCAGCCGGTCACCAGGCCAGCCACGTGCACCATTCGCCCACTCCCACAGCGACTCTATGATTGGGCGCTGCGGCTACTACTGTTGGTATGGTTATTAATACTGTACTTGTTATGATCCTCATTGCCCCCACTTTAAACATGAAGAAACAGATTGGTAAACCGCAGGATCCGTGCTGGCAAGGGCTTCCCAGGTGGCTCAGTGATAAAGAACCCCCCTTGCCAGTGTAGGACACACAAGAGACGCAGGTTCAATGCCTGGGTTGGGAAGATCCTCTGGAGTAAGAACTGGTAACCCACTCCAGCATTCTTGCCTGGAGAATTCCATGGGCTAAGTAGCCTGGCGGGCTCTAGCCCATGGGGTCGTAAAGAGCCGGACACGTGTGAACGAATAACACAAGGACACTGGTGAGCATCATGCTCTATTGATGAGAGTCGAAATTCCAGTTGAATTTAGGTCACTGGTTCCAAAAACAGAACAGTATCAATAGTTTACCACTTCAGTTTAGTCTCACCCTTGACATCTCATCAAAGGCCACACAGTTCCACCCGTCCTGGCGAAGGTTGATTTGCTTTTCGGTTGAGAGCACCCAGTGAGAGTCAATGGGCAAAGGGCCCTCTGCCCAGGAAGCCCTGTCTGGGGTTACACCAAGCATAAAGCAATCAAGCTTTCTGGTTTCTGCTTTTACCCCCAATCCTGTCATTTAACGTTTGTCTGAAAATGAAAGAACACACCAAGTCACAGATGCTGCTACATTCTGCCATTAGTCCTAATAACTAAGTGGGATCTAGAGTCATTCTGCCTTCAAAATCCATCTTTTGTTCTCAATTCAAATCCATTCCTTAGTCCTCTTCCCTTCAGCAGCAAACCATAGCTAAAGCACGTCCGTCTGTGGGGCGGGCGGGTGGGAAGGAGCCCTACAGCCGCTTCTCCACAGGTGCTTCTGCAGGTGGGGCTCCCAGGTCGATGTGTCAGGAGGGGCGGCGGGTGTGGTCTGGAAACACTCTCTGGTGACACCAGGTCACCCCTTGTTCAGAAAAGGGCTGTGGGGACAGGATCTCAGAGAAACACTGTTCACATAAAACACAGTTCTTTAAAATATACTCATTTAAATAAAGTATACACAGGACAAACTCACCAGGCAGGGACATGATTCTGAAGCTGGCGAGAAGAAAACAAAAAGGAAAAACTGCCTTCAAAGGATATGGGACACGTTAAGGTAAAAGGTAACTCGGTCACTTTTCATCTGGGGGACTGGGTAATCCATCCACCACCTCGTGTAATCCCCACGACTACGGTCTGACCATCATCACCTTGAGAGGCCCCATCTCACTAACTCGAGCTCTGACTGCAACGAACCAAACTGTGTCCTCCCCTAACTCCTAGGTTCAGGCCTTCACCCCTAGTGAGACGCTATTTGGAGATGCCTTTGGGAGGTGCTGAGTTTAGATGAGGCCATGAGGGTGGAGCCCTAATGGGTCAACATCCTTGTTAAGAGGGGGCTCCAGAGAGCTTGCAGCCTCTCCCTGCCCTGTGAGGACACAGGCAGAAGATGGCATCTGCAAGCCAGGAAAGGACCGTCACCAGAGCCCAGCTGTGTGTTGGTGCTCTGACCCTGGCCCGCCAACCTCCAGAACCATGAACAATAACCCTGGGTAGTTTTCCCTGGCAGTCCAAGCAAATGAAGACACCACCATCCAGACACAGCATCCATCTGTCGGGTTCACGGATGTGGGCAGGATCTCTACCAGGCGGGACCCCACGGGGCATCCCCCCAGCAGGCAGAATCTGCGGGGCGTCCCCCGGAAGGCGGACTCTGCGGGGCGTCCCCCAGCAGGTGGGATTCTCTACGGGACATCCCCCGGTAGGCAGGACCCCGAGGGGTGTCCACCGGCAGGCGGGACCCTACGGGACGTCTACTGGTAGACAGGATTTCTACCAGTTCTACTCCTTAAACCCTTAGACAATGACAACAAATCCCTAATAGCTCTACTGAACTGGCAGAATGTTTTCTTTCTCTCATCTGACCTCACAGCAAACATCGGCAGGAGGTACAGTCAGCGTGGGCCTGTTTACCTCAAGTCCAGCCTCAGAGACACCCCGCAAACGAATGGAGGCTCGCATCATGGAAAGGGGGTGCTGGGCTCAGGCCCGGAGCGGGCCGTCCACAGGCAGTGGCTCCTGGCAGCCCCCTGCCCTCTGTACAACCTCCCGCCTCAAAGATCCAACCCACTCCCAACTGTTTCCAAGAGCAGGATCAAGGAGGGTATCCTCTGTCCTAGGTAGCCAGAATTCTGTCAGATTTAAAGTTTGGTTTTTCAACTTTTTGTGTGTAGAGTGACTAAGCTGGAGGGTACTGGGGACACGTGCATGCAATCGGAAGTGGCCCTTTTTGTCTGAAAGTTCTGGACACGAATTTAAACCACGCCATGACTTTAGGAAGTCCGGCGCTTTGCTCGTGGCACGCAGGCAGTGCAGAGAGCGGCAGCTGCCTTCACCCTTGTCGCCGGTGCCCCTGCCCCGGGCTGAGCCCACACCATCAGGACCCTCCTGAGCAGAGTCAACCAGAGCCAGGACGGCAGAGAGGAGAGCGAAGAGACTTTGGAGTGTCTCAGTTCTCCTTGACATTGCTCTGCACACTGTGAATAAGAAATACCTCTGTTTTTCTGTTATGTCATAGGTCAATATTTATTCACAGCATGGAGAAGCGGAGGGAAGAATTTGGAGAGGGAGTAAATGAAAGAACACCCCAAGCCCCAGAACGAAAAGTGGGTAGGTCACGAAGGACAGTGGTAACCTCAGGTCTCCAAACCTTCAAGGAAAGCGCGCCCGGTGAAACACAGGTGCGGGCCCGTGAGCCGGCCTGCTGCCCGTCACCTGGGCGGGACTCCGAGTGTCCACCCACAGCCAGTCCTGCTTTCTCAGCAGAGAAGGCAATACCTCCACTGGAAACGATTCAAGCTGGCTTCAGAAATATACATTTATATACTCCACCCCCAGGGAAACAAGAACTAGACACACGTGGCCACTGCCTGGACGGCGCCTGCCTTCCAGGGACAGAAGCCGCCACAACTGAGCAGGGCCGTCGGCAGACTGGGGCACACGCAGGGAAGGAGCAGAGGGCATCCTGACGGGGTGTGAGGGCGGCGGCCACCCCCACGTAGAGACACGGACCCTGGGAGGGGCCGATGCGCGGAGCAGAGGAACCGAGGAGGAGGAGGATGGAACCAGCCCGGAGGGGCCCCCGGGGCTGCCCAGGGGTCTGGGCCAGACAGCCCTCAGCATCCGGACAGCGTTAAATGAACTGGCCCAAGAGGAGGAGGCATCGCGGAGCCTGAGGACGCCCCATGCTCACAGCGACGCTTTCACACTGTACACGGCAACCCAGCGCTCGCGCACACACATACACACATTCGAGACAAACCATACACACTCACAGCTGTGCAATGCTTTCTAATATTTTCTACTCTGGTTCACTTAAGGAAGCAACAGAAGGCTGACATCTGATGCCCCAGCGGAGGTTTACAGCCCACCCCGGAACAGCTGATGGAGACGGGGCGGTGGGGGGAGGGGAGATGCCTGCTGTCAGGGCGGGGCAGAGTGTTTGACGGTGAACAGAGGGCAGAGGAAAGTGGGCACTGGATCTGGCCACACGAGTTGCTGGTAACAAAACCAAGAGTGGTTCAGAAAGCCACGGGGACAGGGCTCAGAATGCAGCTGGGGCAGAGCGAGCAGAAGAGGCCGCAGGGGCCCCAGGGGGTGGGAGGAAGTGTGAGACTGCCTTTCCACTTTATCCGTATGGCTTTATCTCTGAAAAAAATTAAATCCAGCAATAATACCCAGATTGTAACAACAATATGACCCTCCTGAGAAGATATAATAGTACTTCCCGGGTGGGGAGGGGGAGTCTGAAGAGGAAAGAAGGTGGGACACACCGCCACTGCAGGCCGGGGAGGTGAGCCCACCTGAGACTCGCAGGCCCCCTAAGCAGGAATGGAGTCAGGCCTCCTGCTAGTTTGGTGGAGAGGAGACGAAGATCAGCCATTCAAAGAGGCTCAAAGACCAACCACCTCCCTGTTCTAACCACCGGCTGCCTACCTTCTGACCCAAGGGGATCGTAAACAAACAGCACGGACTGGCCCCGAGTAGAAATATGGCCAGGGAGCTCCGTGGGGTCAGGCCGCTGGGACCTGGTAGGATAAAGCTCACCTAACTTGGATCAGGGGAGAAAGCAATCACCAAAGGACTGTCATCGAGAGGCTGACACGATCAGATGAGCAGTTCAAAAAGATGGCTCTGGTGATGACGAAGGGAATGGTCTGTGGGCAGCAAGAATCGCAGTGGGAGCCCCGAGGGGAGCTGGGGCAGCTTGGACTAGCCAGGTTCACAGGCCGGGTAGAGAGACACTCACAGATCCAAGGTCTGGTCCAAAGGAAAACCACCAACGGACTTGAGGGTGGGACACAGGGTTGGGGAGGAGTAGCGGAGGTGGCTCCCTGCTTCCGGCCTGGCCAGGAAGGACGGACTGAAGGAGAATGTGGGCTCAGTCTTGGACCCGGTGAGACACCCCGGGAGACAGGGAGCAGCTGGGGTTGGTTCCATGGGCTGGAGGAGCCGCAGATCCCTGGCCTCCAGGAGAAACAAAGGACCAGGTTTGGATCAGGTGGGCTGGGAAGAGTGGGGAGGGACAGGGCATCAGGCCTAGTACTTAAGACAAGAAGAGAGGGACTTCCCTGGTGGTCCAGTGGCTAAGACCCTACATTCTCCATGCAGAGGGCCCAGGTTTAATCCCTGGTCAGGGAACTAGATCCCATATCTCACAACTAAAGATCCTGTGCGCCCCAAGTAAGACCCGGTGCAGCCAAAGAAATAAATATTAGGGAAAAATAAAAAGACAATAGGAGAACGAGCCCAGAAGGAAAACAAGGAAGGGATGAAGTAAGGAAGGTCCTTTGCTTGGTGCCCGAGTCCTGGCCCCTTGGCTGCTAAGAAATCAAGGGGAAACAAGAACTGAAAATACAACTTAGGTTCAGCGTCATAGAGGTCCTAGAAACCCAACAGTTTCAATCCCAGTATAGACAGAAGTCTGTACACAAAGGCCCAGGAGACTGAAGACAGAACATCAGCTACCTCCCCCTGACAGCGGCTCACTCAGGGTCTCCCCTGAGAGCACGCAGTCCAGACCCTCCAGACCACAGTCTTTGGAGCTCGGCCCTGGTGGAAGATCCATGGAAACTCGAGAAAGAACATCAGTACTTTTATTCCATTATAATCTCAGCTCCCTTAAATTCCTGTTTCTTGGTAATTTTAGTAATTCGTATTGCTGCTGCTGTTCAGTCGCTAAGCTGTGTCCGACTCTTTGCGACCCCATGGACTGCAGCATGACAGGCTTCCCTGTCCTTCGCTATCTCCCGGGGTTTGCTCAAACTCGTGTCCATTGAGTCAGTGATGCCATCCAACCATATCATCCTCTGTCTTCCCCTTCTCTCCTGTCATCAATCTTTCCCAGCATCAGGGTCTTTTTCCAGTGAGTTGGCCCCTCACATCAGGTGGCCAAAGGATTGGAGCTTCAGCATCAGTCCTTCCAATGACTATTCAGGACTGATTTCCTTTAGGACTGACTGGTTTGATCTCCTTACTGTCCAACGGACTCTCAAGAGTCTTCTCCAACACCACAGGTCAAGAGCATCAATTCTTTGGTGCTCAGTCTTCTTCATGGTCCAACTCTCACATTCATATACAACTACTGGAAAAACCATAGCTTGACTAGACGGACCTTTGTTGGCAAAGTGATGTCTCTGCTTTTTAATACACTGTCTAGGCTGGTCATAGCTTTTCTTCCAAAGAACAAGCGTCTTTTAATTTCATGGCTGCAGTCACCATCGATAGTGATTTTGGAGCCCAAGAAAATGAAATCTGATACCTGCTACTTTCCCCCCATCTATTTGCCATAAAGTAATGGGATTGGATGCCATGATCTTTGTTTTTTGAATACTGAGTTTTAAGCCACTTTTTTTTTACAATAAGAGACAATAAGAGAGGGATTTCCCTGGTGGTCCAGTGGCTAAGACTACACTCCCAATGCAGAGGTCCCAGGTTTGATCTCTGGTCAGGGAACTAGATTCCACATGCCATAACGAAAGATCCTGCATGCCACAAGTAAGTGTACAATGAACAAAACTAGTTTATTCACTGCGTGCAGGTATTTCTTTCATCTGCAGCGTGTGTACACACTGCACACACACCTCCGCACACTGGGAGAGTGGACTCCACAGCAGTCGCTCCCTGCGGTGTGGAGGTCACGACACCGGATGCCCCGCTTCTGTCTCAGGGCCAGGTGCTCTTGACCTGAAGCTCCTCTGAGCATATGCACTGCTGAGAGTGAGACCTCGAGGTTCAGGAGCACCCTCTGGACCTGGGCACCACACCGAGAGGGCTTCCCTGGTGGCTCAGACAGTAAAGGGCCCACCTGCGGTGCAGAGGGAAAAACACTCCTGCCTGCCCGGGAACGGGTGGCCCTTGAGATCCCTGGGCAACGGCAGTCAGGGCAGCGCGGACGCCAGGCTGCCTCCATGTTAGGACATCACACACGCCGGCCACCCAAGCTGCCATCTCCTCGCAGCCCAAGTGCTGTTCAGCTCCCTACAGCCCTCCCTACACCCTCGGCAGGAGCCGGGAACATGAGCTGTTCACCGCCTCTTCCGGAGGTGGCTCCCAGTACCTGGAGCCCTTCCTTTGGGACACAACCAGGACTCAGGGACAGGAAGGGGCACAGCCGGAGCAGGGGGCGAGGCCCGGAGACCCTGTGCCCACTTCCTGACAGCACAGGGACCCTGTCCACCCAGCACTGCCCTGCCCACCACCAGCTCACACCTCACACCGGATGCAGGGCGGGCTGAATTACTTACTTGAAATTCACTGTCTTTCTGAGCTTGTTCGGATCCCTCCTTATTACAGGACCGCTACGAACGAGAAAAAGCAAACACTTCCGGTGAAATGGGGAACGCTGAGCAGGCACTCACTCAGCAACCATCAGCACAGTCAGGGTGTACAAGACATCACAGATCTTTAAACGAGGGTTTCTCGCACAGTCTAAATGCACCACCAGAGTCCCACACTCGGACCAACACCTGAGGAAGCACCTCGCTGCTTTACGAGAAAAGGGAGGTGCTGTGGGTGCACACAGCCGTCACCTCACCACCACCCTGGTACCTTTTTACAATTTCATCATTGGAGGAAAGTCAGCGGAGAGAGCTTTCCTGTGGGCGCTGGGCCGGCTCACCAGTTTAGCCAGGTGGGTCTTTCGAGGCAGTGCCAGCCCAGGAAGACACTTTCCCACAAGGCCAGGGGCACAAGGCCCGTGGCCACCGAGGTCAGCACTGGGTGGACGAGGGTGCCCTGTGCA
>NW_011494652.1:4016742-4034100 GCF_000754665.1 Bison bison bison | reverse complement strand
GGGTGCCCGGTGCGGGCAGGAGGCCTGTTGGTCGGGCAGCCACTAGCTCAGCGTGGAGTCCCTCCACCCAAGAGAGGCCCGAGCCAATTTAATACAGGCCCTAAACTTACTTCATCTGTTAACGTATTGAGAGAGGCTTCTACACCCCTTTCCTCAATGAAATTGCAAGTTAGCGGTAACCAGGAGTTTATCAGCGACACACTCGGACTGTGACCTTCCACAAGCCACTGTCTGCCCACATCGTCCACTCACGGCAGATCTGAGCTCTTAAAAGCAACCCCCACCCCAAGTGCTTTACAAACCTTCACACGGTGTTTAATAGGGAGACAGGGGAAAGCAAGTGAGAAACTTACGCGTCCTGTCAAATTTTATACTCAAATATTGCCCCTAGAAAAACGTTATTTGTTTAATTTACTAAACTAAGTCTGCTTAAGTCAGACACGGAGGCCCATAAAGGAAGCTCTTACAGAAATTTAAGGTAAAAGATTGTTGAACAATCCCGTGAAAAACATACCTTTCCATTCCACAGCTTTATCAAAAATACCTGTACCAAGGGTAGAAAGTGTGGACAGGGAAAAAAAAATGCCACGTTAAGCACCACCAGCTACTCTAGCACCATTCAAAACACCTAGCCATACAGAGCAACCACTCCCATCATCAACACGGAAATAATAACCCACACACATTTTAATGTATGTTCTGTATAAATAGTACATGTTCCAGTTTACTCAATATAAAAAGTAAACAAAATGTTCATATGAAGGTATCTGCAAAAGACTTGCACTTATACATACTTGGTAATGTCTTTAGCACACAGTGAAGTACATTTTGTATAAAGTACAGAAACTACAAATGGGGGATATATGCTATTTTCTTTTGTGTAATCTGCATTTCTCTGATGGGAAGATGTTACAGGTTAAATCCCGTTACAATGAAAACCACAAAATGAAAATACTGCAGAGACAGTTTTTGACTCTTGCTGATGGCTTGACACGGGGTGGGACAAACCCTAGGGAGGAGTATTAGGTACGTTCACTCCTTCTCTAACTGCAAAACGCCCTCCTGACCGCCCCATGGCCTTAGCCCTACACTCCAGCTGTCCCCTCTCCCCAGTGGCCCACAAATTCCTAATGAACAGGGACTCCACCTTTTCTTTATTGTTGGTCTTTCCCAACAAATCCTGGTGCTCACGATACTTTGTGGATGGCAGGACTAAATAAGCACTCCTGCACCATGAAGCTCAAGGAGGGAACCAGGGTGAAGGAGCCTGCTGAGTCCAGACCCAGGTCTGTGACTCCAGAAGTGGGGGGCGGGCTACGTCCTTAGGCAGGGTGCCCGGTGGGCCACAGTGCCCCCCAAAGGTTAAATTCTTGTGCTTTTTCCCCCAAAGGACACTAAGAACAGAACAAGTTCTATGATCTGATATTCTGCATATTGATACTTCATAGGAAGAGACAAATAAGGAATCTGGAGACCCCACTGAAGTCTGCAGTAACGGGATTTGACCTGTACACACTTCTAGACAACTGTGGTTATTTCTATGCTGTTATTACTTGAACTGTATCTTCTTAGGGAGATACAGTTAAGGGGTTATTGAGCCAACACAAGTCCCCCTCCCTTGCCTAACGGTGCTCTCATAACAGCAAGTCACCTCACCTGACTCACCAATTGCCTTAGTTCCCAGGGCCATTTCTTTTTAACAAAGGAGCATCATTAGGTAGAAATAAGTTCTACGAATAACTTGCCCACCCTGCCCACTGCATTCTGCCCCCAGTGAATCATTACTCCTCCCGTCAGAGCACCATCAGGAAGGCGAGATGGACTTGCGCCACGCCCAGCCCTCTGTTCTGTTTCCTCAGTAGAGAATGTTCAGGGTCCCTCGATCCTGCAGGTAAGAAGAGCAGGAAATCAAAAACCAAGCAGGCTGAATATTCACGGAAAGGTGAGGGAAGCGGCTGCCCACAGAGAGAGCCACCAAAAAAGAGGCCTTTCTTTCCAGGGAGAGGGGAGGTAAGACTTAACTTGGGATCTCTGGGATTTTATTTCAGAGGCACAGACTTATTCAAAGCAGATATTAAAATACAACATAGAAATATTTAACATGACTCTGAGTTCTTCACCAACTAGCTTCTACATTAATAAAAATTAGCTTTCAATAAGTTATAAAATAAAGGTAAGTTTTAACATTTATTAGAAATTTGGATACTAACATTATTTAATATTAAATAATTGTTTTAAAAGTTTCATTTTCAACACTATTGTGGTCATGTATTTTTAAAATCAGCTTACATGAGTACAGACTGAAACCTGCATGGAAGAAATACTGTGAAATCTGGAAGAACCCTAGAGAACAAACAAGGGTAAAGACGAAAGCAAGCTGGGCAGAGACACAGACGAACGTCAGGCCCCTGGGGTGCGCTACGCTCTTCTGGTCTACTTCTACATGCATCTGAAATTCTCCATAATAAAATGTTGTTTTAAATAAACACTGAAACTTCAAGACCTAAGAAGTCAGAATGCACCAGATTTGCTAAAGAAGACGCCCAATGCTAGGAATAAACTAAAAGCTCCTGAGTTGCATACTTAAACTACAGAGAGAGAAGATATCCAATAAGAAGAAAAATACACTGCCACTGGTTTCCTGCCATCTTTCTTGTTCTTTTCTTCCTAGTTTGGGCTTGGTTTTCAAGAGAATCTATAAGTATTCATTATAATCTAAGTACTCATCAGCTCTGCTCTAGGAAACAGGCTAAAGTCGTAGTAATAAAAAAGGGGGTGTGGTTTATATTTTGTTTTAAAGTCATGGAAGAATTTAAAAGCTGAAACAGATTTTTGATTGGCCAAGTACCTCTAAATTTAAAACCTAAATTCCTAAAAGCCTGTACACTATTGGCTAGATTTAAAGGTATGCTATTTCTACAGTAAATATATTTGGTACAAGGTTTCAAATGTTACTTTTCTGACAAAATCACATTTAAAGGATTTCTTACTTTAAAGACTATGAAGAAAGTAAGTTACCTAATATTCCACAATATAACAGGGTTATTTCTTGACATTTGTTTAAGCCAAATAAACTCTCATTGCTTGGGCAGCTGTTAATAAAAGATTCTGCTAATGATGAGGGAACTAGTTTAATGATTAAACTACTTTAATAAAGCCACATTTGCTGGATGAAACAAAAGCAGCACCTGGATTTTCCCTGCTCTGTGTATTTGTGGCTGTGTGTGTACATAAATGAGAGTGGCATACAGCTACTTCAATATCCTGTGTAAAACCTGAAACATTTATCTTCACAGTGCATTAAAGACCCGCTATTGCACGAGCTGCTTGTGGGGCAGGTGAGGGCAAAGTGATGAACCCACTGAGAAGGGAGAGTGACACGTCATCACTGGTATACTAAGTTGGAAATGCTGTTTAAAATCAAATCATCAATTACAGATAATGTCAGAAGGAGGAAGGCATACCATGTTAACATGATGGTGGCTACAGAGATAAAAAGATACAGACGGGAATCTACACACAATAAGGGCCAGCATCATTCAGCTACTGTCTCTTTTAAAGGCTCTTATAAAACAAAAGATTAAGTTGGCTGCAGCCTTTAATAAAAGAGCTTTGGGATCCATCAATTAGTAATTAAGAAAGAATAAGCCAAATGTTAGCTAGACTAAGCTTCTAGGGCATCTAAGATTCAGTCTAGGAAAACCCTCTCTCCACTAACCAGAGGGTCTCCTGCTGAACTGAGCCCCAAGGGACTCTGGGCCACCAGGGTTCAACCTGAGTCACAGGATGGCTGCACCACCCTGAATTCAGTCACCACGAGGCTTGTCAGGTCCTGAAGGGTCATGGGCTTCCCGACTGTACTGCCCGTGGTTCTGAAGACGACTAAGACGAGAGAAGAGGTTCTCAACATGGGGGCTACACCTGTTGCCATCCCTGTTAACCAAGGTGGCAGGAATGCACGGCAGGAATGTGGCTCTTCAGTAACCTTTTGCAGTATGTGTTCTCCTCAATATCATGGACCCTAACCTTCCCGCTTCCTGATTTCTATGAAAACATTCTGTATTTATTGCTCTTACGGCTTCTTCCACCATTTCCTGAAAATATATTATAGAACACATTAAAATGTGAGATGACAATGCAATGATCTAAAGTATAGCTTGTGTGATTATTTAGTGAACACATAGGGATAGCGAGAATTGAAACGAACAATGATTTCTAACATTTCACTGGAGTCTCTAGAGTGTGTTCCATCTACTCAAGGACCAGTCTAAGACAGTCTGATCCTGCCGATCTCTGCAAAACCAGATGGTGTGACGAATATCAAGAGGAGATTAGAACTTCTAAAAGGCTCCAGGCAGACCTAAACTAGGAGGAAGACAGGTGAGTGCAAGGCCAGGTAAAGAAGGTGGCTTTCTGAAGGTGACTTTCTCAAAACTGAGGTCTGATCCCAGGTGACCTGCCGCCCCAGGACTCTGACGGCTTCGGGTTCCTCCGGCACGAGCACCCCAAGGCTGACTTGCAGGCAGCATGTTTCCAGGGACAGATCCTGTGCGTCCTCCCACGTCAGAGCAGCACTGCTGAGCTTCATAAAGGCCCGGGGTGGGGAGAAGGACCCTACGTGAGAAGGGCAGAGAAGGGAGTTTCCAACTCCAACCACAATATCAATATATACGTGGCATTTCCTGAAGGCTGAAATGGCATGAGAGAAGCAGCAGCTGAATACTGGACATGAATTTTCAAGCTGAGGCCCATAAACGTCTATAATTACTAAATGTTTGTCATTTTCTACTGAGGAAACAGAAGAAAGGGGTCTGATTTGCCTGGGACTTGAAATAAAAACAACCACCCCAAAGTGATATATTCAATACATAACATTCTGAAATCTTAATTACTGTAGCTTTTTAAGCAAGCACAAACTGTAGCTGGTGCTACTTAACAAAAGCATTACAACTTTGTTGTTTTAAAAAACATTTCTTGAAACCAAGAACTAAAAGACAGAAATTAAAGCTGTAGAGAATGCTCCAACTTCAGAGGACTCATACTATACCGTGAATCGTGTCTGTCACCTGGAAACCAGAGTGCTCCAGGCACGATCGCATGGACAAGCCTGCAGCAGAGAACACATGCACAGCTAAAGTCGTACATTACCCCACACCCCTCATGCCACCCGACACGAAGACGTTCCTTCCCGAGGGCGGGCTGCAGTCACACCAGCGTTCCAGGGCCGGACACCTGTCCTGGCTTCATGCTATAAACCCCAAACATTTAAGACCAGCAAGACAAAAGACACTTTGCATATGTCAAAATTAGACACAGCAGCCTGTAGTTTATTTCGTTATCAAAAGAAGGCACCAAAGCAGGTATGGAAGGTGGTACCACGGTAGGGGGTAATTTGGCAACTGCCTTTGGAGGGGATTCATGGAAGAAATGCTAGGTGAGACCAAATGGGAACGCGCAATACTAGAAAGATGCTTCACTTCCGGGAGGAAGGTTTTGACTGCTTTACAATAGATATAATTACATCATGCTCAACATAGATGGGGAGTTTTTAAAAGTAGGGTAAATTAGGTCACAATGACCTAATACAATGAGAAAAAAAATTCAATGCATCTTGTTCATCTGGCGGGAACGTGTGCCCAGCCACTGGGGACTGAGCTGGGCTCTGCATGAAGCAGGGCGGCCACCCCATCTCGGCTCCAGAGCCAAGTGCTGCTAGCAGGCGGCTTCTCAGGGGGCCAGCAGTTTACTGCTGACTATCTGTGGGCTGCTCCGGACTTTATCATGCCTGAATTTTCAATTAACCTGGGGTTAAGAGAAGACAGGGATGGTGACTTTTGGTTTTCTGAATTCAAAAAAGACTGTGCCCCAGACAGTGCTCTTCGAGTCCCCGAGACATATCTGCATTGTGCCTTGATGCCTTTCATTTTATTATGGTTAGTACTCCAACAAGCACTAATATTAGCCTTCTATTACTCAGAGAACAAAACAAAAGTTCCCCAGACAACACTCGAGAGATCTAGGGTGTGTTACAGACGTTCAGGCCTATGAGGCCGTTGGAAAGGCCAGGCAGAATCTCTCCATTCATGCGGAGAAGGGACCGGCTCCACACAGTCACTGTTCTGACAGAGGCGGGGACAAAGCCTCCTGAGACTTCCGCCCACTGGCACAGGTCACATTGAAGGAACAATACGTACTGACATTTGTGTCTTCCACAATTCATGATAAATAAGCAAACAGGTTATTTGTAATCAGCCAAACTCGCTTCTGGGAAAAGGCTGCTGCTGGGCGGTGCAGAGCGCATGTTCCTTCCCAGAAACCAGAAAGGAAAAAAAATCACGTTACATTGGCAGCTGACGTCATCAGTTCAAGCTCTCTTCTAGCAATAATACCTCTTCCCACAATGGCAAAGACTGAACCAGGACTTCTCAAGGCTTCTACTCAGCTGTTCTACCTGCTTTAGTTACAGTCGATTTTATGGTTAATTTCAATTTCCGTCATCTATCCAGCTGAGGAGGATAACCTCCTTCTCATTAAAGTTAGAGCTGGCCCGTGGGAAATAGACACTAAATTCTACTGACGTACACTGTTTGAAGGTCAGACCAATATTTTTATGTTTAATAATCTCCTACAAACAATATTGTGTGGTGTGGCAGTTTTTCAAGCTGTGTGTCTGATCTTATTTCATTCTCAAAAGGGCCCATTTTCCTCTTGTCCAATGCAGGACTTCTCATGTGCCCCTAAAATTAACCCGAATTCTGATTAGAACCTCCAGGGTTCAGCTGGGAAGTCTGCTTCTGATTCATCTCGTGGAGAAATGGGGGCTGGCAGAGACAGCTGTGTGGGGACAGAACTGTCGGCTTTAAACCTGCCGGGAGGCTTCACCTTGGCCGTCTATTGTTTAGCCTGTGGTGAGCTGCACCAGAGAGCATCTCAGGGCTGCTATGGAAACAAGGTCAGACATCGCAATACCAAGATGAAGAATGAGACAGTCAAGAAGCATCTTATTATTTTAAACCAAGTTACTTGTGAATGATTGTAAATGCAAATTTAAAAAGTACTATTGAATATTCGATTCTCACAGAGGTAAAAAGTCCCAGAGCTGAAAACGAGGAGGAGAAAGGGAAAGAAGGGATGTGTGAAACTCAACCAGGCTCTCATGTTATTAAGCCAAACAGCTAAACACTGAGAAAGTATTACATAAGCTGATCATCACATGCTGTCGTGATTTGTCACGCTTCAAGGAAGGAGCTTATTCTAACCCACCTTGAAGGATGTGAGAACTGCATTTATACGACCAATGCAGGAAATACCATGAATGCACATACATGTATAGGGACGTGTGTGTGCTTTCCTCTAAGGCAGAGCAAAAAATAAGGCAAGCATGACATACATGTTGTATGATATTTCTGTCTTTAATCCATGCATTCATGAAAGTAATGTGACTTATTATTTGGGTTCCATATTTGCTCAGCTACATCTCTTAATGAATGCAAATCCTGACAAGTTACTATCAATTCTGGCCATTTTTTTGGTTATGATGGGAATATAACCTGTAGACTATAAATACCCCTCCTCCCATTAGAGGCCAGATTCACTGTAAAGAGTTGATCAGCAATATGACCCAGCAACAAAATAAGTAATAGACATTTTAAAATCTGATTTGAAAATATGAGAAGAGTAAGAACTCACATCTGTGGTAAAATCCTGGCCGCATGCCACAAAAGCCCAGCTTTTAAAGCACAGGGCACTGCACTTAGGTCCAGTCTTGCTGGCCACTGAGACTCCGCCCCTGACTCCCCACTCCTCCTCTCTTAAACAGAAGTCCCTGCTCAGAGATCCTGAGTTTCTCCTCCTCCTCATGCTGCCTAAGTGTTCAACGGCCAGCAGTTGACAAGGGCCATTAACATCTGAAACTCTTAACTGGCAGCAAGGGCCCCTGCCAAGCCCGGAAGAACATGGGAACCAAATATATTCGAGGCTGTAGGTTTCACAGTTTTTACTAAGTTTATACGTCAACAAAAAAAGTGTACTTGAACTAGGGCCTCAATCAAAAGTGTACTTGAACTTGAGTAATTATGTGAAAACACCGAGTCCCACCTAGAGAGCAAAGGAACAGCTCCTTTTCTAACAAAAGCAAGTCTGTTGTCTACTGAGTCAACTGTGAGGCCAGCCGACGTTTGATCAGCGCCCATCTCGTGAGCAACCTGTTTCCCTCTCCACCCGTGTGCTTTCAAGCACGGCTTCTGCACTTCCTCAGCAGGTGCAGTTTTAGGACTGGAAACTGACAGCCTAGTAAAAATAGAATTGAGAAGCTAAATGCAGAGTGCTTCCCCCACCTCCCCCGTTAGAACTGTGTGTAGAACATGCTCTGATCCATTAGCTTAGTAAAAAGTTAAATGCATTTTAAGTGGCGTCCATTATTCTCTATTTTTCTATTGAGTTACCCAATGATCTTTCTTTCCCTTTAAAAATAAATAGGGAGAGAGAATTCTGTTAAATTCTATTTCCAGACATATCTATTGCACTTAAGTACTGTAAAGTAATAATTCTAGACTGCTAAAATTTCAAAAAAGGCAGAATATTAACTACAGATGGTGAATCTTTATTTGGGGAAAAGAAAATTTCAGGGTGCATGGGCTATGTTGCAGCTGGCTTTCTCTAAGTTGCCCATCCTTAACATGGCACGCTCTAGAGCCATGCTGGCCAACATAGCAGCCACCAGCTACACAGGACTGTGTCCATTTAAATGAATTAAAATTAAATAAAGTTTAAAACTCCATTCCGTGGCTGCCCTTGCCACATTTCAAGTGTGCCTACGGCCACAGGTGGCTGGTGACCGGCGTGCTGGACAGCACGGATCAGCGTCTCATCCCCTCTGGACAGGGCCCCGGGACCCCATCTGGCCCAGGGGGAGCATACAGTGCGCGCTGAACACGCTCCTGTGTAAGTTAAAACAGCAGCCTCAGGAATCAGAGGTAAATACTAGTCTTACTGCCTGCGATTCCAGGAAGTGGCTACTAAGGCATTTTAAAGGTGTTGCTTAAATGAACGCATACAAAACAAATGAGCCGAAATGGGACTTCACCATTAGAGAGAGTCCTTAGGGGGGGAAATGGCTGAAAGTTATTTCATTAAAAGACCCAAAAGGACGTAAATTGAGTATTTCAAGAACTTCTCTGAGACTGCAATTTGATTAAATAAAAAAACTGAACCGCAGGGTCAGCTGGCAGGGCCAGGTGTCAGTCAGTGTGAGAACCCAACTCCACGGCAGCTCAGGTTTCCTCAGACGTGCGGGCTTGTTTCCAACCTCAGACCCTCACCCTCTACGGGGAAGCTACCCAGTGGGAAGGTTTGGTCACATCATGACAATTTTTTAAGTGAGTTAACACTCAGAACACCAACTTTATTATTTCTAAACATATAATTGATTATCACAGATAATGGACATGACCTGCTTTTTAGACTGAGCTGAGAGAGACTAGTCTTAGGAAAAAAAAAAAAAAAAGTGAGAAAACGAATTTTCCATTTCATGAGGATCAAAACGGGCCCTTCCAAGGGAGATTTAAATGGATATAAAAATTCTGCCATTGCAATATACACGCATTTATATGTGTGTTCAGTAAAATGATAAATTCATGTATAGGTTTTTTTTTTTTTAATCCAGACGTTTGGGAAATGGTTAAGACAATTCAACAAATAAGGCACTTAAACTGAAAGTTAGATTCAATTACTTACGTCATATAAAAATTCAGAAAGATTAAGAATCTAACAAACTCAAAGTTTTAAAAGAAATCTCACAGGGAGGCACTTACTGCATTCAGCTGCACTGAGCTTGTCCCTCTGCACTGGGGTTATCCTGCAGCCCCTTTCTGATGATGACAGACAAACCATACCTTCCCCACGCTGGAAGCTTACAACCTAAGTCTGAGCTGAAAATTTCAGTGTGGGGAAAATCTAGGCGTCATCAAAGCACTATTACAGATTTGACCAACACTGTACTTTTTCTGGACATAAAAGTGGTACTTGTACTAGTTTGCTAACAAATAGTAAGACAGAATTCACTTGGAATAATAAAGAAAAAAACCCAGGGGTGCAGCCCGATTACAGTAAAAGCAGTGTCTTTAAATAGTTCCCACAACACCACTAACACGTCTTAAATCTCCTCCCAGGTAATCAGGCCAAGAGGATGAGAACCGCGGCCAGGCCCCCCGCCCCGAGCAGCCGAGGGACTCACCATCTTCAGGATCGCCCCGTACAGCCGCAGGAGCACCTTCCGAGGCTCGTCTCCGACGGTGGCCAGGGTGTCGGGCAAGGAGCACTGGAACAGCATGTTGCTGAGGCCACCTCTGCTGGAAACAAGAGCACCGTAAGGAGCGGGACCTGAGGGCGAGCCGCGTCACTCTTCTGGGGTAACTGGGCGAGAAGTCGGCTCCCGCCCACGATACCTGCCCTCACCTGAGTCTCCATTCAGTCCCTCAGGGCACCTGCAACACAGATGAGCTCCACAGTTCTCAGATCAATTCCACAGGCAAACTCCCCATTGGTCCTTCTAGGACAGCCACGAGGGAGGTGTCTTGCTTTTAATTTAATTGGAGGGCAATTACTTTATAACACTGTGCTAGCTTTTGACATAATCGACATGAGTTGGCCGTCGGTATACCTGGCCCCTCCCCCTCCGCTGCCGCATTCGGAACCCCATCCCATCCCTCTAGACTGTTCCAGAGCACCCCGCCCCCGACTGTTCCAGAGCACCGGCTTTAGGCGCCCTACTTCACGCATGGAACTTGCACTGGTCATCGATTTTATATGTGGTAATGTATGTGTTTCAATGCTATTTTCTCAAATCATCCCACCCTCACCTTCTCCCACTGAAGCCAAAAGTCTGTTATTTACAGCTGTGTCTCCTTCGCTGCCCTGCATGTAGGACCATCAGTTCCATCTTTCGAAACTCCATATATATGCGTTAATATACAGTATTTGTCTTTGTCTTCCTGACTTATTTCACTCTGTATAATAGGCTGCAGGTTCATCTACCTCATTAGAACAGCTTTTAATTGCATGTAGCATCTGCCTCACAGAGGGACACGGGGCAAAGAGACCCACCTCAGCCATGGGAACTGGGGATGGGGGTATCTCAGATGTATCCCTTCCAGTCCATGTTCATCTGTGACCCCAAATTCCCATCCTGTTCACGTCACTGCTGAGTTAAAATCTTGGAGCAATACCTAAATCATCCCCCCAGGACTTTCCACTTGAAGTTGCAAGATCCACCCCTTCTCAACCAGATTTGACTAACAGCTGTTTCAAACAATTTGCAACATTAAGAATTATTGGAGCTCTCAGAGGAAAGGGGAGACTTCAACACCCAAAACCTTTCACATGACTACTGAAGACGAGGAACACGTTACAGGGGACACTTAACAGTAAAGTGTAGCCTTGGGGACAAATCACCTGCCCGGGTTGGAAATGATTAGTGCAGATACTGGAGACTTAAATGAAGGAACATTAAACACTGTGCAGTTCGGAACTCAAGACCCAAGGCGCCTCGACTGTGTAGGCTTCAGATCGTGAAGAGCTATCACCCAAGCGAAGCACGATACTAGAAGCTCAGGTAACACAAAACTGAAACCGACTCTGGTCCTGCCTCGAGAGACTTCGGCTCCAGGGAAGAATGCAGGCATAAAACTCTAAGAGAGACTGCAAAATTGCAGGACAGTGTCTAAAGCAGGTGCTCAGCAAACCCTGACCTACGCCTGCCCGTCAGGTGCAGTGTATCACACAGCAATGCTGTGCCTGTACAACTTCTGGAGACAAAGTCATGAGCCAGCTGGAGCACGGCTTTCTAGAACAACAGTCCCCAGTCTCCAGAGCCAGCTGCCTCTCTCCCTGTTCTATCCACCAACAGTCCAGTGAAACTACACTCCCCAAGGGAGGCTAAAATACAAACCACAACGGAACCATCACACACCCAGACAGGGCTCATGGCACACGGTGAGAGGTCCCGCCAAGAACCGGTCCAAGAGACAGAGTTCAGTTTGTGTGCCGAAGAGAGATAACCAGGAGAACTCTTTATCTGGAGGTGTTAACGCTCCGCACTAACGGTGGCAGAGAGTCGTGGCCAGTTCCACTCCTGTGGCGGACGTTCTCTGCCCTTCCTGCGTTAGAGAAGCTGGGCTGCGCCCAGGGGGCAGCCTGCCTCACATCAGGAGTGTACTTAGCAGCCACCTCTACAGCCGTCCAGGCTTGTGAGACCAAGTGCCAGCACAGAGAGTGTAAAGGAAGGGTCTGAAGCCAGAGACGGACCTGCTCACATGCTGGGCCCCTCCCCCCATCCATCCTGAGGTGTGGACCGACTTCCAGGTCGGTTCTGCGATGACGCTGGTGTCTTCGGGGACACCCCTCCGTGAGCAGCGGCTCCTGTGTCACCGGGTTCTGGCGGCAGGCAGACCTGCCCACGTGCTGTGGTACCAACCCGCCCACTCCCGTCCTCACTTCTGTGGGCAACACCAGCACCAGCCTCATGGTCCCTCCTCAGGGTACCAGCCCAGAGGTCAGAGCCCCACCACAGCCTAGCAGTGCCCTCGGAGGTGGGCCCACAGAGTTAGGCCCTCCTCTCCGCTTCCAGGATCTCACCCCTCTCCCCTCGCTTCCCCAGCCCCAGGAGTCTGCCCCTGCACACTCAGTGCTCCTTATCCTACTCACTTGTGTTCCCTTTTCTGCTTTTCTGGTTCTCCTCTGCCTGTGCACCCAATTTCCTATAAAATTCTCTAGGTCTGCTGAAATACCCAGTGTCGTTTCCATTTTCTTGCCAGGATCCTGACTAGCACACATGGCCAGAACTGTAGAGGCGTCTTAGACCATGACGTTAAGGGCCACATCCCAGGAATGGCGCAGCCATCAGCTGCGAGGAGTGCGCATCCCCACCAAGCCCGGGAAGCTGCTGCAACGGCTCAGCCTGGCTACTCCCGGGCCTCTTCAATGCACGAGGGAAACGAATTTCTAGGTGGTTTAAGCCAATGTGACTCTGGGGTCCTGTGTCACAAGCAGCTAAGCCCAGCACTAACTGATACCACTCGCCACCTCACCCACTGACTCCTGTTCTTCCAGTCAAAACTCCTCACTCTTCTCTGCTATTCTAACTACCTACTATTTAAAACCAGGTTGAAGCCCAACATCCTCAGGAAGCTTTTGCTATCTTCTGCTAGCTCCCTGAAGGCAGGGGTCACGTCTAGCTTCAATTCTCCAGGCCCACGCCCCCAAGGGAAGGTGCTCAGCAGACACCTTCTGAAATCGGCAAGGCCCGCGGCACTCTCCCTTCACTGGGCTCCTCCCTGCCACGCATCGTAACTGACCATCCTACACTGTCCTCACCAGGCTGGTGGGTTAGGCCCGGCTCTCTAATGAGGTTAAAAGCTCCCCAAGGGACAGGCCCTTTCTCCTGAGGGAGGGCCTCACTGAAGAGAAAAACCACAGGCTTCAGAGCCAGGGAGCCAGGGATTCAAATCCCAGTTCTGCACTCACTGTGAGACCTTGGGCACAGCACTAAAGCTCTCCTACTCGCAAAAATCCACTGCTTGGTCAAGAGCAGCACCTCACATAGTCACTGCAGGAGGCAGGGTCACGGAGCCTGGGGACTGCGACGCTCTGAGTATCTGACCCGGCAGGACCCTCTCAACCTCCCGACAATCTCAGGGCGGACCTGGGCTGCCTCCATCGCACACAGGAGGAAATGGAGGCGCAAAGCAAGGAGGTGGCCGAGCCAGGAGCGAAGGCAGGTGTCGGGCTCCAGAGGCCCTGGGTTTACCTCTGATGCTGAGAGAGATGGGAGACAGAGCTGGAGGGTGCCACATGCCACATCGGACACACAGCAGGTCTGGGCACCCCCGTGGGTCACAGGAGCATGATGTCAGAATGAGTCTGCAGAAGTCTTGCAAAAGACAAATGACTGTTTCTGTGGTCACATACGACCACAAATTTAGTGGCTTTGAACAACACACATTCATTGTCTTACAGTTCTGGAGGTCAGATGCCTGGACATAGGTCTCACAGGGCTAAAATCAAGGAGTCAGCAGGGCTAGACATCAACAGGACATACCACCTTCCAAGAAACACAAAACATAGCTGAACAGAGCTGCAGGGAGCAGCAGGAGTCACGGGTTCAATCCCTGGGTGGGGAAGATCCCCTGAAGAAGAAATGGCAACCCACTCCAGCATTCTTGCCTGGAGAATTCCACGGACAGAGGAGCCTGGCTCCTCTCCATGGCAGAGAAGCCTACAGTCCACAGGGTTAGCAAAAGAGTCGGACAAGACTTAGCAACTGAACAACAACAAATGAATCTCAAACAGGGGTCACAGGCTGGGATGAGGAGTCCGTGTTTAATGGGCACAAGGGTTCAGTTTAGGAAGATGAAAACATTCATGTGATGAATGGTGGTGATGGTTGAACAACAACTGACTGACTTAATGCCACTGAACTGTAGATGTAAAAATGGCTAAAACGGTAAATGTTAGCGACAGACGACGAGATGGTTGGATGGCATCACTGACTCAATGGACATAAGTCTGAGCAAAGCCCCGGAGATGGTGAAAGACAGGGAAGCCAGGTGTGCCACAGTCCGTGGGGTTGTAAAGAGTCACACATGACTGAATGACTGAACAACAACGCCATGTATATTTTACCATAATTTTTTAAAAAGGAATGGAGTCCTGATGCATGCTACAACTCAGATGAACCTTAAAAACATGCTCCATGAAAGAAGCTAGCACAAAAGACCACATCCTATGATTCCATTCATACGAATGTCCAGAACAGGAAACCTACAGTGTGGGCGCCTAGGGCGAGGGGAGAAGGGGTCTGAAGGGGCCTGGCTTTCCTTCTGAGGTGAGGAAATGTTCTAAAATTGATTGTGGTGATGGCTGCGTACAGCTGTGGATATATTCAAAACCATACACTAAAAACCACTGAATCTATCATTTAAGTGGGTGGATTATATGATATGTGAACTGTATCTCAATAAAGGTGTTTTTAGGGGGAAAAACAAACTTTGTTCCTACGTAATGATTTTTTCTGAACCAAGTAAACTGGATTGTGCTTCCACATAAACATTTCACAGATGTAAATAAGTCATTTTTAAGAATATTTTCAACAGCTTATTTAAAGAAAAGCAATCACGCAGCATCTGGGAGCCTCTATAAAAATAAGGGACTATTTTCCCAGGAGTCTGATATTCAGAATATCAGTCCTAAATATTCATTGGAAGGACTGATGCTGAAGCTGAAGCTCCAATACTCTGGCCACCTGATATGATGAACTGACTGACTGGAAAAGACCCTGATGCTGGGAAAGACTGAGGGCAGAAGAGAAGAGGACGACAGAGGATGAGATGGTTGGATGGCATCACCAACTCAATGGACATGAGTCTGAGCAGACTCCAGGCGTTGGTGATGGACAGGGAGGCCTGGCGTGCTGCAGTCCATGGGGTCAAAAACAGTCAGACGTGACTGAGCAACTGAACTGAACTGAACTTTCCAGGAGGCAAGCTAGCTGTGCACCTCAGTTCAGGAAGCCCAGAAAGACAGGAGAGAAGGCAGACCCAGAGACAGGCTGGCCCAGCAGCCTCCACCTTCCATCACAAGGGCCCGCCACGTCCAGTCCTGGCCACCATGGGCATGTGGCTGCCAAGCAACAGGGCCGGCATGACATCAGCTAAAAGCCCTAGTTTTCCTTCCTGTCACATACTCTCCAAGCTCAGTCCACAGCGAGAGCAAACAGATGAGCTACTGTTCTAAGCTGTGTAACTCGATTCAGAGTTTATCCCTGGACTCCTGAAAAAGACAGGCAGGCTGGCTTGGCCAGAAACAGGCCCACAACCTGGAAATCCTGCATCTCTTGTATTTTCTGTAGCCTCTTGCTCAATATGCTCTAGTGGGAGGAAGTAAATCATTGATGATTTTTCTTTTTGGGGTGACAATCAAATGAAACCCTGACAGGCCACAGAAACGGCAGCAGAAATACAACAGTCAATTTACCCTGTGACTTGTCAGGAATATCCTCTGGCATAAAACCCCAGGAAAGCTGGAGGACTCCAGAGAAGTCTGAAACGCCACACTTTTTATCAAGTGGCAGAAGCGCTTTATAATAAACGTATCTGCCATAATTCAATTTAGGAGATAGTAGAGATACTCACATAAGCAAAATATCAAATAAAATGAAAATAACACCTTTATTTCATATTCAACACATGTAAGTAAGCAAGCCATGGCAGGTAGGATGCTGAAAAGAGAGGTCCCTGTGGTGGCAATTCTAACCAGCGCCTGGGGATCCAGATGAGTGTGGCCTCTAATCTCCACCCCACGGTCCCTCAAACAGCACCAACGGGACCACAAGCGAGAACAGACCTGCTTTTACAGACTGTTGATCACATAGGAAAATCATCTCAATTTCTCTTGAAATTGATATTCAATTTCAATTGAAATATACAATTTCTCTAGATATTTTTAAGAATTAACTTACGGGCTTCCCTGGTGGCTCAGTGGTAAGAGTCTGCCTGCCAATGTAGGAGACATGGGTTTGGTCCCTGATCTGAAAAGATCCCACAGGCTGCAGAGCAAATAA
The DNA here is from genome assembly GCF_000754665.1 of Bison bison bison. Classification (NCBI taxonomy): domain Eukaryota; kingdom Metazoa; phylum Chordata; class Mammalia; order Artiodactyla; family Bovidae; genus Bison; species Bison bison. Next base: position 4,017,485 of record NW_011494652.1, on the reverse strand, counting down.
GCGCACACACCACAACCGCTGAGCCTGTCTGTGCTCTAGCGCTGCAGCCACTGAGCCTGCGCGCTGCAACTCCTGAAGCTCACGCACCTGGAGCCCGCGCCCCAAGGCAAGGGAAGCCCCTGCGGTGAGAAAGCCTGCGCACCTCAACTAGAGAGCAGCCCAGCAGGGCCAAAAATAAACAAATAGAAGAAACATCAACAAAGAAAAAAGGATAAGAGCCAATCGACAATTTTAAAAAAAGAATTAACTTACACTAACCGGATGACATGCCAAAGAAAATGAGTTTGTGATCACAGAGCCACAAAGCAGTCACTTGGTAGGGCTCCGATGCTTCTGGCACATTCAACGTCACCTACACACAAGTGACAAAGAACCCCGGTGACCCAGGCATAACTTTTAAAACTCAGATAAGACCTAGATGTCCATCAGCAGATGAATGGATAAGAAAGCTGTGGTACATACACACTATGGAGTATTACTCAGCCATTAAAAAGAATACATTTGAATCAGTTCTAATGAGGTGGATGAAACTGGAGCCTATTATACAGAGTGAAGTAAGCCAGAAGGAAAAACACCAATACAGTATACTAACGCATATATATGGAATTTAGAAAGATGGTAACAATAACCCGGTGTACGAGACAGCAAAAGAGACACTGATGTATAGAACAGTCTTATGGACTCTGTGGGAGAGGGAGAGGGTGGGAGGATTTGGGAGAATGGCATTGAAACATGTAAAATAT
>NW_011494652.1:4005970-4016642 GCF_000754665.1 Bison bison bison | reverse complement strand
CATGTAAGAAACGAGTTGCCAGTCCAGGTTCAATGCACGATACTGGATGCTTGGGGCTAGTGCACTGGGACGACCCAGAGGGATGGTATGGGGAGGGATGAGGGAGGAGGGTTCAGGATGGGGAACACATGTACACCTATGGCGGATTCATTTTGATATTTGGCAAAACTAATACAATTATGTAAAGTTTAAAAATAAAATAAAATTTAAAAAAAATTAAGAAAAAAAAAAAACTCAGATAAGTTTATCAGTTTATTAGTTGTTGAAGCAAGTAAAGTAGGCTATTTTAACATGTATTAAATTTTTTTTTTACTTTCAGACTTTAAAATCTAGGTTCCAAAAATTTGTGTGTACAAGGAGCTGAAAGACCTCCTCAAAATAAAAAAGATAACTTCCTGCCCAAATTCTACTATTCAAATATAACCACTTTGAATACTGTGGTGTATATTTTTCTTGTCGTTTTCCCAGGCTCCTTTCCCCGTTTCTCCCTTTTGATTAAAGGTGGCGTCATGGTGAATGTCCTGCTCTGTTAAGTTGCTTTTCCACTTCTATTACGAGCATTTCCCATCAATTCAGTATTAAAAACGTCACTTTTAATCATGCACAGAATTTCACCTTAAAGACACAGCGTGGTTTAACCAACTGCCTACTGCTAAAGATAAAGGTTTTCCCATTATTTTTCACTTCTATACACAACCCTATAAAATGCATACCTACATGTCAACCTTTATGCACAATCTGAGGAGATCCTTTAAGGCTGGGTTTTCTGGGCCAAAGGGCACTACCATTTTAAACGTTCCTGATGGCTGCTGTCAAAGTGTCCCACAAAACAGCCACCACCAGGCCACTCTTCACCCATCAGTGGTGTCAGAACTCCTGTCTCATATCTAAATGGACCTGTTTTTTTAATCAATTAAAACCTGATATAGCAGAATATAACTTTTTTAAACAGTAAATTACTAGTGAAGATAATGAAATTTTTTAATGCTTCAAGATACATATAAAGTTAACACATGGCATGAAATACTTTAAAGTTAAAAAAATACTGCAAAGGGAATATTTGAAAGTACATCAATATGGGTAAAATCATTAATCCAAAAAAATTATGAAACATACTGAAAGTTAGCCAATTTAAAGGGATTTCTTGAAACATCTTAGTGATCTATGCTAAATAACTTCCCCCTAAACTGATAAACATCAATTCATTACTCCCCTCAACCAAAGTCATACAATTAATTGTGAAATCATTGTGAAAAGAAAACTGGAAAATGTAAAACAGCAGATAATCTAAAAATGTAGTTGATCCAAAAATGGGTCAAAGAAACAGTGTCTCAATAGGCATCACATTGATTAGAATTGACTTTAAAAGAACCAAACCAATTCCACAAAATCAGTGCAAAACAAAAGCCACTCCATGAAACTAAGATCTGGCATCTGATGATACTTACTCTCAAGGTTTCTCATAGCAGGAAATATCATTATGCTTTCCTGATATGAAAGGTCTTCTAAAACAGAAGACTAGATCAACCGGTTCCATTCGGTCAAATTGGAACCAAGATGTTTCAAAACATACATTGTTAACCTCCCTATGACAAACCACCCTATTACAAGTACACCTGTCACACAAAATGCTCTAACACTTCAGTACTTACACCAAATACACAGGTTATGAAAGATTTCAAAAGTCTGCTCTAAAGATCAGACTCATTTCAGAATGAAACAAGCAAATTTTAACATCAATGTAAAATGGCCGTTACCTCTGGACAAAGGAAAGGAACCTGAGGCCAATTTGGCAAAATGTTCAGATTTTATAAAGCTACTTTATTCTTTACTACTTTACAAATGTAATTTTTAATAAAGAGAACTTATTTTGCATAAAACTGCATGGCATCTAAAACACAACCGCCAGCATATGCTATAACCAACTCTTCTCAAAAGTCAGCCGGAAACTTAGCATACGCATAAAACCAAGATCGCCGGCAGTAAGGTGAGAAAAAGATTCTGGTGAAGGACCACAATGGTCAAAGCAATGACCTCTCGATCTCAACAGGGGTGTGTACAGGGGTCCACGGGGATCCTCTGACACAGGCCTCGAAAAATCAGTGCGTGCTGTTGTGAGTGCTAGGTCACTTCAGTTGCGTCCGACTCTTTGTGACCCTATGGACTGTAGCCTGCCAGGCTCCTCTGTCCAAGGGATTTCCCAAGCAAGAATACTGGAGTGGGCTGCTGAGCCCACCTCCAGGAGATTTTCCCGACCCAGGGATTGAACTTGTATGTCTTCTGTCTACTGCATTGGCAGGGGAGTTCTTTACCACTAGTGCCAGCTGGGAACATCTTCAAAAAGTTAAACTCTGAGTTACTCAATGACCCAGCAATCCCACTCCTACACATATACCTAGGAGAAATGAAAACATATGTTCTCACCAACACTGTACACAGAATTTTGTAACAGCCCCCAAAAGAGAAAGAACCCTAATGCCCATCAGTTACTGAATGAATAAACCAACTGTGGTATATCATGTAACGGAATATTACTCAGCCATAAAAAGGAATGGAGTACCAATACATGCTACAAGGATAAACCTAGAAAACATCATACTAAGTGAAAGAAACTGGTCACAGGAGGCCATACATACTGTACGATTCCATCTATATGAAATGTCAGAAGAGGCAAATCGATAAAAATCAGTCAGTGGTTGTCAAGCTAGGGAGAGGGGAGGATGGGAGGAGATTGCTAACACAGTATAGGGTCTCATTTTGAGATGATGAAAATGTCCTGGAAAAATCGCAGTGAATGCTGGCTAACTGTAAAAATACTAAAAAGCACTGAACTGTACCATTTAAGAGGATGAATTTCTTACTATGTGAATTACATATCTCAATAAAGCTGTTATATTTTCCTTTTCTAAATCAGTGATAACTTGCCTTCAGCAGTTTGTTAAGATAAACCATTCACTGATTTATCTGAATCTATGAATGACCACCCTCTTTAATATTAAGCTCCCTGTGTAGGATCCAGGGCAATCACTATTTGATTAAAATCTGCTCCCAAGTACTGAACACTTTGAATGAAACTGCCAGAGCTTAGGAGAAATCAAGCCCATAAGTGCTACGAAGGGCTTTGGAATGAGAAAAGTTACCAAGTTTCGGGAAACCTCTGAGGTTACGCTCGGTTTCCAGCTTCCCACACCTACCTACAAATCTGTCTGGAGGTGGCACCTGTCCCCCACCAGTACCACCAGAGGTCCTTTCCTGCAGTCCTGCCATACCTTCTTGCTTTCCTCCCCACGTATCTTTTCAAGGGCTTTCCCTCCCCACCCCTGCCCAGTTTGAGGCCTGGCAGGGAGCCCCTCACACAGAGCCTTCTCTGCCACAACCCAGTCCCCAGTCACCTTTCACAAGCCAGATATCCAGGCCATGGTAAAACCTGTCAGGAGAAAACATTTCAGAATCAAGCCCAGGGAGGGAAGGTTTGCCAACACCTGCCTCCTCTGCCCTTTGCCTTCCTCCTGCTGACTGGCACACTTCCATGTGTTCGTATCTCTGGACTTCTCAAAGTTTTAAAAGTATGCTTTAGCAGCTGTGACCACCTCTGCCCTGGGGGCAGTACTTCTACAGTACTCTTTGATGCAGCGTCCTGAATTCCATCCCTGCGCTGCCAGGACAAATGCAGTGCGGGAAAACTGAGAGAGGAAGGCTCGGAAGAAATGACATTTCCAACAGCCTATGTGCGGGGGAAAACAATCAAACGCCACCACCATCGCTTCTGGTATTAATTATCCACCATCGTATGTGCACCCAACAGAACCCTTAGCATCCTTATCCACAATCCACAAACAGACAAAAGCGACTCACAAACCCAGTCTGTCTGCAGTTCTCATTGGTAAAACAGGGTCCCCTGGCAAGGTCAGACACCCCCGCCTCCTCCACGTGACGCGTCCCTCCGAACGTGACGTGTCCCTGGACTGTGACAGCAGGCCTGGCCAAAGGTTTCTAACCCATGGGAGCACTGACTGGGCCTGAGGATAGACCTGCCCCTTGACTGGATTTCTCACCTAAAAGACAGGACTCTTCAGCACACTCAAGTTCATTTGAAGTTCTTGCCAGACATCACATTCTCAGCATACTTTTGTACATATTTCACAAGCAGTAGGTACTGTTGTAGAGAACTGCCTGTCACAAAAAAAGTGGGCAAAAATAGAGACAGGTGTATGTAATCTCCACCAAAATTGAAGTGCATGCCTGAGGGAACAGCTGAAATAACCATCATACTGTGTTACAACTGGCAAGGAATCACCACCTGTTAACACTTTAATTTCTGGCAAGTTCCTTAACCTCTCTGGGCCCCTGGGGTAAAGAATACCTCCTCGAGGGACTTTTCTGGCAGTCCAGTGGTTTGGGCTCTGTGTTTCCACTGCAGGGGGCACAGGTTTGATCCCTGGTCCAAGAAGGAGGATCCCGCCTGCCACGCAGCTTGGCCAAGAAAGAAAAAAAGAATAATACTTCTCCTGGAGGCCTGGTGCCCAGGTTAACTGAGATAAGCACAACTGCCATAGTACCTGGAACAAGTAGGCACTTAACAAATGGAATCTTTTATTACCATGATTAACTTAAGAAAGCAGAAGCTCTAGTCTTTAACTGTCCTGAAAAACATCAAAATGATATTTCAATTAAAATATAATACTATATGGCTATTCAAGAGAATAAGACAACTCAATAAATACCAACACAAAACAATCTCTAAGATACAGTGCTGCTTTTAGTGCAAAAAAGTGACCTACTGTGAGTATCAACATTAAAGTAGGAGGGGGAGCCAGGCATTCCCAGCCCCGGGCACACTGCAGCTTTCAGGTTTGCTGGAGAAACAGGTATACCCACACATGCTATATTGCCTGACGTCTCTCAGAAGAACAGATAATGAAGGAAGGACAATGCTTGCTTCTAGGGAGAGGTGCTGGGGCCAGAGGGGGGAAAGACACCCTTCCGTAAAAATTTCTGAATTTTAACCAGTACACCGATTACCTACTCACAAAGTTTTTTTTTAATATAATGAACAAAAATAATCTTTATTTTCTTTTTCCAACTGTCTTCTCTAATCACTGCACAAACAAAAAGAAGGGAGCTATCCCACTCAACTGAATTTCCTGGTTAATCACCAAGTCATATGAAGTACCATGCTAACCACAAGATAATCAGAGGTTAACAAGTGAAATATTCTCGTGTAAAATCTAAAAACTCTTCACGCCTTCCCTCCATTCCTGCCTTAAATCTAGGGTGGCAAATACGAGGTGCCTGTTCGCGTTTCGAGCCCCTCACTGGTCTGCGGCCCTTATCGCGAACATGAAACATCACTGAAGACCCTAGGAGGTAGCACACACAGAGGAGCTCAGACGCGAACAGCTCCCAAGGCAGGCCAGGAAATGTTCTGAATTCTTAGTCTTGCTTTTCCTTATTTTCACACATTTTCTTTAGAAAATTAAGGGAAATGTTTAGTAACTTTGGCTCCAGTTAACTGACCCTTTCCTGCTGATTTCCTTCCTCTAGTCACATAACAGATAAGACCCTGGGTACGTTTCAGGATTTTTAGACCCAGGCCTCGTTTTCAGCCCTGAATTTCATGGCAGAGTCCTTAAAAAAACCCAAGTATTTTTCACTGATGGCACTCTATAATAATGATAAATCTGCTTCTTGGTCACTTTTTTCTAACCTTCAACTTGAAAGCCAGTTCTAGATTCAGCCAACTTGATTTTTCTCTGACTCATCTTTTTCTGCTTCAGCCCTGCTGTCCCAGAACCTACAGCATAACCCTTTCCAACGGCAGTCGACTATGTTACACAAGGACAGGGCTCGGGGGAATTTACATGTTACCTACACGCAGGGCAAAGCCCCCAACCCTGGTAAGACACAAAAGTAATCACGCCCCCCTAATTTGCTAATTGTTGTTGTTGCTGTTGTTCAGGCGCTCAGTCATGTCCGACTCTTTGCGGCCCCACGGACTGCAGCAGTCAGGCTTCCCTGTCCTTCACTAACTCCCGGCGTTTGCTCACACTCATGTCCACTGAGTCGGTGACGTCACCCAACCGCCTCGTCCTGTCGTCTCCTTAGGTCACTACATTTCAAACAGGTTACTGTCACATTTGGGATGACATACAATTAATTTCCAGATTTAACAGCAGTGGAGATTTTCAAGGAGGGAGAAGAAGATGAGCACTTCCCGCCATATGGCAAATGAGGAAAAAACACTGCTGGCTTTATCAGCGCACCACCTACGGCACCGCGGCACTTTACCGGGCGGCCAGAGGTGGCAGAAGCGCTCCCCACTCCAACACAGAGAGCCAGGAAGCCTGACTGAACACCTACTGGAACACCAGGAAGCAAAGGAAGGCGGCTGCAGCCCCAGTAACGGGAAATACCAGCCCCCCAGCCCCCCGGGCCCTCTAAGGCTCAGTTCTCGAGGTGGACGCCTGACCCAGCCCTGCCCTCCTCACTCCCTCTCCAGCCAGGAAGCTGCAGGGCAAGATGGCATCTTGCTTGCACAGCTGCTTCACAAATCCTTCCCGACTCTTCACCCACCTTGTGGAAAAACACTGAATGGAGAAGGAAATGGCAACCCACTCCAGTATTCTTGCCTGGAAACTCCCATGGATGGTGGAACCTGGTAGACTACAGTCCATGGGGTCGCAAAGAGTCGCACACGACTGAGCAACTTCACTTTCACTATAGCCGATTCACTTTGCTGTACAGCAGAAACTAACAGAACATTGTAAAACAACTATAGTCCAATAAAAACTAAAAAAAAAAAAAACACACACACTGAAATTTTTTTGGGGTGTTTTTCATACCATCAGGTATTGGCTGTTAAGACTGTCAGTCAACTTTGGTTGCTCTGGGAAGTTCTCATAGATTGAAAATATCCCCCACATGTAGAAAGGAGGTCAAGTTTGAGTCCACGCTAAGCCCGTTAAGGCTGAACAGCCCAGCAGATGTGACTCATACGCGCTGTGCTGTGTGAGTCACGCTGACGCGGCGGCAGGAAGCTGGTCTACGCCGGGCAGGCGCTGGGCACCTGAGAATGTCGTGCCCGGAGGGGCGAGTACTCACTGGCGACAGGAAGTGGCTGGTACTGTTAACTACAGTGATAAAGAGAACGCGGGGGAGAGCTTGCATCCAGCATGTAGACTCTGTCCCAGAGAAACAATCTCTGAAAGTTTTGGAGTAAAATCACCTCATTAGACTGAGGTTCACTGTGGAACAGCTTTTGTTCTAGCAACACGTGTTCAAGTAGCTTTACAAATGGCTTGTATCCTTAATCTGTAGACTTAACCAAGTCTTAATGAGGTTACTTGTTTGATTCTACAGCATTCTACCTGGGGAAAACCCACGCTGTGGGGATACTACACTTTGCTGCAGTGCCCAAGGTCAGCAATACGCCATTCCTAATGTCAAACATCCAGAAGGTATTCCTTTCCAATTTGTAAGTTTGAGGTAGAATACCCATAACACAGTTTGCCATCGGAAGCACTTGTGACTGTCCATTAGGTACATTCAACTGCTGTGAATCACCACCTTCCACCTCCAGAGCTCTTCATCTCATAAAGCTGACCCCCTTTAAACACGAACTCCCCAGTCCCCACCCCCCAGTCCCTGGCACCCACCAGGATACTGTGTCCCCATGAACTTGACTCCTCTTGGGAACTCACAGCAGTGGTGTCAGGCAATATTTGTCTTTTGGGGACTGGTTTATTTCACTTAGCATAACGTCCTCCAGGTTCACCATGCTGTAACATTTCAGCATCTCCTTTTTATCAAAGCTGGATAATATCTGATTGTATGCATATGCCACACTCTGCTCATCCATTCATCCATCAAAAACATCTATATATTTTTAAACACTTGTAAAAAGAGTCAGCTTAAATAATGAGAAACCCAAGATACTGCCTGCTCCAGGGAAGCCTTTAATACAAAGGCTTTCATCTGCTAAACTGCAGTGGTTAGTTTCTGGCCTGCATCAAACCGACTGCACTCTGTTGAAAACCAAAAAGTGACTGAAACTTCTGCAAACTGTCCACAAGTAACCTGGTGCAAAACCCAACACGCACAGGACTTGGCCTCCCTAAGGCTCAGAGCCTGCACCCAGGAGCTGCAAGAGCACCATCTAAAAGTCAAGAGGCCCTCACTCATGGTCCAATAGTTAAGACTCCATGCTTCCACTGCAGAGGGCACAAGTTCGATCCCTGGTTGGGGAACTAAGATCCCACATGCTGCACGGTGTGGCCAAAAGAAAAAAATGAAATAAAATTATAAAGAATAAAATAAATAAAAGTCAAGATGACTAGAAAAAAGTTAACATCATAACCAATACCTAAGCAGAAAAAAGTATCCTTAAGTCCATAGGGCTGTAAGCAGGGAAGATGGAAGACAGGATAATATGGAAACATATTTAGATAATATCTAAGTTTCTGAACATCTAAATATCTAAATTCCTAAATACCTGAATTTAGAACACAAACAAGGGGGAAAAGAGTGCATTTTTGAAAAATTTCTTCTAACCATCTAAAATTCAACGTGAACCAACCACAGCTCAGGGGGAAAAAACCACTTCAGCTCAGTGACAGCACAGCTGTGCCGTCATCGGGGGCAGGCATCTGAGCGCCCAGCCTTCTCGGCACCGAGTCTGCGGGCACAATTAAGGCAGAGTCTTGGTCCCAGGTGGGCCGCTGGCTCTGCAGATGGCTGCGGGGCCTTCAGCACGTTGCTCGGGAGAACAGTGTAACGGTGTCTAGTGTGGGATGAAGTCACGTTGTTCGGGAGAACAGTGTGATGGTGTCTAGCATGGGATGACGTCACGTTGCTCGGGAGAACAGCGTGACGCTGTCTAGCGCGGGATGACGTCACGTTGCTCGGGAGAACAGCGTGACGCTGTCTAGAGCGGGATGACGTCACGTTGCTCGGGAGAACAGCGTGACGGTGTCTAGTGCGGGATGATGTCACATTGCTGGGGAGAACAGTGTAATGGTTTCTAGTGCAGGATGACATCACGTTGCTCGGGAGAACAGTGTAACGATGTCTAGGGCCGAATGACGTCGGTTGGTTACCATCACCACCAACTGCAAAGCAAAAAAATTTTTTTTTTTTTTTTTGCCACACTGCATGGCATGCGGGATCTTGGTTCACTGACCAGGGATAGAACCCGTGTCCCCTGCAGTGGAAGTGCCAAAAGTTCATTTATTAAGGGTGTGCCAGGTGGAGAAAGCTCTGTCTTCAGTCCTCTACTCGAGGCTGCACAATCCTCAGCCCCATCGCTATTGGGGGCACGAGAGGAGAGGGCTGCGCTGTGCATTGCAGGGCGTACAGCAGTGTCCCTGCCCTCTACCAGGATCACCATCAGGTGCCAGGGTCACCAACACCACCACCACGAAACCATGACAATCAAAAGGTGTCCAGACATGACTCGGTGTCCCTCAGAAAGTATTTTGAAGATACCCATTTCAAGCCACCAACCCGAGCATCCTTGGGACACAACCTGCTTCTGCCCTCTCTTCCCACCTGCAAGGTCCTTCCACCTTTCAGAGTGAATTCAAGGATGGATTCACTTGAATTCACTCTCACTTTCTCCACAAAGAACCCACATCCCTTCCAGCCCACCCAGACCTCCCAGGCCTTACATATTATTGTTTCATCACCAGCCCCTGGACTGCTGTGACACAGCTGCTGCTGCTGCTAAGTTGCTTCAGTCATGTCTGACTCTGTGCGACCCCATAGATGGCAGCCCACCAGGCTCCCTCGTCCTGGGATTCTCCAGGCAAGAACACTGGAGTGGGTTGCCATTTCCTTCTCCACTGCATGAAAGTGAAAAGTGAAAGTGAAGTCGCTCAGTGATGTCCGACTCTTAGCGACCCCATGGACTGCAGCCTACCAGGCTCCTCTGTCCATGGGATTCTCCAGGCAAGAGTACTGGAGTGGGGTGCCATAAGGGCTAGGCCCAGTGAGACAACTGAGTGTTGATGTACAGGGAGATGGCAGTCCGGCTACAGATGCACAATAGGCTGATGGAAAGCTGAAGACAATGCTGTCCTAGGGCAGTACAAGACTCCCTGCCAGTGGGCAGAGGATGCTGAGATCGGGGGGCGGTGGCCAGTCTAGGCTTGATGGCCAGGGCTCCACTGGAGAAGAAAACTGGAAAGGAGAGCATGGGCATCAGGGTCAGAGCTGAGCAAGCCAGAGACTAGGCAGAAAAAAAAAAAAAACAAAAACAACTAAGCGATTACAACAAGGTTATATGAGACAAGGTTAATACACAAAAGTCAGTCTCCTTCCTATATGTGAGTAATGAACAAGTAGAAACTGAAATTTAAAACATATTATTTACATTCAGCTCAGTTCAGTCACTCAGTCGTGTCCGACTCTTTGCGACCCCATGAATCGCAACACGCCAGGCCTCCCTGTCCATCACCAACTCCCGGAGTTCAGACTTACGTCCATCGAGTCAGTGATGCCATCCAGCCATCTCATCCTCTGTCATCCCCTTCTCCTCCTGCCCCCAATCCCTCCTAGCATCAGTCTTTTCCAATGAGTCAACTCTTCGCATTAAGTGGCCAAAGTACTGGAGTTTCAGCTTTAGCATCATTCCTTCCAAAGAAATCCCACGGCTGATCTCCTTCCGGATGGACTG
>NW_011494652.1:3997139-4005677 GCF_000754665.1 Bison bison bison | reverse complement strand
TTGGTCATAACTTTTCTTCCAAGGAGTAAGCATCTTTTAATTTCATGGCTGCATTCACCATCTGCAGTGATTTTGGAGCCCCTAAAAATAAAGTCTGACACTGTTTGCACTGTTTCCCCATCTATTTCCCATGAAGTGATGGGACCAGATGCCATGATCTTCATTTTCTGAATGTTGAGCTTTAAGCCAACTTTTTCACTCTCCACTTTCACTTTCATCAAGAGGCTTTTTAGTTCCTCTTCACTTTCTGCCATAAGGGTGGCGTCATCTGCATATCTGAGGTTATTGATATTTCTCCTGGCAATCTTGATTCCAGCTTGTGCTTCTTCCAGCCCAGCGTTTCTCATGATGTACTCTGCATATAAGTTAAATAAGCAGGGTGACAATATACAGCCTTGACGTACTCCTTTTCCTATTTGGAACCAGTCTGTTGTTCTGTGTCCAGTTCTAACTGTTGCTTCCTGACCTTCATATAGGTTTCATATAGGTCAGGTAGTCTGGTATTCCCATTTCTTTCAGAATTTTCCACAGTTTATTGTGCTCCACACAGTCAAAGGCTTTGGCATAGTCAATAAAGCAGAAATAGATGTTTTTCTGGAACTCTCTTGCTTTTTCCATGATCCAGAGGATGTTGGCAATTTGATCTCTGGTTCCTCACCTTTTCTAAAACCAGCTTGAACATCTGGAAGTTCACGGTTCACGTATTGCTGAAGCCTGGCTTGGAGAATTTTGAGCATTATTTTACTAGCGTGTGAGATGAGTGCAACTGTGCAGTAGTTTGAGCATTCTTTGGCATTGGCTTTCTTTGGGATTGGAATGAAAACTGACCTTTTCCAGTCCTGTGGCCACTGCTGAGTTTTCCAAATTGGCTGGCATATTGAGTGCAGCATTTTCACAGCATCATCTTTCAGGATTTGAAATAGCTCAACTGGAATTCCATCACCTCCACTAGCTTTGTTCGTAGTGATGCTTTCTAAGGCCCACTTGACTTCACATTCCAGGATGTCTGGCTCTAGGTCAGTGATCACACCATCGTGATTTTCTTGGTCGTGAAGATCTTTTTTGTACCTTTCTTCTGTGTATTCCTGCCACCTCTTCTTAATATCTTCTGCTTCTGTTAGGTCCATACCATTTCTGTCCTTTATCAAGTCCATCTTTGCGTGAAATGTTCCCTCGGTATCTCTAATTTTCTTAAAGAGACCTCTAGTCTTTCCCATTCTGTTGTTTTCCTCTATTTCTTTACATTAGCACTCCCCAAAATTAAATACTGAGGTATAAACCTAATAAAATATGTACAAGATCTATATGAGGAAAACTAAAAAATTCTAAAGAAAGACATCAAAGAAGAACTAAATACATGGAGACATGACCCATGTGAAGAGTAAGACTCAATACTGTCAAGATGTCCGTTCTTCCCTACTGGGTCTATATATTCAAGTGATCCCAATAAAAATCCCATTAAGTTATATTGTGGATGTTAGTAAACTGATTCTAAAGCTATATGGAGAAGGAAAAGACCTACAATAGTCAACTCGATATTGAAAAAGAACAAAGTCTGAGGACTAATCCTATCAGATTTCAAGACTTACTACAAAGCTACAGTAATCAAGACACTGTGATACTGGCAAAAAAGACATACAGACCGATGGAACAGCATGCAGAGCCTCGGAACAGACCCACGTGGTCAACTGATCTCGACAGAGCGCAAAGACAAAACTGTAGAGAAAGGACAGTCCTTTCAAAAGCGGCGCTGGAACAACTGGACATCCACAAACAAAAAAAACGAAACCTAGGGAATTCTCTGGTGATCCAGTGGTTAGGACTCTGTGCTTTTATTGCAGGGGGCATGGGTTCGATGCCTGGCTGGGGAAGTAAGATCCCCCAAACCTTGCAGCCCAGCCAAAAGAAAAATGAACTGTAGATACAGACCTTATATCGTCACAAAAATGAACTCAAAATAGAGTTCCCTGGTGGTCTAGTGGTTAGGATTTGACACTTTCACTGTCATGGGCCTGGGTTCAATCTCTGGTTGGGGATCTGAGATCCTGCAAGGTGTGCAGTGAGAAAAAAAAAAAGAACCTCAAAAAAACTGACTGACCTAAACGGAAAATGCAAAACTATAAAACTAGAAAATCACACTGAAGAAAATCTAGAAGACCTTGGGTATGGTGATGAGGTTTTAGATACAACTCCAAAGACAGGATCCATAAAAGAAATAACTCATAAGCTGGACTTCATTCAGATTAAACAATTCTGCTCTGCAAAAGGCACTATCCAGAGAATGTGAAGACACAGCCACAAACTGCAAGAAAATATCTGCAAACGACAAATCTGATAAAGGTGGTACTCAGTCATTCAGTCGTGTCCGACTCTTTACGACCCCACGGACTGTGGCCCGCCAGGCTCCTCTGTCCATGGATTTCCCAGGCAAGAATACTGGAGTGGGTTGCCATTCCCTCCTCCAGGGGATCTTCCCAACTCAGGGATTGAACCCACATCCCTTGTGTCTCCTGCACTGGCAGGCGGATTCTTTACCACTAGTGCCACCAGGGAAGTCCTCTGATAAAGGACTATTATCTAAAATATTCAAAGAACTCTCAAAATTCAACAAGAAGAAAACAAACAACCTGACTGAAACTGGGCTAACCAAAGGAGATACACCAATGGCAAGTAAGCATATGAAAAGCTGCTTCACATCACTTGTCATCAGAGAACCACAAATTAAAACCAGATCCCATCACACACCTTCTCAATGGCTCAAATCCAGAACACTGACATTAAATGCTGATGAGGCTGTGGAGCAATTCACTGCCCCACATGCCCCTCACTCACTGCTGATGGGAATGAGAAGTGGTACAGCCACTTTGGCAGTTTCTTACATAAACATACTCTTACCATATAATCCAGCAACTGTGCTTGCTATTTACCCAAATAAACTGAAAAGTTATGTCCACACAAAAACCTGTACAAGGATGTTCCTAAGAGCTGTATTCATAACTGTCAAAACTTGGAAGCAATCAAAAATATCCTTCAGTAGGCCAATGGATAAAACTGTGGTACACCCAGACCATGGGCAATGATTCAGCACTAAGACTATCAAGCCATGAAAAGACATGGAGTAAATGTAAATGTTTATCAAGTGAAAGAAGGCAATCTGAAAAGGCCATACTGCATGGTTCCAACCATACGATGTTCTAGAAAAGGCAAACCTATGGAGACACTGAAAAGATGAGGGGTTGAGGGGAGAGTGGGATAAACAGACAGAGGACACAGGACTTTGGGGGTCATGAGGCTCTTCTGTTGGAGAAGGCAATGGCACCCCACTCCAGTACTCTTGCCTGGAAAATCCCATGGATGGAGGAGCCTGGTAGGCTGCAGTCCGTGGGGTCGCCAAGAGTCGGACACGACTGAGCGACTTCACTGTTTTAACTTTCATGCACTGGAGAAGGAAATGGCAACCCACTCCAGTGGTCTTGCCTGGAGAATCCCAGGGACGGGGGAGCCTGATGGGCTGCCGTCTATGGGGTCGCACAGAGACGGACATGACTGAAGCGACTTAGCAGCAGCAGCAGGCTCTTCTGTAGGATCCTACAGCGGTGGATACAATACGCCATCATGCGTCTGGCCAAACCTACAGAATGTACACCGCCAAGAGTGGACCCTAGTGTCAACTGTGGACCGTGGTAACGCCATGCCAGTGCAGGTGCACGGGCGCGCTGGGGGAGGAGAGTGACCGACAGCGACGGGGGCTGCGGGGGACGGGGAGGTAAAAAGCCAACTCTGTACTTTCTGCCCGATTCGGCTGTCAATCTAAAACTGCTCTAAAGTTGATTCTTTTTTTTGTTTTTTGGAAAGAAGTAAAGCCAATTACAAGACCAAATTTTCAGTGTGTAGTAAAAAATGAAACTTTATCTTGAAAAATGAAACAGAACCATTTATATTTTTACATGTAACATAACATAGGTTATAAATGGAACTATGACATAAAAAGGAAACCAAGTAGGGAATTTTGGCTTAATTTTTCCAAAAACATTTATGATGGCACCACAAAGCACAACTCACTCTTTCTTTAACTCCTGCTGTAGAATTTTGCAAATACAGCTGAGGATTTTGCCAGTCTTTTTCAAGGGCCTCTCTGTCTTGATACTCAAACGATTCAATTTTGAGGCACTCGTGATATCATCTACCCCATCGTTTCTTAACTAGTGGGCTGTGGAGGGACATGTGTGAAACTTTCAGTCCTCAAACATTTCTTTCCTCAAACTTAAAAGACATTATGCATCTTTTGCAAGATTAACAATTATATTTCACAACTGTGACCGCTTTACCAACCAGCACTGAGTGTGACAATAACACTGATTTCATGGGCAGAGGTACAAGCTGATGTTCAGCTATGATGTCCGGGCATGGAGAAAACTCCCAAGTCGTCAGCTCATTACAGACAATTTTCATGTTCCGATAATTTTTATCCTTCCCTATACCACTCTTAGCTGGAGGGACTTGGGCAACCAGCAGTCTGATGACAAAGACCCCTGTAATCACATTAGAAGGACAGAAAAGAAGCCAATTTAAGCTAAAATCCAGGGGCTAAAGTCAAGCGCTTTTCTATTGCTGAAGATGTAAAGATGAACATGACCTCCCTCTAAAAATTCAATCTAACGCAGTTGAACGAATAAACACACAATACGGTAAGTGCTGTGACACAAAGGTGTCTATGCAGAAAGTGCTATAGAAGAAACCTAAGCGAGGAAGAAATTAATTCTTCTGGCTCTCTAACTTAGGCCTTGAAGGAGGTATTTTAAAAGCAGACACTGGGCTGCCAAGTAGAGTGTAGGAGCGAAGAAAGGCCTGGAGACGGAAAACACAAAGCTCATTCAAGAAACACAAGGTCAAGTGTAACTAGCTCAGTTAGTTGTTGCTGGTTAGGGGAAAGGAGAGATTTATAAAACAATAACAAAAAAAGAACCACTCTGAAAAAGTAAGGCTGGGGCCCAAGTGTAACACATGCAAACAAGTTTGGATTTTATTCTCCAGCTACAGAAGCCACCGTAAACTTTCAAACAAAGGAGTCGGGATATTTGAGAAATCCCTGGCAATGGTGTATCGAACCGGGGCTGAGGCAACCCACAGCACAAGCGACTCCTGTTACAGGGTCTAAGCCAGGACAGCAGAGCAGGAGCAGACGGGAGGTGTGGGCGCAGAAGCAGGTCACCAGGGTTTAGCTGCTATTGCGTGTTGACAAAGGCTTCCAGAGAGAATGAGAAATCTGAGAAATAACCCTGGGGCACCAGCCGGCTGCTGTTAATATTAATAGTTCAAAGAAAAAGAAAAAAAAAAAAAAGCAGGAGAAGCATATTCCAGGGTGGGGAGGAGCAAAAGGGTTAAACGTGGGACGGACTGGCTGGACTAAGCTGAGCGAGCTCGCATAAACCAAAGGCGGACCAGCACCCAGCAGAAAGCCGGGGCTGGAGATGTGGGCCAGGAAGACGTGGTCGCCAGAACCCATAAGGGAACTGGCTGTGGAGGGCCACTGAATTTCAGCCAGGTGTATCCCTCTCCCCACTCTGAACTGTCTCTTTTGTCTATCTTTTTTTTTTTTAACTAGGCATCACCCACTTTCTATACTCTAAAACACCTCTTTCTCCTCATTCAACTCATTCCATAACTACATTCTTCCAGAAAACAGGACTGACACCATACCATACAACATTATTCTAAAAGGTCCACCAAGCCAATAGGAAAGCTGTGTCTTTCAAGATTATCGATTCCTGGAGAAAAGAAACAAAACATTCTTGATGAAATAAAAATTTGTATTTTAAGGCAAGACAAGAAAAATTTAAACATAAAACTCTTCTCTGCCCATTTCGGCCTCCTCCCTCCCCCTTGGAGTGTTACGTTGTTAACCAGCCCTCCCCAGTGGCAGAAATACCCACGCAACCATTAAGATCAATTTTCCTTCTTCTGGAGCCAGCCACAAAACTCCTCTCTCAATCCTTCCTCTCTCTCAGTCCTCTCAGGAGTCACTCACCTTGCATGTGCACACACCTTCAGTGAACTTTTTAGTGCCGATATATCATTTCCCTTCAAGCATCTCATACACACATATGTCACGTTTACAATGCCAATACATCATTTCCCTTCAGGATAGCAATTGGCCCAGAAGAGATGGGGCTACACCTAATGCAAGTTCTTAGTTTAGTCACTCGTGACCTTGTTAATGTCACTAGCTACATTACTTGCATTCTGCCTATTTTATAAGATTACTGTTTCCTACGTTACCAAATGTGTGACTAAGCCTCCAATAAAATTAATGGCCACTAGATAACTTGAAATGATTGACTAAGTATATAGCTCTGTAAAACCAATGACTATAGTAGTATAGCTCTACATGTGGGAAGAAGCAACAACAGGGAACTGTTTCTTGGAGCATAACAGACTACTAAGATACGTGGTCCAGAGGCTTTTGGTTGCTGTTCACAGGACCTAGTCCCCTAACAGCACATCAAGGGGCCTGTCAAGGAAATCCTCCCCTGACCTGGGAGTGAGCATGGCTAGCACCATGGAATTGCTCACCAAATGCCTCCTAAACCTTGGTCAAATTAAGACTGAAAGGGAAAGGACTGTAGAGAATCTTGCCCACCGTCCAGTTCTATAAGCATCAAATCATTAGCCACTGCGATCACTGACTCACATTCATCCCCAAAGGAATTCAGGGCAAAGATTAGGATGAGGTACTTCTTGCTCTAGGAAAAATGACCAAATTGGCCCTCAGATTGTTTCCAGGAGAAATATTTCACAAAGCTGGATTCCTGCACCTTCCCACACTGAGATCATTAACACAGATGTCTGTTCCTCCTGATTAGCAGCAACCTTCTGCTGAGACATGTACTTGTCAGCAAGGTCGCTCTCGGCCACGTACACACAGCTCCCCACACCCCCAACAGTTCTCAGAGTTTTCAGAGGCTGTCACTGGGTTATGAGGCTCAGCCTGGATCGAATAAAACTTCCCATTTTTTTCTTAGATTGAAGACTGATTAGTTTTTTCATCGACATCCTCTAAGCTTTTAAGATTGTCAAATTTGCGCAAAACACAAAAGGTTTTGCTAATGAGTGACACTCCCCAGAAAGGGGCCACAAAAACACCTACAGCTGGATCCAGGGTGTCCACATGTTTTCAGAGGCAACAGGAGAGAGCACTGGAGTAGGCAGTGGGTTCAAGAGGCTGGGCAGCTCGCTCTAAGGTCAGCTCAGAGCCACTGACCTCAGGCAAGCCGCTGCCCCTTACACCTTCCATTTTACAGCTGGATGATCTGAGCGTCACAAGGGACAAGCCTCTCATAGAGAATTTTCAGGCCTAACTAAATGTGATAGCTTGGAAGAAAGTTTCATTTGGGGAGAAAAAACAAAAAAACAGAACATTTAATTAGGCAATTCTTGGGCTTTCCTTTCTCTTCGACTCTCACTGCTCCTAAGCGTATCTGTAAGAAAGGCCACTGGCACAAAAATAAAGTGAAGGTCAGTTAATTCTGCTGCATTTGCGGCTCTGGTAAAACACTGGGCACAGAAAAGGAATCAAATGACGAAAACTGGATTTCAGGATTATTGGTGCCAGCCAGCCAGTTTCTAGACACTGCACTCAACCTGGTCAAACAGTTAAAAGAAAATTAGCAGTAAAAGACCACACATTTTTAAATGTCTCAACAGTAGGAAGCCTACTAAATGGTAAGTGGTCATCTCAAAGGCACAGTATTGACAAAAACCAAATTTATGTTTTCTGGTTAAGCCTGAATACATACGTACACACACAGACACACACACACACATTTCTTGTAATTTAAACTTATGATTAAGTTTTCTAAGCTTAACAAAGGGGGCAAAATCTTTTTATCTTTAACAGTTATTTTTAGAGCCACACACCCTAATTTTGGCTTGTCACCCACCTACATGTTTGCAAAGTTCGTGAGGAATGAACAGAAGCCACCGCTTCACCGCATACAAATGTCTCTTTCAACAGGAAAGAGATCTAATCTTGGACCAGAGAAACTAAAAGCAAAAGTCACCAGGTGATTTTTTTTTAAGCGGGCCACAATATCCCTCCTTCATTCAAGTCCCTAAACCCAAAGGGACTTGCTAGACATATTTCCGGCTTCCCGGGTGGCTCAGTGGGTAAAGAATCCGCCTGACAATGCAGGAGACCCAGGTTCAATCCCTGGGTTGGGAAGATCCCCTGGAGGAGGGCATGGCAACCCACTCCAGTATCCTTGCCTGGAGAATCCCCATGGACTGAGGAGCCTGGTGGGCTATGGCCCATGGAGTCACAAAGGGTCGGACATGACTGAGCGATCAACACTTTCAGTTCTTTCAGACACATTTTAAGCTTCTGTACAAAGTGTACTTTGTGACTGAACAATATTGTTCTCCTTAGAAGAGACCTGTTTTCCCACGACACCGGTATGTTTTCAACAGCCTGCCTTCAGGCGGGGGGTGGGGGGGTGGCCTTGAGGGGCCGCGGGGTCCGTTTTTCTGGATCTGGCCCCT
>NW_011494652.1:3995937-3996286 GCF_000754665.1 Bison bison bison | reverse complement strand
CTCGGGTGCTGCGGGAGAGGGACGCGGTGCCTCGAAGGGGCGGTGCCTCAAAGGGGCGGAGCGTCTAGCGGGCTCCTGGGGTCACGAGGATGGAGAAAGCTAGTAAGCCTGCTGGGAGCTCCCCGAGAGCGGTCGGGGGCCGGGCGGCCCTTGAACTTCGGGAGAGCCAGACCTCTTCTTTGGGGGCTGAAACTTTGCTTGGATCTCCCTCGAAACCTGCAGGACAGCAGAGGCTGGAGCCTGGCAGGGGGCGGGCAGGCAGGAAACGGGTGCTCGGGGGCCGACTTCTCTTTCCCCACGACCTTGGAGTGAGGCACCTCCTTCTGCAGCTCCGTACGTGTGTTTTTAG
>NW_011494652.1:3995447-3995837 GCF_000754665.1 Bison bison bison | reverse complement strand
CCCCGAACACTGGCCAAAGGTGAGTGTCGCGGGGGCTCCTGTCTTTGTGGAGGCCGCCCCGCCCGCCCCCGCACAGGAGGCAGCCCCGTGACTGTGACTAACGCACCTTTGCCCGCGGAGGTGGGGGGGCAGGCCCCCCCCTCCATTTACCCCATGTTACTGCCCCGTGTCCCTCTCTCCTCTCTCACCCCGGCGCCCCAGTCCTTTCCAAAAGTAGAGTACGGATACATTTAAAAATTACGGATCCTCTTTTTATCCGGCGTGAGCTGGGACAAGAGTTTTCCCCTGGTTGCTTAGGAAATTCAGCGCCTGGCATACAGGAAATGGCTTCTGTGTAGGGATTTCACAGTCTTCGGGAAGAAAACATCTCTTCTTAGCAGTGTGTGCTTG
>NW_011494652.1:3992147-3995251 GCF_000754665.1 Bison bison bison | reverse complement strand
CACTTTAGGGAGAGGAGGAGCTGAATGTTGGGAAAGCTGAGAAGTCAAGGTCTCCAGTCAGGCCATTTAGATAAGAGGGCCAAGGACTTTTCTAAAAATACCAGCCCTGAGAAGGTGAGGCTGTGTCTATGGTCTGCCCAGGTGACAGGCCTTTATGCCACTATCCGGTGGCAGCAGCCTGGTAATCTCACAGGAATGCTTGAAACGTGGCAGGGAGGAAGGGATACAGGAAGTGAAGATTGGGCCTTTGTCCTTTGAGGGAACTCTAATGTCTGCTGGTTTGGGCTGTTAGAACCCACAGCTTCCTTATGGGATCACAGTTCATTGTAGGAATAAGAAATTGCCTCAATAAAGGTGTTGGAAAGTTATGTCCATTACTGCTCCCATTTAATGGATGTGGAGACTGAGTCCTGTGGAGGCTGAACGACTCAGGTAAGGACCCTTGGCCCACAGTGAAGAAGATGAGGAGCAAGGCAGGTGTCCTGGTTCCTTCATGTGAAGAGCATCATGCCTGTATGGATACAAAACTTCCCACCCACTACAGTCTAACTATAGTCCTGGACTTGCTCTCAATGGCCAGTCAGGGCCCACTCTTAGCCCTGGAGTTGTCAACTCCATGCAAAACCTCCAGGGCAGAGACTGAGGTAGCTTGGCATGGTAATGCTAAAATATTAAATTTTACATTAGGGGGTGTTTGAGCTGGGCTTTGAAAGGTTGAGAAGACATCTCTCCTAGGCAGTCAGAAGCCTCAGGCTGCTTTTACCTCTGCAATGAGTGTAATAATAGGAGCAACTTTCCTGAATCATCTGTGATGATGTATCCAACACACAGTGGGTGTTCAGGAAAAATATCAGACACATCACTACCCAAAGGAGAAATCCAGAAGGATAAATATGCCCATGACCCTTGAGGTAGCACCCATCCCCAAGACTTCCTCCTCAAATAAGAAGTCATCAGCAGCAAAAAGCCCCGAATACATGTACAAAACTGGCCATCACCACGTTATTTCTCGCTGAAGAAAGCTGGAAATAACCTAAATGTTTTTCTATCGTCCTAGTCTGAGCTGTAAAGGATATCGATGCATCAGTCAGGAGTGAAGTTAGTAGGAAGGGTTCATTTTTCCCTTGAGTGCCTTCAGTGTGCCAGAAATATTTGCTGAAAAGTTCTTCCCTGGTGGCTCAGTGGTGAAGAATCCACCTGGCAATGCAGGAAACACAGGTTCAATCCCTGGTCTGGGAAGATCCTACGTGCTGTGGAGCAACCAAGCCCATGCACCACAACTACTGAGCCTGTGCTCTAGAGTCCTAGTTGCTCCTAGCTCTAGGAGCCACAACCATTGAGCCCACGTGCCACAACTCCTGAAGCCTGCACGCCCTAGATCCTGTCATCTGCAGCAAGAGAAGCTGCCATGATGAGAAGCCCGTGCGCTGCAAAGAAGAGTAGCCCCGACTTGCTGCAACTAGAGAAAAGCCCACACAATAAAGATGCAGCACAGCCAAAAAGAAAAAGTTTTTAAAAGGAAATATTTGCTGCTCAGCACTTGCTAACTTTATGACTTTGGGTTGAGCCTCAGTTTCCTCAGCTGTAAAATGGGTTATCATTCGCAGGGCACAGAGTTGTTGTGAAGGGTGAACAGGCGGATGTACAGTATGTGCGCAGCGAGCAAGACACCCCCACCCTCCTGTTATATGCAGTCTCTGCTTGGTGTGGCTTCTTATCCAACAGCTGGCATTGAGTAATGAATAATGCACACCCCTTGTAGCAAACCAGCCTTGGAAGACAATACTGTGTAAGATGAGAATGCAGTGTACATTCTGATCACCAAAATGTGATCATTTGTGCACATGTGTACAAGGCTTGGAGAGAAATTTGCTATGGCAGGTGCTGGTGCTGGGAGGAGTGTGTTCCAAGCATAAAATCTTTTCTTCTAGGACATCAGAAAAAATTTTCCGAAAGCTCCTTGATGCTAAATTCTGTCTGAGAGCACACATGGCATGGGTGACGGGCCTCAGGATAGACCAGGGAGCAGGGCATGGGGGAGACTGCGAGGCCCTGCCCAGTCTCTGGCCTTCCTGGAGACTGGTTCCTGTGGTCTGGCCTGAGAGGCCTGGCCGGGGAGTCTTTGGGCAGACTGTGGGCAAGCTCCTTACTTATATCCAGCATCTTTGAACGTTCAAAGCCAACAGTATGTTAAGTATAATTAGCACTTCGTCTCTCAGGTGAGAAGGTTGAGCTTCACCCCAGAGGTAAAACCGTTTCTCCAAGGCAGGCAGCTAGTAAGGTCAGGACCCAGGGACCTACCCAGGACTCCTCCCCCTGAATATAGGGGAACTCCATCCTTCTGCACCAAAAGCACCTTTGACCCAGAAAGTCCTAGGCACTTGGCACAGTGGGGATTTCCTAGAGGACTGCAGAAGGAGAGCCCTGGTTGGGCTCTGCTTACCACCCCCTCCCAGGCTGTACTCAACCCAGTCACCCTAGTTTCAGTTCTGAGCCTTAAAATATTAATGTGGGTGGAGAGAGGCCATTGGACTGAAATCCTAACTGCTCAAGATTGAATTACAGCCCCTGCCAGCAGTGTGACATGGAACTGGGCTCTTCACTAAGTGCTTGGGTTTGACCCCAGCCCAGGATGCGCTGTTAGCCTGAGGCCGAGCAGGCCCAGCAGCTTCCAGAGGTCTCTGAGCCTTTCTGAGACACGATGCTACCTTACACCTAGCCTCAGTGCTTCAAGGCCAAGGCCACAGGCAGGACCAAGGGCCCAGAGAGTTTAATGAAAGCAGGGGACTTGTACACCCATGTGTCCAGTGGTTGGGATAGGCTCTCACCCCCTCCCCACCCCCATATGCAGGTATCTTGAGTGTAGCATTA
This sequence comes from Bison bison bison, assembly GCF_000754665.1. Lineage (NCBI taxonomy): Eukaryota > Metazoa > Chordata > Mammalia > Artiodactyla > Bovidae > Bison > Bison bison. The sequence goes on along the minus strand of NW_011494652.1, from coordinate 3,992,380 downwards.
GAGGTAAAAAGCTGTCTGCAGCATTTGCCTCCACCGGCTGTGTGACCTAGGACACGTTACCTACCCCTTTAAAGCAGATGGAGATGACTGTTCCTACCCTACTCTGTTGGAGGTGGGGAGAGTCATGGAAGGAGCAGGGAAAGGGCTGGGCTCAAGGTCAGGGCCACACAAAGGGTAGCTGTGCACTTGTACTGATTGCTCTCTGGATCCCCAGCACCTGGTGTTACTAATAG
>NW_011494652.1:3983835-3992040 GCF_000754665.1 Bison bison bison | reverse complement strand
CTGCAGCAACTCATCCCATTAGCCAGGGGCTGGGGCAGGGGGAGTGGGGTGCAGGGGAGATGAGAGCAAAGAACTCTGTTAATAGCAATACAGAGCCTCCCAGAAGTCTACCAGGGCCTGGGGCCTTTTCCATTCTTTGAGGCACCTAGCACTTTTCAAAAACGAAGAAATACAGGCAAAACGTGTTTTATTGCTCCTCAAAAATACCACATTTTTTTCCCCCAAATTTGTGGCAACCCTGTATGGAGCAAAGCCTCTTGGTAGCATTTTTCCAACAGCATTTGCTCACTTCATGTCTGTGTCACATTTTGGTAATTTGGGGAAACACTATTATTATTATATTTTTTATTGTGATCTGAGATCTTGTTTTTGTGAACAAAAATTACTGCCCACCATTTTGATAAACGACGAACGCTGTGGCCATCAGAGCCATCAATCACTGTGGCAGTCCCCTTGCTGTGCACCCTGAGGGGAATTCAGGATGGAGAAAAACAATACTGGCTCTAGATAGCTGAGATGCCTATCGAAGGAATAATTGCACTGAGCCCAGATTCTTGCATCTTGCCATCCAGAGAAAACACTGAAACCATTAACTCAAGATGTCTGGTTTTTGTGATTAGCAGTAAATCTTTTGATGTTTGACTCTAAGTTTCATTTATTTGTTTGGTATTTTTTTTTTTTTCCCCCAGCAAAAATCCTGTATATCCCAGCTTCTCCCTTTGCCTCTTTGGAACGTTTCCTCAGAGCTATCTGAAAGTCTATTTCCCAGACTACATTCCTCAGGAAGGTCCCCAAATAAACATACCTCTCAGCTTTTAGGTTGTGCATTTTTTTCCCAGCTGATATTGATAGATTTGCAAAAAGATTACCGCTCAGTGAAGGCTCAGATGATGGTTAGCATTTTTTAGCAATAAGGTATTTTTTAAAGTATTTGGATAAAGTATGTTCCCTGCCATATCAGTGAACAAGGATGCGGTGGCCATGCAGCCATCAGCCACTGCAGCCGCACCCAGCGGTGTGCCCCGAGGAACGGGGATGGGGGAGAAGAGGATGCAGGCCCCAGATGGCTCAGGTGCCGAGCAGAGGAATTATTTCAGTGACCCTAGACTCTGGCATCTTTCCATACATAGAAAAGTGCTAAATTCATTAACTCGACATGTCTAGTTTCCTTTAGTTAACAGTAATCTTTGAATGATCCCACTACCTGGTTTTTATTGCAAAGACTCCTCTGTCCCCTGGGTCATCCCTTACCTCTTTGGAGCTGTCCCTCCAAGCTATCTCAGAATGTTCACCCAATAAAACATAATTCTCAGGCTTCCCTGGTGGTCTAGTGGTTAAGAAGCCACCTGTCAATGCAGGGGACACAGGTTTGATCCCTGGTCTGGGAAGATGCCACATGACCCAGAGCAACTAAGCCCATGCACCTCAGCTACTGAAGCCTGCAGGCCCTAGAACCTGTGCTGTGAAATGAGAAAAGCCCCAAACTGCAGCTAGAGCGTAGCCCAAACTCACCACAAGTGAGAAGGCCCGTGGGCGCAGCAACAAAAACGCAGCGCAGCCAAAAATTTCTTTTAAAAACTGTAATTTGCAACTTTTAGGTTGCGGATTTTTTTCAGTTGACAGGATGTACGCTGGTTTTTAGACACAGTTATTGCATACTTAATAGACTGTGGTACACTAGGAGTATGTGGCATGTGCACTAGGAAACATACAACAATCGTGTGACTTGCTTTATGTCGATACCCGCTTTATTAGGTAGTCTGGAACTCAACCCGCAGTATCTCCAAGGCATGCTGGTACCTCAACATAATTATCCAAACTGGGGCATAGGGCTTCCCTGATGGCTCGTTGGTAAAGAATCCACCTGCCAATACAGATGACATGGGTTCAATCCCTGATCCAGGTAGATCCCGCAGGCCCCAGAGCAACTAAGCGTGAGCACCGCAACTACGGCGTCTGCTGTGTTCTAGGGCCTGGGAACCGCAGCTCCTGAAGCCCACTTGCCCTACAGCCTGTGCTCCACAATAAGAGAAGCCACAGCACTGAGAAGCCTGCGTTCTGCCAAGAAGAGTAGCCCACACTCACCCCAGCTGGAGAAAAGCCTCTCAACAACAAAGACTCAGCACAGTCAAAATAAATAGAATTATTTGTCTTATCTAAAAATATTTATTTTTTAAAAAATGGGGGCATATTTGAAACACGTAAATTGAACAAATCAGTGCCTTTTATTTTTTTGGCCGTGCTGTGTGGCATGGGGGATCTTAGTTCCCAGAACAGGGATTGAATCCACGCCCCCCGCAGTGGAAACATGGAGCCTTAACCACTGGACCACCAGGGAAGTCCCACATATCAGTATTCTTAACACACATGCAAAAGCTGCACAAGATAATGTTACTGTTCCCAAGCTAATAGCAGGATGCATTAAAAATAATTACGGTTTGTGGCACACTGAAAAGCATTTTCAAGCCTGACCACGTCTCTCTGATTACTTAGAAATGACACCAAAAATCTAACTCTGAGGCCCTAGAGCACAGGAAGCCCTCCTGGGACACCCGAGGTAGACCCTGGCAGTGACCACCCACCTACCAGCAGTGATCCCTGGGGTCCCCTGAGTGCGTTTCCTGTGTCCCCACTGGAGAGCCTTCCAAACCCACCTTCTGATTTTGGTGAAAACCTGTCCCCTGGTTTTGTACCCCAGATGCCTTATTTTTGTGACACAAGAAACGCAGTTGTTTAGAAGATCCCTGTTCTGACGGAAGTCACCCTGTGGGGAACCAGACCTCTGGGCAGGCGTCAGGAAACCCTGGTTCAGGAACTGTGCCCCACTGGACTCCTTCCTGCTCAGTCAGGCCTGGGCCCTGAGGACCGGACTTGTGTCAAGTGGCCTTGGAGTGGCTTTCCTTCCTGTGGAGAAAACTCAGCAGGACCCGAGGGCCCCTTGAACAGATGGGTAAGCTGAGGCTGGGGCGCAGGCGGGAGTCAGTGGTTCTGTCTACCCGGGATCCCATGGCCAGCGCTGGGCCCGCCCCGCACTCCCCACTCTGCAGGCTCAGGACCTGGCCTCTCTCTCCTGGAAGGGTCTCTCCCCTGGGAGGGTCTCTCCCCCAGGAGCACTTCCGGTCCCTAGCCTGGATGCCCCTAGCTCTGTCCCTGGTGACCCCCACTCCCATCTCAGTCTGAAGGAGCCTCCCGGAGGTGGAGCTCCCCTGGCGACCCTCTGTGTGACCTTGGCCGGTGCCCAGCTTCTGAGCCATCTAACAGGGCAGAGGGGCGTTTGGCGGCAGCCTTGGAATCCACTGGGTCCTAGAGACCAGCCACCGTACCCAGCACCCCCCAGCAGCTGCCAGGCCAAATTCCAAGGTCAGGGGCTGTGGGGAGGAGGGCGGCGGAGGATTCCTGCGCCCGGCCACCGCTGTCGGTGAGAGGGCGGGTGGCTGCGGGCACAGGCCTCCCCTGCTTTACAAGCCCCCTCCCCGCGCTTGGGACCCAGTAGGAGCCGCTCCCGTGTTCATCAGGAGCAGCTAAAGGCTTTTCCGTTTTTTTCCGACTGGCTTGATGAAGTCGCTTTTGCAATTAGAGCTTATAATTTACCAGATAACAGCTAGGCAGCGCCCGAGGCTGAGGCGCCAGACTGGCCGGGGGAGGGTGCGGGGGTGGCCGAGGGCAGCTCCTGGAGCCTTGGGGCAAAGGTTTCCCTCCCAGAAGGCAAGTGGAATCATCTGCCAGTAGATTCTCCCAGGAAGCCAGGCCTCCAGACTGGGGCTAAGGCCCCGCAGCGACCCCTCCCCCAAAGGCCCGAAGCCTTGGTCCTCCTGCCCGTGAGACCACCCCCCCTCCCTTCTCACCTGTGCTGGCCGCTGCCTCTACCGACCCCTTAGTCCCCGTCCTCCTCCATGGGCTGCTCCTCGGTGAAAGCATGTGTTGGGATACCAGCGGTGGTGGGAACAATTTGAGCCCCTAACTCATACAGTTGTTAGAGGATTAAATAAGTGAATAGTTACCAAGAGCTTCAGAGCCTGGCCCACAGCTGGAGGGTGAAAGGAGAAAGAACTCTGTACTCCTGGCCTCTTGTCCACACGTTCACCTGCACTGAGTCATATGCAGGGGGCCCTGTGCTATTTCATTATTTAATATGAGACATTATTTAATATGTCTCATATTAAAAGGCAGAAACATTACTTTGTCAACAAAGGTCCATATAGTCAAAGCTATGGTTTTTCCAGTAGTCATGTATGGATGTGACAGTTGGACCATAAAGAAAGCCGAGCACCAAAAAATTGATGTTTTTCAACTGTGGTGTTGGAGAAGACTCTTGAGAGTCCCTTGGACTGCAAGGAGATCAAACTAGTCAGTCTTAAAGGAAATCAGTCCTGGGTGTTCATTGGAAGGACTGATGCTGAAGCTGAAGCTCCAACTGGAAAAGACCCTGATGTTGGGAAAGATTGAAGGCAGGAGGAGAAGGGGACGAGAGAGGATGAGATGGTTGGATGGCATCACCAACTCAATGGACACGAGTTTGAACAAGTTCTGGGAGCTGGTGATGGACGACTGAGTGACTGAACTGAACTGTGCTGTTTCACCACCAGAAATAGCCCTTTACAGCATCCTACTTTGGATCCACCAGCTCCTATTGTTTGATCTTAGTGTGCTCCACTGGGACCTTTCCTGGCTACCACTTCTATTCTTTTCTTTCTTCCTATTTTTTAAAGTATTTATTTATTTGGCTATGCTGGGTCTTGGTTGCCCCACACAGGATCTTCAAACTTCATTGTGACATGTGGGATCTAGTTCTCTGACCAGAGATGGAACCCAGGCCTCCTGCATTGGGAGTGCAGAGTCTTAGCCACTGGACCCCCAAGGAAGCACTCTGGCTACCATTTCTGATCTTTTTCAACCCTTGGATCAAGCTGCAATTATCACGCTCTCTTAAACCCACCCTCCTGGCAGAGACTCCATGAGAACTCCCACTTCCTGGGATCCCTTCTCCTTCCTGGGAACATGGGAAGATGACACTTCCTGGAACCCCTCCCCTTGTGGTGGGCTAGGACCACGAGACTCCTTGTGTCCTGGGGGAGCCTCTCTGCCCTCCTGCTTCCCTGGATCCAGGGGGAGAAGCCAGGGCAGGGGCACTCCTGCCAAAGCGCCTGCTTCAGGACTTCCCTGGTGGCCCAGTGATTAAGACTCTGCTCCCAAGGCAGGGGGCCCTGGGTTCAACCTCTGGTCTGGGAACTAGATCCTGCTTGCCATGATGAAGATCCCATGAGCCGCAACTGAGACCCAGCGCAGCTGAAGACAACAGCAACACAGAAACCCCAAAGTGCCTGTTCTCCTGGATCTCCACGTGGAAGAAAGGCTGCCTGCCCACCACATGAATGGACTGTGACACACACAGAGGCCAAACGTGCCCCTCCAGGGCCAAGGAGGTTAAATGTTTGATATGCCTTCACACCTTCTCCCCCTTTCCTGGTGATCTAGGGAGCTGCAGAGAGAAGGCAACAGCATCACAAGAAGGGGGGTACTGGAGGAGAGACCCCTGACTAGGAACAAAGAAGGCTTTTAACATGAGCTTGAAGCAAAGTTTTGTGGTACTCCCCAGGGTGATCTGGGGGCTCTTTGTTACAGCAGCTGGCCTCTCCTAATACATCATTCTCTTCCTCCCTTACATCCACCTGGCAAACCCCCACCCGAGGCAAACCCAACTGGCTCCTCCTCACCTGCCCTTCTCAGCTGCCCCTGGAAAGCTGAACGTTCTGCATTAACATCCTGAGACTGGTTCAACTGGTTTTCTTTCAAATTCATGACCATGGGCCCAGTGGGGTCCTCACGCTGTTCTTCTGCCTGTCCTAGGAACCTGGACCTTCTCATCTGAGACAACCAGCCTTACCGTCTTAAACATCCTTAAGTGTACTGCTCAGTAGCACTAAGTAAATTCACATTGTTGTCCACCGAGTCTCTGGAACTCTTTTCATTTTGCAGAACTGAGAACTCTGTACACCTTAAACAGCTTCCTATTCCTCCTTCCATTTGGCCCTGGTGACCACCATTCTATTCTCTGTCTCTGTGAATGTGTGTATTCTAGGGACTTCATATAAGTGGAACTATGCAATATGCGTCTGACCTATTTTAATTTTTTTAAAAATTGTTTATTTGGCTTTGCGGGGTCTTCGTTGCAGCATATAGGATCTTTAGTTGTGGCACATGGGATCTAGTTCCCCAACCAGGGATTGAACCCAGGCCCCTGAGCTGGGAGCGCAGAGTCTTAGCCACAGGACCCCCAGGGAAATCCGTGACCTGTTTTATTTAGCACAATGTCTCTGAGGTTCATCCATGTTATGGCATATATCAGAATTTTAATCCTTTTTAGACCAAAAAAATATTCTACTATATGGTTAGATCACGGTTTAAAAATCCGTCTGTCCGTTGACGGACACTGGTTGTTACCACCTTTTGTGTGTGTTCAGTCGCTCAGTCCTGCCCAACTCTTTGCGACCCCTTGGACTGGGGCCCACCTCTGTCCATGGAATTCTCCAGGCAAGAATACTGGAGTGGATGGCTATTCCCTTCTCCAAGGGTTCTTTCCAACCCAGGGATCGAACCCAGGTCTCTTACAAAGTCTCCTGCATTGGCAGGGAGATTTTTTTACTGTTGCGCCACCTGGGAAGTCCCCAAAATAGTGGATGCTAATACATACTGTAGACATTTTAAGAAATCTTCAAAAGGTAAATACATTTACAAAAATACATGTGCCTTGCCATTCATTCAATAAATATGATTTGTATTAAAATAGGTCACAAAAGTTCAATTTACCAAAATTCTATACCTGTTTCCTGCCTTTTTATTTCAGTCTCAAATCTGACTTTAAATCAAAAGCAGTAGTTTAAGAATTGATTCATAAGATTAATCCCAAGAGTTATGTGGGTAGCTTTCAAATTACTTCATTCCTTATAAATCACTGGAAAGTCTTGACCAGTGGTTTCTTGGATCAGACATATCTGGGGGCTTCTTAAAATGTGCATAGGCCCTACCTAAGAACTAATGAGTAAAAATCTTCCAGAAACATTTTTTTTTTAAGTTTTCAGGTAATAATATGCAGCCTAGTGTGGAAGCCTCTGACCTGGATCACCAGATCAGTGGTTCTCAACTTATAAGGTACATCAGAATCACTTGACAAAATTTTTTAAAACATGGAAAAAGAGAAAAACAAATTGATTTGCTTCAGTAGATTGTGAGTGGTGTCCAAGAACCAGGATTTCAAATATTCGTTGCAGCTGGACTGCAAACCACTCTAAGAAACAAGGCACAGCTTTTGTCAGGTTATGAATTCACATTTCAGCTACTGTGAATAACGCTTCCAGGAACACTGGTGCCCAAATACTTGTCCCTGTGCTTGCTTTCAGTTCTTTGGAGGATATGCCGCGAAGTGGAACTTCTGGATCAAATGGGAGCTCTGTGCTTAGTGTTTTGAGGAACGGCACCCTATTTTCCACAACTGTACCATGTGACATTCCCACAATGCACCGGGGTTGTGCTTTTCCCACAATTCACCAACACTTTTCTCTCTCGCTTCCATTTTTAAAATAGGAGTCCTAGGGACTTAGCTGGTGGTTCAGTGGCTAAGACTTTGCACTCTCAAGGCAGGGGATCCAGGTTGGATCCCTCGTCAGGGAACTAGATCCCACACGCTGCAACTGAGAATTCATACGCCGCAATTCAAGATTCTACATGCAGCAACTAAAGTAAGACCTGGTGCAGCCAAAGTAGAAAAAGAAGGGCATCCTATTGGGTGTAAAGTGGTATCTCCTGGTATTTTTTTTTTTTTCTTTTTGACCATGCCACGTGTATTGTGTGGGGCTTCCCTGGTGGCGGCTCAGATGATAAAGAATCTGCCTGCAATGTGGGAGACCTGGGTTCGACCCCTGAGTTGGGAAGATCCCCTGGAGAAGAGAATGGCTGCCCACTCCAGTATTCTTGCCTGGGAAATCCCATAGACAAAGGAGCCTGGTGGCCTACGGTCCTTGGGGTCGTCAAGAGTCGGACATGACTGAGCGACTAACACGTTCACTCTCACGTGTCTTGTGGGATCTTAGTTCCCCATCCCGGGATTGGACCTGGGCCCTTGTCAGAGGAAATGCCGAGTCCTAACGCCTGGACCGCCAGGGAAGTCCCTCTCCCGGTAGTTTTGATCTACATCTCCCTGATGATCAG
>NW_011494652.1:3977653-3983735 GCF_000754665.1 Bison bison bison | reverse complement strand
GGATTAGTGATGTTGAGCATTTTTTGATGAACTCATTGATCATTTCATATCTGTTAAAGCTTTTTGTAGAAATACACGTGCAAGCATAACACAGTGCCCAGGCTCTTCCTCTATTTCCTGCGTGCTAAGTTGCTCAGTCGTGTCCAACTCTTTGCGACCCCATGGACTGTAGCCTGCCAGGCTCTTCTGTTGATGGGATTCTCCAGGCAAGAATACTGGAGTATGTCCTCCTCCAAGGGATCTTACCAACCCAGGGATCGAACCCAGGTCTCCTGTGCTCCTGCATTGGCAAGAGGGTTCTTTACCACTAGTGCCACCTGGGAAGCCCCTTTCTCTGTTATCTTCTTCCCACATTTCATCTTGGACACTGCTTGTGGTCACCTTCTCCACCTTGGGGTGGAGCCCCCAGAGCCCTTCCCTCATACCTCTCAGGGTCAGGAGGCTTGGGGGGCACTTTGTTCTACTTCCTCCAGTCACTCACTCTCTTCTTCCCCCAGGGGTCTCAAGCAACATTTACAGGACTCAGTTTTGGTCCCCACATTCTGAAAGCCCCTGCTGGACTCAGAGACCACCCAGGGTCTGAATTGCTCCTGGACAGTGGCATCAGCTTGGGTGCCATTCTTTCTGCTGCCGGAGGTCCTGGGTAACCACATCTCTGTCTTATGGAGAGGCAGGCGCAGACTTTGCCCCAGACTGATGGTCTGCCCTGTAACTCCTCCTCCTTTGCTTTCTCCAGGAGACGGATCTGACGCTTGCTCAGGGACTTCTGAGAGTTCCAGAAAAACATCTACTTCTGCTTCATTGTTTATGCTAAAGGCTTTGACTGCGTGAATCACAATAAACTGAGAATTATTAAAGAGATGGGAATCCCAGCCCACCTTACCTGCTTTCTGAGAAACCTGTATGCAGGTCGACAAGCATCAGTTAGAGCCAGATGGAACAATGGACTGGTTCAAAATTGGGAAAGGAGTATGTCAAGGCTGTATATTATCGTCCTGCTTATTTAACTTATATGTAGAAAACATCATGTGAAATGTCAGGCTGGGTGCATCACAAGATGGAAACAAGATTGCCAGGAGAAATATCAACAGCCACAGATATGCAGACGATACCACTCTAATGGCAGAAAGAGAAGAGGAACTAAAGAACTTCTTGATGAGGATAAAAGAGAAGAGTGAAAAAACTGGCTTAAAACTCAACATTAAAAAGCTAAGATCATGGCATCCAGTCCCAAATAGATGGGGAAAAAGTGGAAATAGTGACGGACTTTATTTTCTTGGGTTCCAAAATCACTGCAGATGCTGACTGCAGCCATGACATTAAAAAAATGCATTTTCCTTGGAAGAAAAGCTATGACAAACTTAGAGTATTAAAAAGCAGAGACATTACTTTGCCAACGAAGATCCATCTTGTCAAAGCTATGATTTTTCCAGTAGTCATGTATGGATGTGAGAGTTGGACCTAAAGAAGGCTGAGCACCAAAGAACATATGCTTTCGAACTGTGGTGTTGGAGAAGACTCTTGAGAGTCCCTTGGATAGTAAGGAGATCAAACCAGTCAGTCCGAAAGGACATCAACGCTGAATATTCATTGGAAAGACTGATGCAGAAGCTGAAGTTCCAGTACTTTGACCACCTGATGCCAAGAGCTGACTCATTTGAAAAGACCCTGATGCTGGGAAAGACTGAAAGCAGGAGGAGAAGGGGAAAACGGAGGATGAGATGGCTGGATGGCATCACTGACTTAATGAACATGAGTTTGAGCAAACTCTGAAGGACAGGGAAGCCTGGCATGCTGGGATCAAAAAGAGGCAGACACGACTGAGCGACAGAATAGCAAGTGACTTGTGGGCTCTTCCTGGGGCTCACCCTCCCTTGTGGTGCAATTCCCACACCTGCCAATTTCCAAAGGCTAGGGTGGGGGTAGAGCCCGCCCTTTACTCCCCCAGCTCTTCCAATGGTTTCGCAGCCCCTGAGGGCTTGAGTTCAGTCCCTCTCTGCTTGAAATCTTACTTTCTTGGTTGAAACTTACCTAAAACAGAACCTGGTAAGGAAGGTGTTAAAGGAAATAGTTGGGTGAAACGAACACAATCTACTTCAATTAAAAAGAAAGGAAGTAGTTGGCGACACACTTGCTTTAGAACAAAAAAATCAGGGTTCAAAAACCAGCTCTGTCAGTTCTGTGGGTCTGTGGTATTTTGTGCATATGTGTAATTTGACCCAATCACTAAAGGCATCTTCCTCATTCAGAACATACCAGTGGGGAGGTCCACTGTACAGGGGTGTGGGAGAAACCAAGATAAGATAACAAATGGAAAATGCAAGCCCAGCGCCAACATTTAAGTGACAGCAGACAATTAGCTGTGATGATGATGATGATGATTGCCATTTGGCAGATGAAACAAGTGAGGCTCAGAGAAGTGACATCATGTATCCCAAACCACACAACCAGGAGATGGCAGGGTGTGGATTCAAACCCAGGAGTGGCAAAAGCCCTTCCTGCCGCTGTGCGTGCCCAGGCCTGCTGGGGGCAGCGTCCCATGGGAGGTGCAGCAGCTGCCAGCTGTCCTCTGTTCTACCCTGGGGCCACCGAGTGGAGCCGGGCAGCCCTGGCCCAGGCCTGTGAGCTTCACAAGGCAGGGGAGGGAGTTGGCCATTGGCAGAAGCTTGGAGCGGTCACTGAAGGAAGTAGTTGGGGACACTGGCTTCAGAATGGAAAAGCCAGGGTTCAAACCCCGGCTCTGTTTGTCTTGTGGGTCTGTGGGTTTGGGGCCCAGTGCTTGGCCCTGGGTCACTCAGCAGTTCAGTGACCTGACCTCCAACCCCATCACCAAGCCTGGCTTGCCCAGCACGGTAGTGAGGTGTTGAAGGGCTGGAGGACCTGGGCCCAGGTCCCTGGGGTTGCAAAGCCGGCTGAATCCAACCTCCCCCCCACCCCCCACCATGGTGACAAGAACGTGGGCGGCAGCTCCCGCTCCCCTCCTGCTGATGAAGCAACCCCAGTGGAGAGAAAGTGCCCCTTGCCTCAGGGTCCCGGCCAAAGTCCCACAGTTGTGTCTCCTTGCCCTAACTTGGTCATAGTTCCCGGGGACAGGTGCTCTGATTGGCCAGCCCCGGAGTCAGACGGGGATGTGTGGTCCACCCCGAGTCACATGAACTCAGAATGTTCCAAAGAAGGGGAATGGCCTCACAAAGGGGCAGGTAGCAAGTGACCCTGACAAGGGAACCAGGGCCCCTGCCGGTCCTGTCCCAGCCCCTGCTGACAGTGGCTTCTTTACCCCCTGGGCAGCAGGGGCTGGTGGACTTTGGAGGAGGCGGCCGAGACGTGCCGGAGCAGCTGACTGTCAGCTCAGGTCCAGGAAGCCGTGAGCGAAGGCACGTCCTCTCGGGGGAGGGGAGCGTTTGGTCCTCTCCCTGCACACAAGCACTGAGTGCCCCGGCCAGCCTTCATTGCAGGGCCCTCCATCGCGGGGGAGGGGGACCTCTTCTAACAGCCAAGATCTGGGGCTTATCAAGAGCTGAGCAAATGCCAGGCACCAGGCTAAGTGCGAGTCCCTCGTGGCTCTGACGGTAAAGAAACTGCCTGCAATGCAGGAGATGCAAGTTCAATCCCTTAGTCGGGAAGATCCCCTGGAGAAGGGAATGGCAACCCACTCCAGTATTCTAGAGGAGCCTGGCTGGCTACAGTCATGGGGTCGCATAGAGTCAGACACGACTGAGCGACTAACACTTTCACCTTCATGCCAAGTGCATGAAGCCAGTCCTCTTATTTAACCCTCCCCCAAGCTCCGAAAGCATCCGTTTTACAGATAAGGAAACTGAGGCTCAGAAAGATGAAGGTTGCAGCTGGCACGTGACTGAGCCCAGGCTCAGAGCCAGGTCTCTCTGACCCCAGAGCCTGGCTCTATGACCCCCTCCCTCAGGGCCTCCCCTCTTAATATTTTTGAACATATCATCCATATGTCATAAAAGCAGAGGTCGGGGGCCGTGCCTGAGGCCTCCGCTCTTCACCCCGGAAGGGGGCTGCTGTGGGGGTGCTGTGAGACAGTGGGAGGGGTCTTTCCTCCTGGGACAGCTGAGAACCTTCCCAGCGCCTCCCCTAAAGGACACTTCCTCTGAGAAGCCTTCCCTGCTGCATTCTCCACTGTCCCGTGTGTATCTTGGCCCCTGGGCTGCCCTCATCAGAGCCCTAACCACAGAGTGTCCGTGTGTGTGTGTCTGTCTCTCTGTCTGTCTGTCTGTGGACGAGGACTTCTCTGGGAAAGGGTGGGGACCAGTGATTCCCAGGTGCCCAGGGTGGCTCAGCAAACACCCCACGAATGTAGGAATGTCGGTGGGAGGAGGCATCGCATCACGGAGCGAGGGCCTGGCTGGTGGTCCAGGGGTGGCCAGGGCTTGTCCTCCGCCGCTTCCCTTGGCCAGAGTCCAAGATGAGGCCCTTCTCAACCCAGCTGATGCCAAGGCCTTTGGAAGCCACGTGGCCCATAGCTCACTGCCTCCCAGGCTGCAGTCTGACCCAGGGCCTGACCTGGGGCTGCCCACACTCCCGCTCAGCGCAGGGCAGCCCGGCCTTCCTCTTCTCGGGCTGAGGGCCAGATGCCAGCCCCGCCGCTCCCCTGTCCTCAGTCCGCCCACTGTCCGGGGGCCAGGCAGCTGGCAGGTGGGGCGGGACTACCCCAAGGGCCTCTGGGCAACCCGCCACCTCGGCCCCTCGTATTCCTTATCTCTGGGTTGGGCAGCCGAGGTGGCCCGTCCTCTCGAGCCTCCAGCTTGGCTCCGTGGTCAGGATGCACTTTCTGCCCCGTGGGGAGGGCGCTTGGCCCGAAGAGAGAGAGTCAGGCCCTCCTGCCTGCCCCGCCCCTGCCCCGGGCAGACCCTGGCCCGCAGGAGGCCCGTTTCCCTCCCTGAGCTTCCTGGCTGCCCCTAGGCCAATCTGGAAGGTTCCCTGAAGCTGGGTGAGGCTGGGTTTGTGCGCCCAGGGCTCGCAGGGCCGCGTGGGAAGCCCTGGGAAGCAGGCTTTTCTGTCCCCAGAGCCGGGGGTGGGTGCGGCTGGAGGATGGCTTGTGCCCTGCTCTCCCGCTGGCCCCATCTGGCGGTGCTGGCCACAGCATGTGGAAGCGGAGAAGATGGAGCCCCCGCCCATGTCCCCCTTGGCCAGCAGCCCCCCACCCCAGACCCGGGGGGTGCCCAGGCTCTGCTCCCCGCCTCCTTCCCCCCAGGAGCTCCTGTGTGGAGTCAAGTGTCCTGGGGTCACGTCTGCTTCGGCCCCTCCTCGCCAGCGGCCCCTGTGTGTCCAGCTTCGCCTGGGGGAGAGGCTGGCCCAGGGGTCTCATGGCTGGAGGCAGCCTGAGGCTTTGGCTTTTTGTGTGTGTGTGTAGGGGTAACCTGACCCCTGCCAGCCCTCCTATGAGGACAGGAAGTGGGAGTAGGTGGGGGGTGGTGGAAGCCCCTCCCATCACCTGTGACCCCTTGCCCAGGCCTTCTTGGGGTTGATACGTGTCCGGCCACAGGGACCCCTTAGGGTACCAGGGCTCGGGCTGAGCAGAGAGGAAATCGGGGTGGGGTGGAGAGCAGAGAGGGGTCCAGGCCAAGGGAAAAGCAAGCAAAGACCACCAAGGGAGCCCCAGGTGGGACTGATGGAGCCCCACCCCGTCCCCATACTTCAGGCCACCAGGGCCTGCTAGGAGCCCCCAGGGCCCCCAACATCAGCCCCATCCAGACTCCTGTGGGCTTTTGCGAAGCTGATCCACTCAGCAACCCAGGCTCCTCCTCCTCCAGGAGGGCAAGAGGGTCCCACCTGCTGCTTTTGTGCGTCTCTCCCAGAGATCCAGGAGACCCTGGGAGGCCTCACCTCCCCAAGGCCAAGGCCCACTCCTGCCTGGGGAAAGGGCAGAAGGCTGTGGGCCCAGCACTGGCCTGGGGTCTCACTACCCAGCGCCCCCTCCTGCAGCTCCAGGGTTGGAGGGAGTTGAACATTAACCCCCTTGGCAAGTGGCCCCGGCTAAACAAACACCTGTTATCACATGTCAACAGGAGCCGACTCGATGGCTGGGCTGGGGCCACTTGCCAAGGGGGTTAATGTT
>NW_011494652.1:3923985-3977553 GCF_000754665.1 Bison bison bison | reverse complement strand
CCTACCGCGGCCAGCGTCAGGGGCTGAGCTGCCTGTACTACTGCAAGTCCAGGTCCCGCCTCTGCCTCCTGCTTGCTGTGTGACCCCCGGCAAGGCATGGTCCCTCCCAGGGGGCAGTGTTCCTCTCTATATTGATGGCCTCCTGGGATGCGGGGCCACAGGTGGGGCTGGGGTCTGGAGGAAGACTGAGGAGGTCTGGACTGGACCTGGGTCTGACCAGCTCCCTTATTCAGAGTAACTGTATCTTGTTTGGCGGACGTACAGGTATCCACTCTACTAGTCTCGCGACTTTCTGTTTGAAGTTTTTCAAAACAGACATTTGGAACCACAGGGTCCTGGCTCTGCTCCTGCATGACCTTGATCAAAATGCAGCATCTATTGTATCCCCTCAATTATAAAACGGGGAGAATTGGACTCCAAGGAACCAAAGCATCTGTTAGTTACCGATCACCATGTGTCTTTCTGATCCATGAGTTGGACACAACTCCCGTCTCCATTTTACAGAACAGGAGACAAAGGCTGGGAAATTAGGAGGCAATAGAGATAGAATTCGGCCCAAGGATGCCTGACCAGAACACTGCCCACTCACCCCACAGGTGGCCTGTCTCCCTCCCACCCCTACGCAGGCTCCTCGGGGCTGAGGGCTGGGCCCACCTCTAGTATTTCCTTGAAAGCTTCTACATTTGGCCACACTGAACTGCTCATCTTCCTTCCCGGAGGACACCCTGTCCCCTCCCATCTCCAGGACTTTCCACGCGTTGGCTGCCTCTCTGCTCTTTGAGTTTACGAACTCCTATTCGCCCCTCAGAGTCATTCTTAATCTTGAGTTCTCCTTGAAGCCTGCCTTGATTCCCCAGTAGAAGTGGGGGTCCCCTCCTCTGTACTCCATCAGACTGCTCACACAGCAGTCAGGCACTTCTCATGCTGAGTTGCTGTTTGTGAGGGAAGGGCTGGGGCACCATCACTCCTGTGCCTTTGGAGTTGGCGGGGGGTCGGTTTTCATGTCTTTGGTGCTCAAGAAGGGAAGGGCGTCAAGGGAGCAGGTGGACCTGAGATCCCTGCGGAAGCAGGAGAGGAAGGGGGATGGAACAGCATCCTTTGATGAGCGGAGGGAGAAAGGACTGAAATCACCTGGTGCCACGGTAACAGCGGAGACCAGTGGAGACCAGCTCCGGCCGCTGGTGTTCTGAGGTTGGGATGGAGGGGGTTGTGATTTAGGCCCTTTGAGCAGGGGTCAGCTGGCGAGAGGGCTTCTCCCGTGGCTCAGCGGTAAAGCATCTGTCTGCAATGCAGGAGATGTGGCAAGAGCTGCGGGTTCCATCTCTTGGTCGAGAAGATTCCCCTGGAGAAGGAATTGGCAACCCACTCCAGTATTCCTGCCTGGGAAATCCCATGGATAGAGGAGCCTGGCGGCCTATGGTCCATGGGGTCACAAAGAATCGGACACGGCTGAGAGAGTAAATAACCACCACAGCTGGCGAGGGCAGAGGTCAGAGGACATTGAGGACAGGGAGTGCCATGCAGGCTGTTGAGCTGGCACTGCTGGCCAGGCGCCACATGAAGGCCCAAGCGGTGTTCTCACTTAACCCTCAAGCCAAGTGGCAGTGTTACCCCCTGGTACAGGGAGGACAGAGAGAGCAGAGGGCTCACGTAGCCAGGAAACGTGCTGCCTCGGAGTCATGTGGGCAGCCTGGGCAGTGGGCGGGGAGTGGAAGGTCAGCTGCGAACCCAGCTGTGACCCCAGACCGGGTCATTTCTAGGGCCAGCTTTAGTCCACCTGGAGGCTAGCAAGTCATCCGTCCCTCACCCTTGTACCCCAAGAGGAAAAATGTGGTTTAACTGGCGAGAGCAGGAAATCATCTTCTGTTTGGTTTTCTAGGAGAGCGACTGCGAAGGGCCTCCTCCACCTGCCAGAAGAGGGGAGGGAAGGTAACAGCCTTGGGCTCGAGCCCGGGGACCTCTGCCAGCGGCCACGTCCAGCCCACAGCCCCAGGGAGGGCCAGGAGGAACCACAGAGCCCGATCTCCCCAGGCTGGGGGCCGAGCCCAGGCGAACCCGCCTCCCCAGGGGGCTTCAGATGCAGAAATCAGCTTTCTGTCCTAGAATGGAGCCCAGCCGCCCGGGCCTGTCGTCACAGCGTCCGAAGTCTGTCCCATCAGAGGCCAGCTGCCCGGAGGGTAACGCAGGTGTGTTTCAGGGAATAACACAGAAACCACCTGGTCGGCTCTGGTCCCTCCTCCCCACCTGGACATTTGTGTGAGGTCACTGTCACCACTGCAATCACAGGCTCACCAGGCTGTAGGAAACCCTGGACTTTTTCTTCCGCTGTCTAGAGACGTGTTTGATTCACTTTTTCACATACAGACAAACCTGCACCCCTTGGGGCCCAGCAAACACGGGTGGGGGCCTCACCCACTCTGGGCAAAGTGGGCGGTCACCCCACATATCTGCACGATAACCTTTGGACAAAGTGCTCCCGGCCCCATGGAACCGCATGGAAATGAGGGTAAAAAGCAGTGATCGCTATTTGTCAGCAGACAGGGGAATTCTTAGGAGACGGACACTTGCAGAATTAACCCGGGGAAGGTGGGGCCTCCAGACTCAGGCTGGAGTGACCCTTGGCTCTGTGAGCCTCACAGGCCAGCGCAGTCCTGGCTGGACTCCACCTGGAGTGGTGTTCTGGGGCCACAGCAGCCACTTGCCACCAGCCACGTGGCCTTGGGCAGACTGATTCAGCCTTTCTCTGAACTGTAGTTACTGAGCATGTACTATCCCAGCTCTGGAGGTGGGCAGGGAGAGTCCATGAGACGCCCCTACCTGAACACAGTGCCCCCTACCCGTGTTTGTCCCCCCCCAGGCTCAGCTCTCTCTGGCTTTGGGAGTGCTTGCTTGCTTCCCAGGGCTCACAGACGAGGCCATCTGCTGCCATCCTGGCTCCCTTGGTTCTGTTCAATGTCCTGGTGACTCAGGACCATGACACTCTTCCCCAAACCCCATTGAAAATGCAACTTTTCTAGCCTTGAGAGCCTGCCTTCCAACCTCAGGTGCTTGTCCAGCTACTGCTGAGCTATTGACTGCAGGAGTACCTCCAGGCCTTGGGCAACTCTACTTTCCCTGGCCAGGGGCCCACTCTTGCTGCAGACTCTTCTTCCCTAACCCGAGTGCATGCCAGCCATCTTCATTCAAGCCCTTTCCCGCCCCCCTAAAGCCTCCAGCCCTGCTGCCTTCTGAGGTCCCCCACCTGGCTGAGAGCCTCCTCCCTGTGCTGAGAAGTGCCGCCACCAGTCTTCGCTCCCATGCGTTCCTACAACCCTGACTGGTACCTAGACTTCTGTGATGCTTCACAGTGGGTTTCTGCAGTCAGCTCCCTTCCCCTTTCTTGATTTCAAATCTTCTCCATGCTCCTGAAGCTTTGGGCCCCTCATCTCCTCCCAATCAGATGACCTCACCTCCTGTGCTGTGCTGTGCTTAATGCTCAGTCGGATCTGACTCTTGGAAACCCCATGAACTGTAGCCTGCCAGGATCCTCTGTCCATGGGGATTCTCCAAGCAGGAATACTGGAGTGGGTAGCTATGTCCTCCTCCAGGGTGATCTTCCCAACCCAGGTCTTCTGCATTGCAGGCAAATTCTTTACCAGCTGAGTTACCAGGAGGTCCGACCTCACCTCCTCAGTTCAGTTCAGTAGCTCAGTTGTCTCCAACTCTTTGTGACCCCATGGACTACAGCACGCCAGGCTTCCCTGTCCATCACCAAGTGCTGGAGCTTGCTCAAACTCATGTCCATAGAGTCACTGATGCCATCCAACCATCTCATTCTCTCTTGTCCCCTTCTCCTCCTGCCTTGAATCTTTCCCAGCATCAGGGTCTTTTCAAATGAGTCAGCTCTTCGCCTCAGGTGGCCAAAGTATTGGAGTTTCAGCTTCAGCATCAGTCCTTCCAATGAATCAGACCTCACCTCCGACTTTAGACCGAATAGAAACCTAGTGCTGGAACTGGCTCCCCGTTACATGTACCATCTCTTTTCCTCTTGTTGCCAAGACAGACCTGTAATCCTAAGACGACCCCTCCTCACTGGCTCTGAGGAAATCACGCCCCACCGCCAGCCCCACCCTGTGGAAGTTTTGTCTCCATGGTCAGACCTGCTTGTTTACACCGCCTTCCTATCTTCATCATTTCTACCTTCAAACGTCCTCTTCGCCTGCTCTCTCCTCAACCTGCCTGGCTCCTCCTGCAAGGGCCTCCCCAGACAGGGCTCCTGCAGGTCATGAGAACCATAGAGAGACTGCACCTGCCATTCTGGTCGGAGCCTGCTCAGGGGCTCAGACCAGGGCAGCCCTCCTGCACGCCTGAGCAGACCCAGCAGTACTTTGCTTCCCCTTAGCAGGACAGGGTAGGTGACCCCCAAAAGACAGAAGCCACTGTCCACTGCAACTGAGCAGGAAAACTCACAAATATGACAAGGAGAAAACAGGGTCTGGTAAAATAAAAACTTTACCAAAGTTATTTTGATGAGGCTGTAGGCTTTTTACTGTCTTCCAGGATAACAGCTTTCCAACTGCTTCCAAGAACAAAAGCTTAACACCCTGGGAGAGTGCAAGGGGCAACATGCAAGAAGGCAGGTGGAGGGAGCTCGAGCGGGAGACTGCGCCCCCTTCCCAATTCTGCCCATGTAGCCTGCCCCTTCCGGAAGAGTCAAAACCCACTCTCCCTCTGGGCCCGTCACTAGCAAACACAAGCGATGCCCAAGCTCTGACATCGGGGGAGGCGGCTGGAGACCTTTTCGTCCTCCCTTGCAAGAGGGGACACACTTCCCAGTTCTGGGGTTTAGCTGGGGTCAGAGGCAGGCTTGCACCTCGCTCCAAACACCATGGGTGCACATTCACAGTCGGCACTGGAGAAACAACTCACGTGAGGACTCTGGGCGGCAGGCCCACTGGTTATGGAGAAGGAGCAACTTGCTTCAGGGCAGACAGCAGACTCGAGCTTCTGAGAGTGGCTGTGGATTTACCAGGCCACCTCTTAGCTTTTTTTTGCACTGGGAACCCAAGTTCATGTGGGTATTTCAATTATTCAGGAAGTCTTTCCAGCCTGGTTGCGCCTCTCACGCTGACTGCCCTGAGAGTGGACGCGGCTCACCCTGCAGCTTAACTGGCAACAGGACCAGGTGTCCACGCTGACCTACAGGTGCTGCGAAGAGGCGGTCTGGGGGTGAACAGCTTGCTCAGGGTCACCCACATGTTGCAGAGTTGGGCAAACTCAGGTTTCCTGATTCCTAAGTCAGTCTTTTCTCAACTAGGTTTTGCTACAGTAACTGGGAGAGAAAGAGGGACCCACACCAGTCCTGGATGCACCAGTTCTGTCCAGTTCAATGTGGGAAGAAGTCAGGAACCATTAGTTAACTTTCTTAGGTTCAGGAATGGGAAGGTATGCAATTTACAAGTGGTCTCCCTACTGGGAGGAACGTATGCTCACCCTGATCTGAACCAAATGGCCCCAGAGCAGGAGACCAGGGCTCGGAAAACTCAACATGCAGAGACATCGAAAAGTTTCAGAAAGTGTGATTTTTACAAATTCTACTGCAAATGAAAACCTTGTGGACAAAGTCACCACTTTGATCTTCTCAGATACAGTGAACACTGGCCAAACTGTTTTAATTTCCGAATTTATTAAAATGATTAACCTCAATACTGCAAGTGCATGTACAAAATATTTGTAAAAAATGTTTTTTTAATGAAACGTTAAAGAACTTACCTCAAATGCTGAAAAAGTCCTTTTTTTTTTTCATTCTTTCAGTACAAGGAATACATTTTATCTCAAAAGTATTACAACTCAGCAAAACAATTTAAAACAGTAATTTGAAAAATGATTGAAAATTGAATACTTTACATATATTTCTACGATCGTTTCCTAATTCTTACAATGCCACAATCTTTACCAATCATTGCATAAGCTCAGGCTAGAAGTTTTATTGATTGCAACCTCTTCCAAGTGGTCGGCATTGTGTGGACCTGGCCGTTCCACACAGAGTCCTACAGCACAGGCAGGCCAACTCCGAGGCCCCTCACTGTAAAAACGGAAGTCAGGTTTCCCTGGAAGGCGTCGGCCACGGCTGCCGAGCGCTTGTGCATACCACCTCCCGAGGCAGTGACCGCCGGGCATCACTGCTCCGGACCCACGGGAAGGTTGGCCCCCAAAGACGGGGCCTCAGTAAAGTTAAATGTCATAAATAAGTTACTAAAGTTAAGCTTAAAAAATGGAGAAAAGTGGGAAATGTAGTATTGTTACTTTTTCCTTTAAGACTAAAAATTCCTGAAGTGGCTATCGTTGGTATTCCAAAAGAATGGTTCAAGATGTGGTCTCTGAACCTCTTCCAGACTGCAAACTAGGTGGGGTTCCCACCAATCAAGGTGACCCGCTGTGCTCCGGTGCTTCCCGGACGCAGGGTCTAAGCGTGACCTTGGCGCGTGAGCCCCCCTGCCACCCCCCACGGCCACCCAGAGACTCGGGAGTGCTGGGTGAGTCTGTAAAGTGCTCTGAGTGCTCGGGGACAGACCTGCAGGGCCGCCCGACTTCAAGAGGTGAAGATTCTAGATGGAGTGAGCCAAGGGGGTGTGAGTGGGCGAGGAGGTGGGCCACCTGACCCCACGTTAATACCTGAGGGGTGTAACTGCACCGTACAAACAGGGACGAGACGAGAGGAGACCACGGAAGTAATTCCTTCAAGGACAGAAGGAGGGGAACATTTTAAATTCAGAGAACCTTTACGAATATTACCAGTTTCTATTTGGAATCTACCAGCAATAGTTTTAAGGAACTTAACTTAAATTATGTCCCCAAGAACCCAGAAGCTGGCAGGAATCATGAAGTCCTAACAGTAAGCACTGAGGTTTTCCCATTGGACTGCTCATTACCTGCAGAGGCCTTTCAGTATCTTAAGATATGGGCTACTCTTCTAGACACTACACGAATTCCCTAAATTGATTTTACTCAGGAACACTGTATATCCGAAAGCACATGTACACATTTCCCAGAAATAGAGACCCACTGGTATCAAACACCTGCTACAGATTTATATTCTCAAATTCTTTGTCCAATGATTTGTAAAATAATTCAGAGAAATGGAAGGTTGGTATTGAACATAAAGTAGTAATCAAAAATTTGCTCATTAAGTTACTTAAAAATTAATTTCTCTTTTCAAAGTGCTTCAAAAACAAATTAAATCTGACTCCTCTTTTTTGTTTAACTGATAATATAGTAAAAAAAAAAAAAATCTTTGATATTTTCAAACATAAACTAACATAAGCCAAGAACTCCCACTGATGCAGTGCTTAAAACTATATATTTATAATTTCCTATTTTATTGGCATGAATATTTCTAAACTTAAAAACCTTCCTGGTAAGTTCTTTTAATTTCTTATGACAAAAATTTCTCACAACACAAATATTTACAACATATACACTGTTTTCAGTTCTTTACACTGAATTTCAAAGACGAACATTTTTATAGGTTACCACAGAACAAAAGCTGTGACTCATGTTTTTATTTCATAAACTATTATAAGTTAAAGTGAATAGTTCTTTTTAATATTCCTTGTAGCATTTTACAAGTGCAACAGAAAACTCGAAGACCCAAATTAAGAGAGCTGTAGTTCATTAGATAAATGTCGCTTGTTGTAGTCACATTGTTCACAGCAAATGTTTTGAAAAAATAAGCACCAATCATTCTTGCAAAGAACAATTTTATCTAAAAGGATTGAAAAGTGTTAAATACAAGGTCTTAATTTACATGACAAGCAATAAATACGCTGCATCGAAACTCACCCTGCGCACTGCTATCCTTGTACATGTAATGCACTGAAAATTAGCTGTCACGCATGTAACTGTACTTTTTTTTTTAAAGAAACCAATTTGACTCCCACCCAATGGTCTGCTATTTAACCAAGGTCACAAACAGTACACCTGGGCCAGCAAACAGTGTGAAACTGACAAAACTCCAAGGGGGAAACACCTAGCAAATAAATCAAAAAGCCAAAGATCATTGCTGGTGATATTAGCATATACTAGAAAACCTTAATATGCTGCCGCTATGATTTGTTTTAAATTATTGTTTAGTCATATATTAAAGAGCCAGTTGATGCTTTTAAAGTTAAAAAAAAAGAAACTGTGTAGCCACATTATTGGTTTCAATGTCCTGTGTGGAAAGTTGCTATCACTGTACAATTTTGCTTGAGCCTTTATTTTACAACAGGGCTTTACCTCTAACTTAGAATTGCACATAAGAAGGCTATTTAAAAAGTACAATAAAAATTTGCACAAATCAGACTTTTTAAAGAAGAGTCAGTACGCTGTACACTTTCTACAGTATTATGCTGATAAGTGAAGAGACAATAGAAGTGCTGCCACTAAAACGTTTTCAGTTGAGGAATAATTGACTGGAATTTTTTATTTCTTTAAAGTAGTTATCCCGGGTCAAGTTAAGACCAAGAGCTTATTATGCGTTAAGCCTCAAAGACTGATCTTCTCTCCTCCTGGAAGAAATGTCAATATCTATAGAGTCTTTCCCAACTATGAGCCTCAACCGCTTGGCCGGAGGCAGAGGGATAAAATCGTCTTCAAAGTCATCATCATACTCCTCGTCCTCGTCCTCTCCCTCCGAGGAGGAGGAGTCGTCTGTGCTCTCCTCCTCGTACTGACTGTAGTCATCCACTTCCATACGCGACTCCAGGAGGGACAGGGGGTCACTACAGCACACGCCGTTTTCGTGAAGCCCCTCGGCGTACGGCCCCCTACTTTCCTCGTCCCGCTTTAGCTGGATTTTTAATTTTGTTGAACTACTGCCTGATCCTGAGTTAAATCCATTGTTAAGCTTTGCTACATAGAGGTTATTATCATTTTCATGGTCTTTACTCAACTTGATGCTAATTTTTGAAGAATTCATCCCATCACTCTCTTGGTCATTTGCCTTGCTGCTGCTGTCATGACGTCTGCGAAGAGTCAACTTGGGAATCCCAGAGTTATTTTCCAGGATTAACTGTGCGTCATACCTCGTGATCCGCCTCTTTTTTTTACTTTTCGCAGTTCGGAAGCCGTCTTTTGTTTTGAAGCTCTCTGACGTCACCATGGAAGCACTGACGGGCGAAGGGGCCCAGTCCGCGTAGCCCCCGGGCACGCCCTCCACGCCGCTGTGCTCGCCCGAGTCGGGGTGGGCCCCAGCCGCCTCTGGCCCCGCGCCGGCCCTGCCCGGGGACTCGTGTACGGGACTGGCTTCCTCTGCCTTTGCCAGCTGCCGCACCAGCTTCCCCGGCTGTGACTTCTTTTTGGACGTGCTGCTGTCGCTCTTAGGACACCTGGCTTCCCCCTTCTGTGCAGCTTCGTGGGCCAGCTCTTCGTCCGGCGCCCCGGGAGCGGGCTGCTCGCCGCCATCTGGGCAAGGTTCTGTCAAGTCACTTCTGTAGCCCTCCAGCGTATTTGGTTCAAGCTTGATGTCGGAGGTCTCCTTCAAGGTCATCCTCGTCCTCATGGACCGCCTGGTTGTGTAGGCGCAGGGGGCGCCCTCCGCGTGCGAAGGGGCGCCTCGCTCCGAGTTCTGTCTGTGCTCTCTCGCAGCGTGTCTGGTTAAGCACCCACTGGCCACCGTGGCCTCCACTGGTCCCTCTGGCTCCTTCTCTTTTTTAATGGGCAAATTTTTGTACAGAACGACTTTAGGCTCTTTCAGTACCAAGTTTCCCATTTCGAGTTTTCTAGAAGCACTCTTCGGCTCCAGCCGTTTGCAATGATTTCTTAATTTTATCTTTGATAGTAAAGGCTTTGCAGGTTTTTTCAGTTTCTTTGGTACCCTGGAATTATTTATAGGAGTTAGCTTAGATGAGGTAGAGTTGGGAGGAGCTGGAATTCTTGACATAGACTGCCTTGTTAATGTTCTGCTCTTGCTGTTCTTTTTTACACCAACTGAAGATTTTCGGTTAGAAGCTGTAAAGTTAAAAGAAAAAATAAGGGTGAAAACCAGTCTGGGTAACCCAGTAACGTTCAACAAAACAATGCCAACACCCAGACAATTAGTTGTGAAGTGTTTCAATTCCACACACAGGTGGTACACAGGCCCCAAGTAAGCTTCTGTCTGCACACAAGAGATTCCTATAGTTTTTCTTTACATTATCCCTCTAATTTCTGCCTCTAACTTAAGAAACATCGATTCACGTTCCAGGTAAGTAAACTCAGGGTTAAAGAGTTCTTAGCACAGCAAGGACCTAGATTTCACTCTAAGCTTGTCAGGACACTAGTCCAAACTGAGGATTTCTTTTCCTGGTTTAATATTTTACTGCAGAAAATACTTGAAGTAAAGCTAAGCAAAACTAGTATTTTTTTCGTTCATAAATTCTTCTTAAACTCATCATTTAAAATGTTTCCAGAATCCATTATTCATTAACTCAAAGCATAGTACTGGACCAGTAATCCAGAACAGCAACACTAACTAAAGGGCTCCAGGAGACAAATTCCATCACAATGTCTTCAACTGAGAAAGAGATCCTAAGAACCATTTACAGAATGCCAGGCTGGATGAATCCCAGGCTGGAATCAAAAGACTGCCAGGAGAAATACCAACAACCGCAGATACACAGATGACACCACTCTAATAGCAGAAAGAGGAACTATAGCGCCTCTTGTGAGGGTGAACAGGAGCGTGTAAACACTGGCTTAAGACTCAACATTCAAAAAACTAAGAACATGGCATTCGGTCCCATCACTTCACGGCAAACAGAAAGGAAAAAAGTGGACACAGTGCCAGATTTTCTTTTCTTGGGCTCCAAAAGCACTGTGGACAGCAGCTGCAGCCATGAAATTAAAAGACTCTTGCTCCTTGGAAGGAAAGCTATGACAAACCTAGACAGCATATTAAAAAGCAGAGACATCACTTTGCTGACAAGCTATGGTTTTTCCAGTAGTCATGTACCGATGTGAGAGTTGGGACTATAAAGAGTGAATGCTGAAGGATTGATGCTTTCGAATTGTGGTGTTGGAGAAGACTCTTGAGAGTCCCTTGGACAGCAAGGAAATCAACCTGGAACATTCACTGGAAGGACTGGTGCTGAAGCTGAAGCTCTAATACTTTGGCCACCTGATGCAGAGAGCTGACTCTGGAAAAGACCCTGATGCTGGGAAAGATTGAAAGCAAAAGGAGAAGGGGATGACAGAGGATGATGGTTAGATAGTATCATCGACTCAATGGACATGAAGATGAGCAAATCATGGAGGACAGAGGAGCCTGGTGTGCTGTAGCCCATGGGGTCTCAAAGAGTTGGACACAACTTAGCAACTGAACAAGAACCGCATACTGTCACTCCCAGTAGCTGTTTACCCCAAATATCGCACTGTTGAAACTGTTCTCTTCAGGGCTGTGAGCACCTGCAGAGACTCTGAGGCTGCAGGGTTTAGTTCACCCCATCCCTCCAGTGACTGCCCGCTGCCGACTAGACTGAGAGAAGGAAGAGTGCACAGCTGGAGTCACATTCTGGGGATGGGGGGAACCCAAATTCCTTCTTCTGGACAAGGATCCCAAAAGGCTATAACAATCCCTGTGGGGACAAAACCTGGGAACTAATATGACAGCTGAAGGGCTTCTCAAAAGGCTTACATGTGACTCAAGGCTAAGTTCCCTCCATGGTGAACCTCTTACCCTGCCTTCTGTTTTTCTCTCTACTTACACATTGGATCTGTTATAGTGTTTTACAGGAGCCCTTTTCTCCATGACTTCGTCTGCTTCCCATCCCCCACCTGAAGACCTCTTCCCATCAAAATACCTCTTTAAATCATTCACTAGGGATGTTGAGGTGACCAAACTAATACTCACCACCTCTTAGGAGAAAACAGAGAATGAAAACTAGTTTACTACGGCTAAGCCCAGTACACTTCCCAACAAAACTATCATTCATTCCATGCTGGGGGTCACCCAGGGCAACTGCTGTTCCTTCTGCATGGCTGAGCAAGTTAGGTTACCATTAGGTCATTTTTATTGAGAGAGGAGCAAGAATGTCTAACAGAATTCCAAAAGTATCAGGCCACCAAGAACAGAAGTCTCTGTACTAAGGAACTGGTTCATAAGTGGCTTTGGGATCTCCAAACCAGCAGAATCCCAGGAACAATATCCCCTGACTGAACTAAGAACACACTTCTCCCTGCAGGCTGCCACCAGTGAGGCAACTTATTCTTGGAATAGTAGTAGCAGTAAAGTTTGGCGCCACTCAACTTGAGAACCATCATATCATGAATTGGAATTACCCAGAACTTGCCAGAAATTATTTTTAAAGTATAAGGATATCCAGGGAATCCTTTTGCTAAAGGATTTCTTTATGCTTAGAAGGCTTCCTACAAGGTGAGTGGAGGTGTGTTTATTGATGGAAATGCACCAGTGTTCTGGTGTTCGTCCTTCTCAATGTGGTTGCTGGGTGACCTCTCCATGGCTCTTCCAGCACCATTCTATGACCAAGCTTCACGGTTCTTATTTCAGACCTGCAATCACCCCTCTGCAATGATTACATACTTCTTGTATCCTTGACAGCAATCCCCCTGAAGTTTGGATCCAGTTTATTGCCCTCAAGAGCGAGCTCTAGCCATCTCTCTCACAGCCTCCTTGCCATGAAAACCCATGAAGACTTTTCAGTTGGGACCTTTGCTGTTTCTCTGCAGGAGACACTGCTAGCCACTCTTCTTCCTGAGCGGCCCCTCTCCTTGGCTGTTCACGATAGCCGTCCCCTGGCTGTCTCTGTCCCTGGCAGTCTTCCTCCATCTGCCCTGTGGCCTGCACTCCGCAGGCCTCTGTGTCCTAAGCCCCTTCAAAACTCAGTCTCCCAGGGATAAGTGGCCCCTCTGTCCGGGCTGTCCACACTGACATGCTGGCAGTCCCCATACAGCGTTCTCTAGACCAAATCCCTCCTTAATTAGAGATTCACCTCACCAGATGGCCCCGGGACCTTGGTCTCCCTCTAAGGTAGTCTCCCAAGCCCCTCGAAAGCCAACATGCCCAAAGGGAGCTCGCCACCAAGCCTCACGCTCCTCCTCCTGTTCTCCATCTGGTTCACCGCCGGCAACAGGCAGTCAGCTGCCTGAGCAGCAACGGGGAGATCACCCCTGATGCCGGCCGCCACATCTCCAAGAGTCCACTTCTGCACTGTTGCCGGACCCACCTCCCTCTCCATTCCCAATGCCACCGTCTCCTGCTGTGACTCTGGCGCCGGCTCCCACCTGTCCCTGCCCCTACTGCTTCCCCAGCATTCCACTCCCCACCACATAGCCCAGGGTGATTTTCCTAGGACTTTCAGTCACTTCTGGGCTTGAAACCTTCCCATAACCTAAGACCTAAGAATAAAGTCCAAAATTTTCAATTCCGGTCACATCCCTTCTATTCCAGCTTTGATGACTATTGACTCAAATCCTACACTGCTCTTCACGTCCTCATCTGGGATGTTCCCTCTGCTCTGAGTACGGTCCACTTGGCCAACTTCTCATCCCATTTCAAGACTCAGCTCAGCAAACACCTCTCTCAGGAAGCCTTTCATGACTTTCTTGACAGGTTACCCTCCTATGACTCCTCATGGCAGCTGAGGTTCTCCACACTCGGCACTTCCTTTTAAGCCCTGGATGAACCTCACTTGTGTGGTGATTCTGAATCTGGGCTCTTCCCGTTGCACTCCTCCTTCCAGGAGGCTGTTAGCTGACTGCAGTGAACCACTTACAAAGCCCTTTAGTACGTTTGTGTTCTAAAGAGCACAACAGAGACTGTAGGCGATGCTATATCTTACTGCAGTAGAGTTCACTTACCTATTTATGTATTTATCGGTGTATTCTCATTTTGTTTGAAAAGCATTATCTTATCAAAAGCCCAGCTCAAAGGTGTGCTCAAGTCAAAGGACAGAAATAGCACAGCTGGTGAGACAACTGTGAGCAACGGGACTAAGTGCCCAGGGCTCTTCACCGTCCCACAGAGGTGCTGCTACCCTCTCTTGCACAGGGAGTGCCAGCAACAGCAGGCTGAAGGCGAGGCGCTGAACTAAGAAAAGTCTATCAAGAGACTGAAGATCCCGATATAGCGGAGGCGGGCAGGGTGGTGCTCCCCTGGCTTCAGCACTCACACACTGTGTGGTACCCTTCCCTTGTGGGGGCAAACCCCAACCGCATTAACCTGGACAGTGATTTGAGGTGGAGACACACACCCTTAGCTGTTAGTATATACTAGGTACAGTGCAAGATGGCCAAATTAGTATGACCTGAATCCTAATAAGCATTCTTTGAAGTAAGAGCTATTACCCCAAATGAAAACCAGGTGCACGTGGACTCACGTGCCTGTCAGGAGTGTCCATTTGGTAAGCGGCAGAGATGGGATTTGAACTGAGGTTTGTGGCTCGATGTTGACCACAGTCACGTGGCCTCTAAGGCACACCACAGAGCCATTATGGGGCCAGTGCCAGCTCCTGGTAAAGGACCCACGGTATGGCTATCGTGGTGACTTCAGGATGTCCTCAAAATCATCAGGCAGCTCTGCGTGGGGTTCAAGAATGACAGCCAGAAACAAGCACAGTGAAAAAATGCCAAAGCACCCCAAAGGTTTGGGCTGGATCCATGCCTGCCCTGGAAGAGCCTCAAACATACACACAGTGGGACCAAAGGAACATGAGGCCACACACAGCTCGAGATGTTCACAACATGGGGTCTAAGGACTTGAGTTCCAGGAATTTATCAGGCACCACAAGCAGGCTCCGCTTCATGGGACCACCACGGGCATGTCTGCCTGAACAGGGTACTGGAAAGCATTAGGAAGCAGCCTGTAGGCTCAGCAGAACAGAGCATTCAGACTCACTAGAGATGTCTGTGGCGGGAGAGAGAGACAAGTGGTGGCCCAGTCCATCTCCAGGATGGGTGCTCCTTAGTCAAGCTGAATGAGATGATTCCGCTGGGGGGAGTCCTCTGGGACTTGCACTCACACCCTGAGGCAGCACTGTGGGGAGTGGCCCAGCCACTGAGGCACAAGAACCAAAAAACCCTGAATCGTCTATTAAGAGCGTATAGTTCAGGTCTGTGGACTCATTCTGTGAACATGGCTCTCTTGTCTCCTCTCTGGATGCTAAAGCAAACAGTCAACTTGTGGTTCTTGAGAAGATTCCACAACAGGAGCTGCATGGAAGGAAGAATTTTTCTTCCAACTAGGCAAAAATGTTTCTTTAAGAAGAACATGTATGTTGTTCAAAGAAAGCAGTTCCTCTCCAGCTGTGAGCTGCTGAATTCTAAGCAAACCGCAGGATAAGATGGGTACCTCCTATTTGTACACTTGAGGTTCGCCCATGCTGCCCAGGAGAAAGGCTGGACAGCTCTGGCCTTGCACCCACTGCAGACTCAAAAGGTCATCCTTTCAACAGGTAGAGGAGCATGGTCAAGACACAAACACCAAAAGAAATACAGCCTAAAAGAACACTTGGAAGAGCCTTAGAAATATTGCTACAAATATACTTAGTGAACAAGGTTCTCAGAGACGGCTGGAGTGAGCCTCGAGCTCCTTCAGAGCCCCTGGCCACGTCCAGTAACTGTCTCATGGCCCTCACAGTTACTTACGCCAACCCTTGATTAACTCAAGACAGCCATTCTGTAGAAAGGTAATCTGAATACAGGAAGCGCCCTAATATGAGCAGCCACAGTAAAGTGCTAGTTCTAGTCTGTAATGCTGAGACCACTGCTCAAAGGATCACCTGCCCCCTCCAGCCTTTAGGAAGTGGCAGTCAGCTCCTCAGTTACTGTGCGCTGGCTGGGTTCTGGAGCTGAGGCCTGAAGTCCCTGACAGAAGGGCCTGACCTCTCTCTTTAACAACAGCAGACTTTGAACACATACTTGCTTTATTAACAAATATTCCTGAGATGGTCACATAATAGAACACTCAGCACCTTCCAAAATTTTTTTTTTCCATTTTGATCTTTTAAACTAAGTGGTGTACTGAGTTCAGTATCTGTACATCAGTAATAGAGTTAATGCATCAGAACACAAAACCCCCCCACCAACGTCACGAGCCATGTGGACAGTGTCGGGGCCATCTCTACTTGCGGATGGCGGCTCACTCCTAAGTGTTATCATGTAGACACTTATTAAAAGGGGCTTCAGAAGTCTCCAGTTTCACCAAGGAACCAGACTCAGAAAACAAAATGTTGATTATGCTGCATTTATTATTAAAACCAACAGTCAACAGTGAATGACAAACTAACTGCTCTTTTTGTTTCACTTTGGACGTTAAAGACTGAAGAGGAGCAGCACTGCCTTCCACTCTACAGAGGTCAGCCCTGGCCTCCGACTCCAGCAGCAGGCTGATTCGGAAACTCATGGCAGTGACGTTCACCATCATGGGAGACACCGTCCCTTCTCTCTGGGACTTTCTGTAGTGGAGAGCACCCAGAGGTGGGCTGAAAACATCAGAAGACAGGAAAGAGAGTCTAAAATAGTCAGACCTCAGAGGGTACTTACTGCTCAGAAGTATGTACAGACATTTATAGTGCTAAAATAGGCATATTCTGGGGACTATCAAGTTAAAACTTTAAAATTTTATTCCTATCAGAGACAAGAAAGACTGAAGAGCCTACTGCTTTAGTGGCCACTAGAGCAAAGTGGTGTCACCCAGATGAAGATCAGCAGCGATCAGAATGGTTCCAGGATGTCAAAGCTCCACAAACATGACGTGTTTTCTTATGCTCACTGGGGATTTCTTCTTTCTTTTCTCTTTATTCTTCATTCTCTTTTTCCAGTTTCCATTAGGTCTTGCCCCCACAAGCCACTGGGATCTTAAAGCTTGTCCCTTTCTCCTTTCCATCTCTCTTCCCACTTTCGGCAGTGGCTAGGACAACTCATCACAGTACAGTGACATTCAAACTGCTGCTCTACCACAACTCTGAGTCTGGGGACTGGTGGCTTGGCGAACTGGGTCAGTTCATTCTGAAAACGGCAAGTGGGCAGTAAAAAGGTGGAAGCCTTGAGGCCAGAAGCTACGAGCCCCCAAGTCCACCATCCCTGCTAGCAGACTGGCCAGCGCAGAACACGCAAGCGCCTGTGTGCTGCTGCCCCGTCCTCTGGCTTCTCGCAGACCTAACAACACCGTTACAGAGAAACTCACACCGTGAAAGCTTTCTGTCAAACATATGATGACCCTGGAACACATGACGAAGAAATTTAATGTCCTGTTACCAAGTATATTCAAGAAAAGTAGACAATTGAGTACCATCTGGAATCTGGAAGCATGATACAGACTGCTTTGTGCTTGAATCACTTCTAGAACCTTGCAGTGCTGGTGAAGTGCATGAATCCCAGGGCTGCTCTCAATGTTCAAAAGATCAAAACTACTAAAGCATGCTTTAGAAAGCAAACTCTGTGAAAATACTTAAAAAATAAAAAAAGACACGCTTATGGAACCTCCCCTACTTACTTGCGTCGTTTCTTCCCTGAGTGGTGTCTGCGTCAGTGTTGGAGCTGACAGACTGACTGTCTGAGTTTTTGCTGCTGTCACCTAACTTTTTAAGCCTATTTAAACGTTTATCTGTTTCTCTGAGTCCGTATTTGCTATTGATAACAGGAGCAGGCGCAGGCAGTCCCACTCTGGATTTAAAAGCACCAGTTCCCCGTCTGAAAAAGAAACAGCACAGGTTACACAAACAGCATACTCACTGCCGTCAGTCTGGTTGCTGAGAGCACCTGTCCACATCACATCAGCAGGTGAGATGAACGGATGAGGTTTAATTAATGCAAGCTGCCAAGTCTAGGACTCTCGAAATAAATATGGAGATAAAATTAATGCCCCAAAGTCTTAAAGCACTTTGTTATGACTATTGTCAATCACTTGAGAAGGTATTGGACCTGCAGAATTTCAAGTGTAGGTAAAAATAACCCACCCGTTAATTATATCCTAGCTTTGTTCTACATAATTGAACACTCCATTGCTGAATATTGAGAATGAAGAAATTAAAAGAGAAACTAGAGAATTTCCATAAACTAAGTCATTACTTAGAAGATAACGTTAGATACAAATAAATTCTAACTGAAATTGTGTATTAGGAAGGCTAGGCTATCTTAGTGAAAATCTCATTTCTGGAGTAATGAAAACTGTAAAATTCCTCCTTTAAAGTTACTGGATGAACATCATTAACAAAATGTTACTAAATAACAGACATTAAAAGACCTGTTTTTACCACTAGCTAAGATGATTTGTAACCTGCTTTGATTATTCCTATTGTTGTTTAGTCGCTAAGCCACGTCCGACACTTTTGTGACCCCATGGACTGTAGCCCTCCAGGCTCCTGTCCATGTGATTTCTCAGGCAAGAATACTGGAGTGGGTTGTCATTTCCTTCTCCAGGGGATCTGCCTGGCCCAGGGATCAAACCTACCATCTCCTGCATAGGCAGGTGGGTTCTTAACTGCTGAGCTGAAGAGAAGCCCAAGATGGGCCATACTTACTTACAAAACAAATGATCATGGGTGGAATTATCTGGAAATTGATTTTTTTTTTTTTTTGATTTTTTAAAGTAAAATGACTATTCATCTGCTTCTCTGCTTCCTTGATTTCTTCTTTTTAACTTATGACAGTGATATGTGCTTGCTGCAACAGGTGAGACCATCCCTGGCTCTGCCTCCCCAAAGCGGAAGTTCCCCGAGCTTCCCAGCCGTCTCCATGTGCATAGCTCCGGCACCTGTGTTAACCACCTGCCAGCACCTCATCTGCTGCTCTGCCGCGAGCTGCACACCTAGACCCACTGCTGTTTCTCCTTAAGCAAAAAGAAACCCCAAATCGGTAACACCGCACACTCCACTCAGCAGGCAGCTCTCCTCCTTTCCTCCCACCCCAGCTCTCTTATCGCTTTATTGTGCACAAGCACTTCTGAACGCAACATGTTTTGAAAGCTGTACCTTTTACACAGACTAAACATATCACCATCTACTCAAGCACTAGATGTGATGACTGAAACCTGTAGTGTTTTGGTGTCTGCCTGCCACCATGAACACTGCTGCTACACTGCTCTTGAAACCAAATCCATACTAGCCAGTGTGCTATTTCCACAGGACAGATTCTTCCATATGGAACTGACTGCCAGATAAGAGGGTGCTATTATTTTGAACAAATATTGCCAGAATAAGTTCCCAAAAGGCTAAAGCACTTTACAGCCCTACTGACATTGTGTGAGGGCCGGTCTCTCCATATCCTCACCCGCAGCACGGGGTGTACTTATCAATGTTACCGATTTGACGGTGAAAACGAGTATCTCGCTATTGTTTTACTTACCTCGTTCACAGCTATCATTTTCTGTGTGGCATCCTCCATACCCCTCTTTTCTCCAGTGGAGTCTATCTTTTCTTTATGAGCTCTAGGAGCTTTGTGTCCCTGGGTTATTAACGTGGCCGTATGTGTGCTTTTTCCTCCCTTCCAGTTTATCATTTATCTAACTTTTGCTTTTGGCTATTCAAAAATGTTCATACTCACCATTTCTTATACTAACTTCTTTCAGAAAATTCCACTACTAAGTTTAGACATATAAGTCTAAAATTTTTCTAATCATTTTACCTAATTTTTAAATTTAAGATTTTAATCTATTTGGAATTTATCTTGTATATGATATGAGATGGGAGGTACGCTTGGTTTTCTTCCAGACCCATGATGAATTATACCACCACCTTTTGTTAAAGAAATCATCATTTCCCTACACATGGTATTAAGATCTCATACACACCGAGCTCTGCTTCATGTCCTCTTATCTATTTGTTCATATCTGAGCCAGTATCATTAGGTTTTGAACACAATTATTTCACAGAAATTTTTAATACCTATTAAAGCAAAGTGGCCCTAGTATACTGCAAAATGTGGTCACCATCAGACATACTCTCATACACTTTAAAATACTTCAGTCCTTCATATACTTATCATACTTTAAAATACTTTGGTACTTCATATTCTTCAATCCCTCACTAGATTTTATTCTTCAAATTCTCGAGAGTTACATTTGCACTATTTACTGATGAAAAGTATTACTACTGTGTCAGGATGGTTACTGCCCAGAAGCATGCATCAAATATCTTTTGGACACTGCACCCATGATGTCAGGGCCTTGTAAACACTGCACTCTCCCATCTTCACCGGGCCCCTGTCTTTACCCTTCAGCAGCCAGCACACCACGTGTCCCTTCACAGCATTGCTCTCACAGCTGGCACTGTGCTAGCCTCGTTTACCCTGCCTGGATGAGGTTTAACATGAGAACTATTCAGTAACTAGATGATGAGTAACTGAACGAGTTCCTTTGACTGGTCTCATTCTCTCACCTAATTTCTGGAAAGGCAGAAACAATTTGTTCCTGAGGATTTCAAGAATATTCCCAGACAACCTTTAAATCAAACTCTCCAATAGTCTGATAAAAGCCGTGCCTACTGCTCCATATGAGCCTTTCCATTTAAAAGCGATTTGCACGTTTCTATTTATTCCTTGTACTAACCCTGTCGAGTAGGCAGGATCAGCCCACCTGACCTGCAAGAAACAGTCTCAGGGAGAGCTAAGCTGCCCAAGGAACATGATGGCACGTGCAGTTCTGAACCAGTGGCAGAGCTGTCTCACGGCTGGTGTGGACTCCTATGTATGCAGTTACATTGTAGGAAGACTCCTAAACATATTCAGCGTATCATTTGCTCCATTCATTCATTCACCAAACAGTTATCAAGCACGTAGTCATTACTACATGTGAGGTACTGTTTTGGATGCTAGCAACATAGCAATAAATGAAAAAGATAAAAATCTTTGCCTTCATGGAACTTACATTCTAATAGGAAAATGACCAGAAACCACAAAATACCTTTACACCTAACACCTGAATATTAACTGTGTGTTTTATGTACTTCTTGTGAGATAAATGTGATCCTCACAGCAACCCTGTGATACCCTAGTGTTATCTCCATTTCATAGATGGTATAATTAAGGCACCAAAGCAGCTAAGCTGCCCAAGACCACACAGCTAGTAAACTGCAGAGTCCCAGGATCCCAACGTAGGGCGCTGATGTCAGGCCTCAGGTCGGGCTATGCCATGCTGTCTCTGCACAGTGGCTTAAAGCGTTATTCGACTGTAATTAAACGACTTTGTGGGTTAAAGGGTCTTTTTGTGGACTGGTCTACGATTCAACCAATGTCTGAACCATTTTTTTAATTTATAAAAAGATAAATTGTATCCCCCCACACTCCCAACCCCTCCTTTCCTGCCATCCTTTCAAGTCAAGGGCCTGGGAGCTGGGAGAGAAACTGCTGGGGCTGTGCCACGGCTCCATGCCTCTGCTCTCACGACACAAGAGACCTCTGGCTGCCCAGAAAGGAGAGAAAGCCGAGCTCTGGGGAATCAGCATGTTTCCCAAGGCCAGGAGGCTGGCAGCTGGGTGTCCACAATGAGAGAAACAGCACCGCCCCCTATCTGCTCCCGTGTGCAAAAAACATGAAGCGGCAAGAGTGCAGGCTCTGAGTCAGGGTGAGGTGGGTCTCTGCACCCGCAGTGTCCCACTCTACTATCCTCTCCCAGGACGGCCGAGGACTGAATCCAGGAGAGTAAAGCACCCGGTACCTCACACAGCACATAAAACGGGTTCAGTGGATCTACGTGTGCTCATTGAAGAAGAATGTATATATGTATACACACACGTATAACTGAATCCCTGTGCTGTACAGCTGAAACTAACATGATACTAAGAATCAACTATATTTCAATTAAGAAACTAAAACAATAACAAAACCGAATCCAGGAGTGCTCCCCCTGTGGCTATGCCAACCCAGACAAGCCAGTGAAGCTGCCTCTGCGAGCTCTACAAACACGTTGCCACCAGATGAGCAGTGTGGACAAGGAGTCCCGCTCAGTCAGACTTGGGGGGTTTCCACAGGAGCCATCCTGATGTGTCACAAAAGGAAGTTCCTCATCAAGCAGCAGGACTCAGAAATCGCGAAGAGCACGAACATCAAAACACAGGACTTTCAGAAGACACAGCCTGGGGTCTTTAAATGAGTATCAGTGGCGACTCTCACCTGCCGCTTTGGAGCAACCCCGCCCTGGAACTGTGTGTGCGTGTCTCCCACTCTCTCCTGAGCATATCTGTATTCTGACTCACTCAGCAGGGTAACAGCTGGGAACGACTGTAACATGTTAAAAGGCCGGGCACTGGCGCCCCTACATAGTCCTGTCTTCTTTGGTTTTGCTCCTGTCTGCTGTCCTGGGTGTGATACTACGGGACACAGAAGACTATCCCTGCCATCTAAACGATGAGAAGACGGCGTACACTCATTCTCACAATCATCAGGCATCAATCGATACTTTACCTTTCACAAGTGTAACACTCGCAGAACTCATTGTTTTCTCCAAAAAACCCATCTCCATAATAACAAGAAATTTCTTCTCCAGGTTCAATATCTCTTAGGGCCTTCACACATGCTGTATCTCGACCAGTTGACACAAACTGAAATAAAATGAACTCATTAAGAAACGCATACCTGAAGCAAAGACAAAATACTTGAGATAAAGTATTTTTTATGCTTACCTTACAGTTAGGTCTGCAATCTGAAAAATGTCCAAAAGATAAAGTCAATTAACTGTAGATAAGATCTGAAACACGAACAATTATAGAAATCTGAAATAAGCTTTCCACATAATTTTCCCAACTTTTGATAGAAGTTTTTGATCTCGAGTTAAACTACAAGAAGACTAATTTTCATAAGTTTGTGCAAAAACAATTTCCATTTCCAACCCTCTTTTAAAGGAAGACAGTTAAGGTTACTCTCAGTTATAGCAGCGCTACCCAACACTAGAGCTAACACCTCAGAAACAGAGCTTACCATGGTTTATAAATGCAGCAGGACCAAGCCAGAGCTGAGCACAGTTTTTCCTTGTGGAATACATGACACTGAAGTCGTTTTCTCCATGTCTAAGCAGCATGTTCTCCTCAATTTCTGAAAGTTCGGCAATACAACCCACCAGTAATTCTATTTTGTCATTTCGTTTCCTATTTAAAATATGTGATGGTAAAAATTACTAGTAATTATAAATAATAAGGCTTCTTTTAATAAAATAAGCCTGTCCAATAAATACCAGGAATTGAGAAGACCTAGCTGTGCGTGTTTTAACTGACTCACGCTGACCACACCTGGATAACCTCTCCTCTTCCCTGGAAGCCCCCCAGCCTCGCGCAGCTGCCTGATCCCTACAGGAGACCAGGAAGGCCTGCAGGCACCGTGCTACCTACACCTCGGAAGCCCCTGTGCTCTGCAGGCAGGGAGAACTCAGAAAGCCGCTGCACTGAGCTCAGCTTGCTGACCCTGGAGAAGGACACAGATGAGCAGCAGCAAAGGGTCAGGAGCACCCAGAACTGGGGTGCCGCCCCCTGGAGCACCACCAGCCAAATGCAGTGCGAGCCCGACACGCACCAATCTAGAGGCTGTGGGAAGAAAGGCAAGTGGAACTGGTCAAAGTACTTTCAGCAGCATGTTTTAACCCAATACAACCCAAATGCTATTTCAGCAGGTCAGCAGTGTGAAATACGAGTGAGAAACGCAATATAAAATCTGACATGTTTATCACAGCTGCAGCACTTCTCAACTCATTAAGACCAGCCACAGTTCAGAAGTCCAACAGCCACGCATGACTGGGGCCACTGTCCTAGATGGTGCAGTCAGAACCCAAGACCTCAAACCTCACACCCACCTGCCAGGCAGGGAGCCACGAGAGCCCAGCAGCAGGCTGGGTACCATCCCATGGCAGACAGACACGCTCACTCACGTACATACACATTTTTCCCAAGAGGCCAGGAGTCAGGCTCTTTAACATTCCATTTTCAGGTAACTGACCCTAACATTTTTGCTATAAAAAATGTCAGGGGTCATATAAGAGAGAGGCTACAGGTTTCTTCTGGGGGGTAAGGCAGGGAATAGGCATTCTTCTTTCTAATGAAGAAAGATATAACCACATACTCTCTTTCCTGTATGGCTCTCACCCCTCCTACCTGGGGTCACCTTCACTGCATGTGTTTGAGCTGGCACACACACGTATTTTCAGCAGGCAATGTGCTAATCAGTTTTTACACATGAAAGTCCTTGGACCATTAGAACTTCATATGTGACCTTTCTTACAGGCCAGTGAAAGACTGATTCTGGAAGCTAGGTCATCTAACCCCACAACCCCTAACCTTTCAGCAGTCCCTGAGCAGGCATCCGGACTTGTTAAGAGGAAAACAGAAACCACTTGGCTTAGAGGTAGGACCTGGTTCAACTCAGGCTTCCAACTTCACCACCGTCCCAACCCCAAGTCACTGGGCTGAGGTGCTGGCCCTGCACTGGCTCCTTTAGGGCGAGCTCCGGTTTTAGCCCTTCCCACGCTTTCTTAGCACAGGAATGGTAATTTGAGACAGAACTTTAAACAAGATTATTTTATGGGTTTACACTAGTATAATAGTTACCACTCTTTCGTTGCAACTATTTTGGCTCCATTTTGTTCTGAAGAGTATCTATTACAAGGCAATATTTCAAATCCACTGTCAGTTGCAAACATTCGCAAATAAATAAATACCTAAAACAGAAAAAAATGTTGATACTTACTTCACACTAAATTATTTACCTTGCTAGACTCTCAGAATTATAAAAGCAAACCACCACCATCAATGAAAAAATTTAAGATTAAGTAACAAATATTGTTATTTCAAAATTTCACGTATTTGTATACTTGGTGACTTGGCTATGTTACTCTAAAAGTTCACAGAAAGTTTCACTTCTAGACAACGAAGTCTTCTCTATGGATAGTCATAAATTAAGGTATTATTAGACCTTCATATTAATTAGTTTTATGAAAACTGGATTTAAAATGTCAGTGTTCACTAAAATTTACATTTTAGTTTCCTTTAATCTTATCCAAACAGAGAAACATTAATTTTTTCAATAAACTCACATGTTCCTTGAATAATTTCTCCTGCATTTTGTTCTTGTTGAGAAAATAGTGCCGTGCCCATTCTCCTGAAGTCAGACATTTGAAGGCTTTCTCCAAGTGCTCATCTTTCTTAAAACGTTCAATTACTTCTTTGAGTTCTTCCTGCCTTCCTTTAATAGGCCGAAATCTGAAAGAAATAAAAACAACAACTTTAGTTATCTTCCATCATCCTTGGGCCACTGTTTAAAGATCTTGAGAAAAAAGTAACCTAAAAATAACAGCCAGACCTAACAAGAGAACAGTAAGTAGTCTGGATAACGAGTACTAAAGTAATACTGATCACCAAGAAATACAACTTCCCTTCCTCAAACTGCACTTTAGTATTTTTATTTCAGTGTTATCTCATTAACCAAGAGGTGACCAGGTGATTCAAATGAAAGCTAATTCAGACTTTTAACTGTCACCCAACTTGGGAGGTACAAAACGAGAGATCTAGGATAGAGTTCATCTAACCGAGTTGGAAGGACAAGAATTTTTTAAAACATGCAAAATCAAGCCAGAAGAGTGCAGGGCACTGAGCTTTAGAAGGAGGATGAAGTAAGAAAAATCATGCCATAAACAAAAACACCCTCCATGTACAGTTAGAAGAACCCCGAACTAAGTCTCCTGACAGGCCCTGAAACACACCTGGATGGACGTTCTACCAGCCACGTCAAAGGAGTCTGTGATAACTGCATTCCAAGAACAAAAAGCGTGCAAGAGTACAACTTGAGGGGTGGTGCTGTTGTGGTGGTGATGAAGGAAAAACTGCTGGGGTAAAATTTCAGAAGGCATCTTCGTAAAATCAGCTATGACGACTTCAGAACACTACATGGCCAGGCATGTCAAACACAGGATACAATCCTGGCCCAAGTAAAACTTAAGTTTTACTCATTTTAAAGCCATGTTCTCAATGAAATGTGCACTACGATTAAAAGTTCTTGGAGCTTGACTTCAAAATTTCTTCTCAAGTTAATGTAGTTTATTTTAAAGCTTTTTAAAAAATTAACAGCCAACAAAAAAAAGGAATTACAGACTGCTCTTCAAGTAAAATACATTAAGATTCAGTACGATTTTAAGCCACAATATTTCACCAAGGATTATTTTTAGGTGCTGTGCATACAGGTGCTATGGTGAAAAATACAAGCTAGACGACGTGGCTACTGTTCTACGGAAAACTTTGCTGGGATTGAAAGACGTATTCGTGCATCAAACAGAGAAGCAAGGATCAGTGTGCAAATACACATTCATGTGGTGCAAACAACACTGCTGAGCACTTCACAGTGCGGAGGTTATAACTAAAGCATGGTTTGGGGTTGACACTGGTATGGACAAGGAAGAAAGTGGTGAATTTAGATTTCTAAAGAAAAAACAGACTATTGCTAGAGGCAGGAAGGAACCAGGAGGAGGAAGGCAAAGGAGAGAAATTCTAAGCCGAGGACCTTAGCAGAAATTCTAAGGCTTGATTCAAAGAGATGACCAGGGCTGAGGGAGTCAGCTGGCGAGCAACAGGACAAGGAATGTTACAGAACAAGGAAGGGCAAAGATGCGAGGAAGAGAATAGGTATAATACAATTTACTGGGCAGGATCTTCAGAGGCCTTCAGGTGGGTGAGCACACTGACACCTCTAGAAACTCACGAGCCCCAGACTCCAGGGTTAGGAAGCTCTCGCGACTCCTAACAGAAGGATCCAAAGGAGCTCTAGAGATAGTACATGAAGAAACAGTGCCCTATTTTATTTCCCATTTCAATCAGTTAGCACACCAGCCCTCACAGACAGATGGGTGCAAGTCCTCTAGACAATTCAGAATGTCTTTAACTAGACTGTCAGACTATGATGTCAGGGAATGACTAAAATGCAGATCTGCAGAACTGTGATAGTATTCAAACTTCCACACAGTTACAGTATTAAACTACTTTTGAATTGCGGCCATCACAAGTGATTTTGTCAACACTGGGTTTCACTAAGAAACCCAAACTCAACCCTTCCGGCTGCAACCCTGCACTATGGGGTTACGTGCACAGGAAGGACAGATAAGACCACTCAGCAGCTGTTAGCTGAGGCACACCACTCCAGGCAATACCAAATGATGGGAAACAGAAACTCACATTCTGCACAGTAAAGAGAAAAGCAAAAGTTCCCTCTGAGCAATAATACATGATGTTAAGTGATGGGGCCACAGCAATCGTTACATGTTCAATGTAGGACTGACCAATGGCGATACCTATAAAGTAGCTGCATGGCTGCACACATCAGAGTCAGGACTGTATTCACCTCAAAATCTTAAGAACATGACAAAAAATAAGTCACAGACCTGGAACAGACACCAGCAACTCCTGACAGGCTTCATGTGCGCTCTCCACGTTCTGAAACCTGCTATCTGAAGACACCTTTCAGCTACCCTTTGGTTTACTCTTTGCTTGTGATGGAAACCCTGAATGCTTATTGGAAGGACTGATGCTGAAGCTGAAACTCCAGCATTTTGGTCATCTGATGAGAACAGCTGACCCACTGGAAAAGTCCCTGATGCTGGGAAAGATTGAGGGCAGAGGAGAAGAGGGCATCAGAGGATGAGATGGCTGGATGGCATCACCAACGCAATGGACATGAACTTGGGCAAACTTCAGGAGATGGTGAGGGACAGCAAGCACTGGTGTGCTGCAGTCCATGGGGTCACAAAGAGTTGGGCACAACTGGGCAACTAAACAACAAAAACAACACGATGCCAGACAATTAATATGCTAAAACCAACACACAACCACCACCTCTTGAGTTACTAATATATTGTACCTTCCACACAACCTGTGACTTTCTTTTCCGCTTTCCTGACTTCTACTGCCTCAAACACAAACAAACCCCCTAACTATCCCCTTGCTGCCCACTGGACAAGAATCTCCATTTTACTTAAAATGTAATTTGCAGTCCAAACTTACTGTCATATTTGGCTGCTATAGGCATGAAATGACAGTGATGAAAAGGAGGAAGAAAACAGTACTGGGTGCAGACAGGAAGGGGAAGAGACAGCTGTTTTCAATAACCAGATAGAACATGAAAATCACCTGGCTGACAGTTCAAGTCAAATCCCATTATACTAAAAACTGTGAGGAATAAAAATTATTTAATAACAAGGCTGTTACAACTATCAGGTCCAGAGCAAAAGGCATGGGGGATCTTGGAAAAAATTAACTTTCTATTATTGAATAGAAAAATATGCTCTGTCTTCTTAATACAGTCACGCTAAATCTCCCATACAAACTGGCTCCTAAAGGTAGAAGAAAATTCAGATGATTTAAAAAATTATGTCTGGCTCCATAAATGAGAAAAATAAGGCCCAATGAGGGCCAGCTGCTGGAAGGAGGGGACTGTTACCCAAGGCGGTCTTGGCCCTGCTCTCATCTGAAGCCTGAGCGCCCTCTTGTGTCCCTTGAGCATGAGAACGGGATCTGACTTACAGCTGAGCACCAGCACCAAGCCCCACCTGAGCCGGCCTGCCTGGTGCCCTGACAGCACAGCCAGAGGAGTGCAAACAAACTACGTATGGGGTGGCGGGGCAGGCAAGAGAAACAGGCCTTTGGCATTTCCAAATCAACACGCCCCTCCTCCCTCTTAACAGGTCATTTGCAACTTTAAA
Source organism: Bison bison bison (assembly GCF_000754665.1). NCBI lineage: Eukaryota > Metazoa > Chordata > Mammalia > Artiodactyla > Bovidae > Bison > Bison bison. The sequence goes on along the minus strand of NW_011494652.1, from coordinate 3,948,935 downwards.
TAAACCAAACATTTATTTTTCTCTTCCCACACTTCTCTGATCCCATGGCCGGTACAGGAAATTTAAAAATACGGCATTTACAATTATTTACTATTAAAAGGGGCAGGGAAAAAAACATATGAATTCACACTCCCACACACCTGTTCCCCACTCTTTCCAGAGACTGACTTCCCAGGTTTTCTTGCTATTTGGTTTTTCTGTTTCCAAACCCAAGAGACCACTGTGGCCATGAAGAAAAGCTGCAGGTGTGCATTAGCTGCACTACTGTGCCCCTCCATGAGCATGTAAACCAAGAGCCGACTGGAGGGAGGGGAAAGAGGAGGGGACAGAAAAAGGGAGCGAGGGGGAGGGGGAGGGAGAGAGAGAGACATGCTCAAATATTTAAGATATGAAATAAAACCGTGAGGCAACATCGTGAACACATTCCCCCTCTCAACAAAGTTTAACTGCAAGCTGACATTCCGAGACGCTGGGGGGCGGAGGTTCCGCCAGGACAGCTCTTCGCTCCTTCTTGACCTGAAAGTAAACAACAACCAGAAACATACCTGGCTGAGTCCTGCAACCAGTGCTCAGCTAATCCCATGCAGTGCCGCCTGATCTTTGGATGAATGATTTCTCTTAAAATTACCCTGTTATGGAGTACAAGTGGTTTTTTAAATATAGCTAATACTAAAGACCAAATCTTCAAAAGGTTTGCAAAATGTTCTACAAATCTTGTTTACACTGACACCTCCAATTACTTAACATAGAAGAACATTGTAATGGCTGAAACAAGTTAGTTTGTATCTTATTACTGTTTGTAATGCTCTCTACCTACCTTACAGGGTTGTTGTGAGAAAAACTGTCAGATTTTGAAAAATGCCTTGAGCTCCTCGGAGGAAAGGCGCTATATAAATGCAAAAAAAAAACAACAATAAAAAACCATACAATATCAGATGTATCAGAAATCCCTAACATGCTGTGATATCTAACAACTTTAAGAAGCCACAGGTTGGCTCGAAATGATAAAAAAGGCCAGGAAGCTAAAATTCTTTCCTTCCCACAAAACATTTTATCCTTGATTATACTAAGTTAAAAGTTCAAAAACTTTCTTTATGCTTTCCAGTCAAACACTTGATACTAAAGTGACATTTAAAGTGATTTATAAGTTCACATTCAACAGTGGATACAAATGATAAAACAGTGGATATCAAATATATAAATAATGAAAAAAAAATTAGATGGTTAGTGTAGTGGAATTAGGTAAGTGAGGACTGCACAGGCGGAAGTCTGTGCCCTGAGAGGACTCTTTCCATTTCTGCAGTGTGATGTCCCCCCAGCTCCTCAGGATACTGTGAAATCACTGGTCACATGGCCTGAAAAATGGGGCATCACTGACACCACCTATTTCTGTTTCACGACCTTCATCTCTCCACTAGCTTTTTAAAAATCATTATAGAGGTATTACTAACAACTCTATTTTCTGGTTAAAAGGATGAATTTAAGTTTTATAACTGACAAAAATCAACTAAATCAAAACATTTCCTGACAAATTGAAATTACTATTTTGCTTATGCCATTTCTAGGCATTCATGCCACAATTCTGATTGCCTTGTTAGTAAATACAGGGATATGCTAAGGTTAAAATATAACCAATTCATAACATATCCAGTTTGGGAATATCTCAAATAATTAAACATCTACTGTTTCTGAACAGTATCCCTGAAGGTACAACTGAAGTAAGTAGAAGAGAAGAGGGCATAAAAAAAAAGAAAAACTAAGATCAAATCACAGATCAATAAACATGAGAACAAAGAAGCCACTTATTATAAGTAACAGATAACCTGGAGAGTTAAAATCCAGTTCCAATCACATCCTCCAGTCACTTCTTTGCACCCCAAAGAAAGAGAAGTCCACAAAAAAATAATAATTTCAAAAGTATGTATGACTATTCAAAGAGAACCCTGCAAAGTTTCCTTACTGTCTATAAAATAACTTTGAAAATCGTTTAAGTGGCATTCGGGCAAATTCTCACTCAGAAGATAAAGAACTATAAGTGACGGCTTTATTTTCAAACAGACCCACCAAGGATGAATGAAGGCCTCTACTGAGGCGGCAGCACGCCGTGCTTGCCGCAGCGGCACTGACCGCTCGCCGCACTGTAAGCAGTGACCCTGTCACTAGGCCAACGGAGTCTAACCGGGGGCAGCAGCACTAGCTGCAGCATCAGTGGCTATTTTAGGAGCTGTTTGAGTAGAACCAAATGAAGCACTGGAAAATATGAACCTGGGGTACTTGGGTATAGTAAGATTTAAAGTTTTAATAATAATATCTGTGTGGTAATCCTAAACTCTACATTTTAGGACTACACGTCTTAAGATGAGTCCCAGAACTACTGATAAGGGAGTTTCTACCCACTTACCACATGGCGACAAGGCTCAGCAGGCTCGATGGTTTGGGACTTTGCTTCCCAAGTGTAACTGGGAGTTTGTGACAAACGGAGACTCTCAGGCCTCACCTCAAAGCTACTGAATCAGAACCTGTACCTTATCAAGGTTCCCAAGTGACTCATATGTAAGCTGATTATAAGCAGCAGCTCTCCAGGAGGACTTTTACAGAAAACATGAGTTATTTACTGTTACAGAAACCAGTAACAGGTAACTCTTCAGACTCAGGGACAGTCAAAGCATGAGGGCTTCAGAATACGTGGAGTTCTTTCCCAAGCCATTAAAACTTTTGTTGTAATTCTGATGGAAAACTTTCTAAAAGTGGTTTATATGCTTCCATATTTCAGGATACAAGGCATAATAAACATAATCTGTTTCTTGATGACTCCAGGCCATAATTACAGGCCTTTGAGGTAATATTCTGAATGCCACTAGACTACTAGGTCAAACAGTGAGTGTATCACTTTTTCTTCCAGGCTAACCAGTGAGTTAAATACTACTAGGACTCTAATAGTAGGAGAATGAGCCCTGGCCTCTTATGTTCACTGGGAAATAGGTGATTCGGACTCAGAATAATACAAGCTAGATTTCAGTCAGGCACTAGGGCATCCAATCCTGCTGATTTTAGAATATCTATGTGCCCCTCTGACGGCAGGGAACCAGTTAAATAATCTCAAGTTCATTCCAAATTTCACTTCGTTTTAGTAAGTAAAGATATATGATGGCAGGAAATTACATGAAAATACCAAAGGCATGTTTTAACTGGAATTACTTCTTTGGGAACTTAGAATATAATTGATAAATGAATTATCTTGTTTTAATTCTAACAAGGGACAGAATTAAAGAGGAAGAAATGAACACATGACTTTCCTCTAAGCACCTGTCCCCAACTAGTTACTGGTGACCATCCGCCTGGTGATCCAGTCCCTCCAGGGCCGTGCCTGACATGGCAGCTACAAAGCCTCAGCGCTGGTATGACGCAGCCCAGAGTGAACAGAGGCCCAGAATTCGCTCCACATTCTGAATGAACCCCCACTGTCCTGCTTTTCCACCAGATTTCAAAACCCTCTGGACATTAAGAGGCAACAAAAAGTTGTAAAGGTCTGACTTCAGTGCTTGGCGGCAGTTCATTATGAAATTATCAAAGGGTCTTTTTGGGAGCAAGGTGATATTTAAGACAATTAAAGAAATTTAAAGGGTGACAGATGTAAAGAGTTATGTAGTATTTTATATATGTGGCATGCAATATTCAATAAAGCAGTTACAGATTTATTAACATTTTTTATCTGCATACTGAATATAAGCACATCTTTACTTCTAATGACTGAGTCTCAAAGATAAAACATAATGTAAAATTCCCTATATATAGTGGCAATTATTTAAAAGATGAAAAATTTGTAATAAAATCATGAAAAAAACTGATGCCACCTAATTTAAGTAGGAAAAAAATCATCCACATTTTCAAGATTGTACAGGATGCATATAAGCTATTTCTTTCAGCTAAGATAATTCTCATCAAATCTAAAACAGAATATAAAGATATGCCTCCAACTTTATATTTTAATAGAACCATCTCAAGATAAAATAAGAACACAGAATTAAAACACACAGCTCTTGGAAGCTTTTGTTGCTTTTCTTGGCTCACACTTGGAAAATTCTTCTGCAACAAAAACTTTCCTTTAACGTCACTTTAAATTTTGACTTAAAATTAACCATCTATTTTCTCAAGTTCAACGACATCATCTGTTCCACTCAGAATAAAGACTTAAAATTACCTAGTATTCATTTTGTGTGTTTGAAAACCTAAATAGGGATCAAGAACCAAACTGGTCGCTAGGTCATCATTTTCACAGAGTTCCTTGGCAGACATTCCAGAAGATGGTACATATCGACTCTGTCCTTCAAAGCCTGAGTTCCCATTACCTGTGAGAAGAGAAGAGAGAAAGTAACTCGCACTGAATACTACTTAAATCTACCTTAAAAACCTTCAGCTGCACTGCCCATTCAAGTTAGTAATTAAGAATTAAAACTGCTACTTCAATTTTACCAATTAAAAACTGAGTACCCTTTGCAAAAATAGAAAAACCAAATCCAGTAAATTAACTCAATCATTGAGAGCATTTTCGTTAGATAATATTATCAAGTTCCCCAAGAACAGGGTCTAGATAGCTGTGATACCCTGGCTGAGATGCCTTACTTGCCCATCCAAGGAAGAGCTGACACAGGAGATGGGCAGATGTTCGTCAGAGTAGCAAGACAGCATCAAGGGCCACTGCAGACGGGGCTGGGGTGAGAAGGAAACAAGAGGAGCACGAGACCCCTCTGCAAGCAGTGCCAGAAGGGCAGATCTCAAAGGCGCCAAAAAGGAACATCCAGGTGTTACACCTTCAGCTCTCTGCTTTTGGGCAGATGTGTGATTATCATCCCCACTATGCGGGAAATTGAGGCCCAGAGGTTAAGAAACTTGCCTATGGTTACAGAGCTAGGTAGCAGAAGAGGGGAGAGAGGTAGAGAGAGACTAAGAGGCCTATTTCTAACTAACCCGCTTGAAACAGATTTTGAAGGAATGGATAAAAATAGGGAAGTGACTGAAAAAGGTAACTAAAGTAAATGGGTTTAACTGTGTAAGAAAAACACAATGTAAAGAGAGGAAAGGAAGACTAAATTTGTACGGATGAAGCTTCATCAGTGCTGATTTAAGTTTGACGTACATGTCATTGAGTCTCCATGGAGCCAGCACATGTAATTACAGAGGATACCAGCAGTGTAACTTTAAGCCTCTCAAAATTAAAAGGTGGAAGAATGAGAGACAAAGCGAGAGATCTAACCATGTCATCCACTCTCCCAATAAGTAAATAAACAAACACTTACATGTAAGTCCCTGGCAAAGGGTCAGTATTCGTTTTCAAGTCAAACTTCTGCATGTAGGTATGTGTACAACTATCAAAGTTATATTTTCTATAACAGCTTTATTAAAATTTAATTCACATACAAGTCACCCATTTACAGTATACAATTCAGAATATGGTTTTAAACATATTTACAGAATTGTATAACCATCACCACAAACAATTCTGGAACATTTTCATCACCCCTAAAAGAAACTCCATACCTACTAGAAGTTACTGTCCATTTTTCCCTCCCACACAGCCTCCGGCAACCACTAATCTACCGTTTGTATGGATTTGCCTAGCTCTGAAAATTTCACATAGATGGAATCATATGACGTGGTTTTCTGTGACTGACTTCTTTCAATTAGCATGTTTCCAAGGCTCATCCACGTTGTACCACGCATCAGTACTTCATTCCTTATTAAGGCCAAAGAATATTTCATTGTATGAATAGATCACATTTTGTTTTTGATTCATCAGCTGATGGAAACACAGGGGCTGTATCCATTTCTGGCTATGATGAATAAGGTTTCCATGAACACTCAAGTAAAGTTTTTGTGAGTACATATGTTTTTCAACTCTCTTAGGTACATATCCAGGAGTGGAAACTGCTGGGTCATGTGGTAACTCTATGCTGAACCTTTTGAGAAACTGCCAGACTGTTTTCCAAGTGGCTGCACCATTTTATGTTCCCCAAAACAGTGTATGAGGACTCTAACTTCACCACACCATCACCAGCACTCGTTACTATTTGTCCTTTTGATTTCAGACATCCTGCTGATTGTGAAGGGGTACCCTATGGTTTTGATTTGAATATCCCTGATGACTAATGATTTTGAATATCTTTTCATGTATTGGCCATTTGTATATCTTTGAAGAAATGTCTGTCTATTCAGATCCCTTGCCCATTTAAAAATTTAAATTGTTTTTTATTATTTACTTGTAAGAATTCTTTTTAAAATTGATTTGGCTGTGCTGGGTCGCTGTTGCTGTGTGAGCTTTTTCTCCAGCTGCAGGGTGCGGGCTTCTCAGCGACGGCTTCTCTTGTGGAGCACCCGGGCTTCCGTAGTCGCACACATGGGCTCGAGAGCTGCAGTTCCTGGGCTCCTGAGCGCAGGCTCAGTACTGTGGCACACCACCGTAGCTGCCGCCCCATGGCCTGTGGAGACTTCCCAGGCCAGGGATCCAACCGGGCCTCCTGCAATGACAGGTGGACTCTTTACCACCGAGCCACCAGGGAAGCCCACAGGAGTGATTTCTTCTGGATGCTAGTCCTTTATCAGCTGTGTGATTTGAAAACATTTTCTCTTATTCTGTAAGATGTCTTTCCATGTTCTTGATGGTATTCCTTAAAGTCTGCAACTTCAGTGAATTTCATGTTATCCTTTTTCTTTTGATCCCTGTGCTTTTAGTGTCATATCCAAGAAACCACCGCCTAATCCAAAGTCATGAAAATTTACCCATATGTTTTCTTCTGGGGGTTTTATAGTTTAAGCATTTAATTTCGGTCTTTGGTCCATTTTAAGTTAATTTTTCACATATGGTCTGAGGTTCGGTCTAACTTCATTCTTTTGCATGTGAGTATACAGTTGGGCCAGAACCAACTGCTAAAAGGACTATTCTTTCCTGACTTAATTTCATTTTCATTTCTGTCAAAAATCAATTGACTACAAACATGAGGGTCTTCTGTGGATTCTCAAATCTATTTCATGAATATATGTCTATCCACATGCTAGTATAATACTGTCTTCATTACTGCAGCTTTGTAGCAAGCTCTGAAACTGAAAGGTATGAATCTTCCAAGTTTGAGTCTTTTTCAAGACTCTTTAAGCTATTACAGGTCCCTTGAATTTTCTTAAGAGTTCTAGGATCAGCCTGTCAATTTCTACAGAGAAGCCAGTTGAGGTTTTGATAGAGATTACATTCAATCTGTGGGGCTTCCCTGGTAGCTCAGCTGGTAAAGAATCTGCCTGTAATGCAGGAGACTCTGGTTCGATTTCTGAGTTGGGAAGATCCCCTGGAGAAGGGATAGGCTACCCACTCCAGTATTCTTGGGCTTCCCTGGTGGATCAGATGGTAAAGAATCCACCCACAATGCAGAAGACAGAAGACCTGGGTTCGATCCCTGGGTTGAGAAGACCCCCTAGAGGAAGGCATGGCAACCCACTCCAGTATTCTTGCCTGGAGAATCCCATGCACAGAGGAGCCCGATGGGCTACAGTCCATGGGGACACAAAAGAGTCGGACATGACTGAGCAACTAAGTACAGCATACATTCAATCTGTAGATCATTACCATCTTAACAATATTAAGTCATCTAATCAATGAATATGGGATGTCTTTCCATTTATTTAGATCTTTAATTTCTTTTCAATAATGTTTTATAGTTGTCAGAGTGTAAGTTTTACACTTTATATTAAATTTATTGCTCTTTCTTTCTGATGCCATTCTAAACGAAACTGTTACTTTTACTTTTGGATTCTTTATTGAAAGTGTATAGATATACAATTGATTTTTGTATACTTGCATCCTGCAATTTTGCTGAACTCATTTATTCTAATATTTTAGAGGATTCCTTAGGACTTTCTATATACAGAATCATGTCATCTTCAAATAGAGATTGTTTTACTTCTTTTCCAATTTAGATGCCTTTAAGTTCATTTTCTTGCTTAACTGCTGTAGTCAGAACTTCTAGTACAATGCTAAACAGAAGTGATGAGAACGGATAAATTTCTGTCTTGTTCCTGATCTCAGGAGAAACCATCCACCATTATACATGACATTAAGCATTATCAGGTTGAAGAATTCCTTTCTATTCCTAGTTTGCTGAGAGTTTTTATCCTGAAAGGATGTTGGATTTTGTCAAACACTTCTTCTGCATCTATTGGGATGATAGTACGGTTTTTGTCCTTGATTCTATTGATATGATATCACATCAGTTGATTCTCAGACATTAAACCAACCTTGCATTCCTGGGATAAATCCCACTTGGGCATGCTACAGAATTCTTTTCATCTGTTGCTGGATCTGGTTGACTAGTATTTTACTGAGGATTTCTGCATCCACATTTATTAGAGATACTGGTCGGTAGGTCTCCTTTTCTTATGATGGCTTTGGTACAAGGATAATACTGGCCTTTTCTTTGTAGGTAGTGTTTTCTATTTTTGATTTTAAACTTACTGATTCAATCTTCTTTACTTGCTATATAGGTTTATTCAGATTTTGTATAAATTTCTTTCTAATTCAGTTTCAGTAATTTATTACTTTCTAGAAATTTGTGCACTTAATCTAAGCTATTTTAGTTCTTGGTATACAGCTGTTCATAGTATTCTGTTATAATTCTTTACATTTTTCTAAAGTCCTTCAATCCCACAGCCTCCAGAAGAACTATTCCTTTCAAATTGTTGTGTTAGAGAAGACTCTTGAGAGTCCCTTGGACTGTAGGGAGAGCAAACCAGTCAATTCTAAAGGAAATCAACTCTGAATATTCATTGGAAGGATTGATGCTGAAGCTGAAGCTCCAATACTTTGGCCACTTGATGAAAAGAGCTGACTCATTGGAAAAGACCCTGACCCTGGGAAAGGTTGAGGGCAGGAGGAGAGTGTGGCAGAGGATGAGATGGTTGGATGGCATCACTGACTCAATGGACATGAGTTTGAGCAAACTCCAGGAGACACCGAAGGACAGGGAAGGCTGCTGTGCTACAGTCCATGGAGTAGCAAAGAGCTGAACATGACTTAATAACGGAACAACAACAGTAATGTCCCTTCTGCTGTTGATTCTTCGTCTTCTCTTTTTCTTAATCAATCCTGCTTAAAGGTTTGCCAATTCTTCTTTTCAAAGAAGGAACTTCTTGAGCTTTGCCCATTTTCTCTGTTTTCTATTTTGTTAATTTCTACTCTATTTCCTTCCTTCTTCCTGCTTAGGGTTTAGTTTTGCTCTTTTTCTGGTGTTTTAAGGTAAAAGGTTAGATTATCGATTGAAATCTTCCTTCTTTTTAAAATACAGGTGTTCACAACTATAATTTCCCTCCAGGCACTGCTTTAGCTGCATTCCGTAAGTTTTTGGTATGTTGTATCTTCATTTTCAATCGTCTCAAACTATTTACTTATTTCCCTTCTGATTTCTTCTCTAATCCACTGGTTATTTAGGAGTGAGTTAATTTCCACATATTTGTGTACTTCCCAAGTCTCTGTTATTCATTTCTAATCTTACTCCACTGTGGTCAGAACATATATTGTATGATTTCAATCCTTTTAATTTACTGAGGCTTAAAGTATGGCCTAGTCTATGGTCTATGCTGAATGCTTCATGTGCACTTGAAAACAATGTGTGTTCTGCTCCTGTTAAGTGGAGTGTTCTACAGAGGTCTGTCAGGAATAGCTGGTTTAGAGTACTGTTTGAGTCTTCTGTCCTTCATCTTCTGCTTATCTATCCATTATTGAAAGTGGGGAACTGAAGTCCCACATTATTGCTGAATCGTCTATTCCTTCCTTCAGTTTTGTGAGTGTTTGCTCCGTGTATTCTATGGGTCTGGTGTTAGATGAAGTCACTAAAGTCTTTTATCTAAGATGATGCATCTCCTCATCATTGACACTCTTTTTGCACCATTCTTGCCCAATAACATCCAACGTAATGCTGTCCATCTTCACAGGTTTACATTTATCCTGGGGCAATTTACTACTCTTAAAAGAGCTATGAAATATGGATCAAATCTACACTTTCTTGAACTCTCAATATGTAGCCTCATTATCAACCAAAAGATATTGAGGTAAAAAAGTAATTCATTGTCAACAGTCCTTTTCTGTTAGGATAAACTATTCACTCTGAATAAATAGAAGAAACGGTGACAATTTTAAAAGCTGCCTTAACTTCCACTTAACATGTAAATGAAGGCTGACTTTATCATTCATATTACTCTACAAGTTTTCAAATACATACTTACATTTACATCAAACATAAAAAAACACAATTTAAACTTAAAAGAAATTTAATAGCAGTCCTTTAATATTTTTAAAAGAACAAAGCAACCATTCAGGTATAAATTCTACAAAATATAATTTAAAGTTATGGATATAAAAACACTGTATTAAGAACTGAGTTGTACACAATGTTTGATGAGAATAAGAGTAAAAGAACCATACTGTTAACTGAGAAGAGAACACACATGACAAACCGGGGAGAATGCCTGCCCCGAATCACAATCGAGAGAGCGACAGTTGAAGCGTGTACATACATCTGCTCGACCTCCTCTCGCCTGCGTTTCTGCCAGCCTTCACGTTGTCCTTTCCCGAGTGCTGTAACTTTGATTGATTCTGCTGATGGTCATTAGACAACTTGCCTCCATGTCTCCTGCCATTCACCACCATGTTCTTGGATTCTCCCAACCACTTCATACCCACAGACAGCCTGACCCAGGTGCATTTAGTCACTCTCTTCAAATAGCTTAGAGAATAATTTCAACGGTCTCTCCTAACAGAAACAAAACATGAAAAACAGAATAAAATGGGGAGATAAATACATAAAAGACCATGCTACCCAGACCCCTGAGCAATTTTCAGAGTATTAAAAGTAATTGCACAATTTGTGTTTTCACTCTTCACAGACTGTCCTGGCCGCCCCCCTCCCACACTGAGGCCTACAGAGCCCCCAGACTCACTCCGCCCTGCTCACTGCTTGTGCTAACAGCGACCGGTAACTAGTAAGTGTTCAATAAATAGGTATCTCTCAGTCACCAATAAGAATCATCTTTGCTTTCTATTACCGTGATATCTAGGTATAGCTAGATAGCAACAACTTGCTCAAACTACAAGTTTTGGAAAACTGTATTAACTCTGTGAATAAACTAAAAGAAAAATTGCTTCTTCTCTTCTTGAAGAGCTGAAGAAAAGGCATCTAAGTTATGCTTTCTCCACAAGAGTTTTGTTAGTCTGAAATCAGCATTAAGGGTATTTAAGAGACCAACATTCAAATATCAAAATACTGCTCATTATGAAATACCTGCCTTAGCTTTCTTTACATTGGCAACAAAAATTGAAATTATTATATTTGCTAGTACAGTGGTTTCCCTATCTGAATTTTTTTTTTTTTTTTTTTCCCTATCTGAATTTTAACTAGCTGAATTTAGGGGCAAAATGACTAGGACAGTGAGCGATGCTCATCACATGTAAGGACCTTTGGAAAAGAAGGTATAGATGGCATTTGCTGGTAGTGAAATTAGAGGATGTCCACGTCACCACCTCATTACAAATGACGCTTTAATATACATCAGGCTAAAAAGGCTCAAGGAAAGGAAAGTACAACAACAGAGCTAAGGGAATTTTAGGATTTCAGCACAACTCTTTCAACGTGCAGAGGGAACTGAGGCAGCACACCCAACGAGCACAGCCAGCCTGCAGCAGCGTCCAGAGAGGAGCCCAGTGCTGCTGCCCAAGGCTCTCTCACTGCAGCAAAGGGCATCTTCCCTCACCTTCCCCAAACACACAGAAAAGTACACGATAAATTATGCTGAACGACTCCCAGAAATGCAGAGCCGGAGATAATTATTGATACCCAACACAAATACGAAATATTACTTTTTACTTGACCTCCAGTCTCTCTGAAATCACAGGAATTCTGTGTGAATTCAGCGAGGTAGAATGTGTGTTAGAGCAACATGCTTAGCTATAAGAAGGTAAAAACCAGCTGATCCATATCAAGAATACTTTTAAATTGTTCTCAAAGATGTATTTTCTCTTAGTTCCTTCACTATTTAAATTCAGTTAGTCTACAGCTCTTATTGTACCAATCTTTTGATTTTTCCTGTGGGCTTCACTAAACCCAGAAAAATGTCGCAGCTTAAATAGGTAACGGCAAGTAAAATACTGAGGCATCAGTTACAGGCTAAATGTTTGTGAACTAATATACTTTATTAAATAAAACAGTATCTCCTAGCAATGATAGAATATCTTATATTTACACTTAGACAACTGGTCTTTTTGTCTAATTCCTACACGTTCCAGGAACTCTTCCTTGACCCTCATTCCCAAATCCAGGTAGACACCCCACTATAAAACTGGGTGAAAGCCCTTACGTCACCTTAGAGTGGAGGCCTGTCTGCCACCTCGAAAGCCAGTGGAGATGATGGAATTCCAGCTGAGTTACTTCAAATCCTAAAAGATGATGCTGTTAAAGAGCTGTACTCAATGTGCCAGCAGATTTAGAAAACTCAGCAGTGACCACAGGACTGGAAAAAGTCAGTTTTCACTCCAATCCCAAAGAAAGGCAATGCCACAGAAAGTTCAAACCACCTTAAAATCATGCTCATCTCACATGCTGGCAAGGTAATGCTCAAAACCCTTCAAGCTAGGCTTTACCAGTAAGCGAGCCAAGAACTTCCAGATGTACAAGCTGGATTTAGAAAAGGAAGAAGAAACAGAGATCAAATTGCCAACATCCGCTGGATCACAGAAAAAGCAAGGGAATTGCAAAAAACATCTACTTCTGCATCACTGACATCCTAAAGCCTCTGACTGAATGGATCGCAACAAACTGGAAAATTCTTTAAAAAATGGGAATATCAGACCACCTTACCTACCTATTTCCTGAGAAACCAGTATGCAGGTCAAGAAGCAATAATTAGAACCAGACATGGAACGATGGACTGGTTTCAAAACTGGGAAAGGAATATGTCAAGGCTAAACATGGTCTCCCTGCTTATTTAACTTCAATGCAGAGTACACTGTGCGAAATGCTGGGCTGGATGAATTACAAGCTGGAATCAAGACTGCCAGGAGAAATATCAACAATATTTGATATCAAATATCTCAGATACACACAGATGATAACACTCTAATGGCAGAAAGCAAAGAGGAATTAAAGAGCTTCTTGATGAGGGTGAAAGAGGAGAGTGAAAATACAGGCTTAAAGCTCAACATTCAAAAAACTAAGATCATGGCATCCGGTCGTATCACCTCATGGCAAAGAGAAGGGGAACAAGTGGAAGCAACGACAGATTTTACTTTCTTGGAATCCAAAATCACTGAGGACAGTGACTACAGCTGTGAAAATAAAAGACGCTTGCTCCTGGGAAGAAAAGCTACGACAAACCCACACACCATATTAGACCTTTGCCGACAAAGGTCTGTATAGTCAAAGTATGCTTTTTCCACTAGTCATGTACAAATGTGAGAGTTCACGAATGTGAACTATCAAGAAGGCTGAGAACTGAAGAATTGATGCTTTTGAATTGTGGTGCTGGAGAAGACTCTTAAGAGTCCCCTGGACTGCAAGGAGATCAAACCAGTCAAGCCTAAAGGAAATCAACCCTGAATATCCATTGGAGGGACTGATGCTGAAGCTAAAGCTCCAACACTCAGACCACCTGATGCGAAGAGCCAACTCATCGGAAAAGATTCTGATGCTGGGAAAGATTGAGGGCAGGGGGAGAAAGGGCCAACAGAGGATGATGGTTGGATGGCATTGCCGACTCAATGGACATTAATCTGAGCAAATTCCAGGAGATAGTGAAGGACAGGGAAGCCTGGCGTGCTGCAGTCCATGGGGTTGCAAAGAGCCAGACATGACAGAGAATGAACAACAACAGTCTTCCTCCTCAAGGGACTGAGAGTTCCTGAGGTCAAGAAGCTACTTCTCTTTTCCTTAGCATAGCACAAAGTAGATCAAAGGCACTCAACTGATGAAAGAATAAATAAATCAGAATGTGATCTAAACTGCCTCACAGGAGCTGCCGCATCCGTATTTTTTGGACTATAAATTATAACCTGACCTCCAGTTCTCTTCTTCCTCAAGGTGCCTGTGCTGGCACTGGCAGCCGGGGCAGGGCTGGCACAGGCGGCACAGCTCTCACAACCAGCAACCACCCATGCACCTACCACAGTGCTTTCGGGTCCACCCGACTCTGTACCTCCAGAGAAAACATTAAGAAGGAAGTTCATCTCAAGGATGTCTACGTATACTGATAACACAGTAACACTGATAACCTACAGACAATGATGAAAGAACGTGTTTTGAAGCCTCTTTTAGGAGTCCTAATACTCCTCAGTGATACAAAAGGAAAAGAGGAATGCGGCTTTAGACAGAATCAAGAGACAAAAGAGCGAGCAAATCACCTCCCCAGAGAGCCCTTCAGCCCCAGCCAAGCTCCCAGTCAGAGGAAAAAGGCAGAAAACCTGGGACAACGCCCAGCAGTCCGTGCTTTAGTCAGCCCTCCAGGTGATTCTGATGCAACTCCAGGGTCTGAACCTGTTCTAAGTTACTTGTTTATCTACTAGGGCAAAGAAGAGATGTCAAATTTTTAAGGAAAATTAAAGAATAAAAATTTTAATTTGAGGAAATTATACCTGTCAACCCAATTTCTCCCAAGAATTCAGAAAGTTCACCAATAAATCATTTTAGTAGTACACGCTAACTCAGTTCATGGAGAACAGACTGAGATCCACTCTAACTTACACATAATTTCAATTAAATGTAAGTTAATGACCAAAAAAAGGAGCAAATGCATAACCCGGGGTGTCTCAATTATATTACAGTCAACTGATACTATTTTATTTGAACTTAAGGAACCAAAGCGTAACGAGCACTCTGTCAATCAGAAGACGTGGCTGAATTCCACTAGAATGAACACACTGCACGTATGTCTGGGTGTATTCCGTATTCTAGCAGAGGCGCCAATACTCTCCACTCGTCTGGATAACAACAGCTATCATTACAGCAAAAGACTTCAGCTCACAATGAATATTCTGTGAAAGCAGTTTTAGTAAAGCTAGCAGAGATTGGGAGCTATGCATAACTTCTTAGCTCAAAATAAACATAGCCTCTACTAACCATCAGGTCATCGTCTGCTCTGCCCTCATGAGTACAGGATCTGCTCTTGTTGGCATGATCATTCCCACAAAACGATGAGCTAGAAGAACACTTTCATATTAAAGGTGGAGATGGAATTTGAAAAGCTAACACAGGTAGGTATTTTCATAGGAGAAACAGGAGCTCAAGACACGGGGTGGCTCCCCCTCCCAACAGAGGAGGGGTGCAGTCTCTCTGGCCTGGAACCCAGCAGGCTCACATGGAAATACTACCATGGTCTTGACATGGTTGACAGTATCTGAGCTGTATTTAGAAGTTAAAATCACCTCAAATTCATCCCAAAATTGGCAGAAAAAAAAATTTAAGAAAGGAGTACTGGCTATTCCTTAAATGGCCTAACAACTTACAAATCACTCTCTGTTCTGATTTCCCAATTAAAAATTCATGAAAATTATTACATCTACTACACTCCAGTCACTGAGGATGCAGCAAACAAGGCTTCTGCCCTCATCTGTGCTTAAATTCTAATGAAGAAAGCTCCAGAAAATGACAAATTAGCAAATAAACGCCAGCACCTTGAAGAAAATAAAACCATTTCTAAGTGGCAGGGGGTGTTTTAGGTGGAACCCAGGCGGGGCAGGGAGAAGCACCCGGAGCACTGAAGAGCGAGCACAGGCAAAGGGCAGGTACAAAGCTGGGGGAGGAAGGACCAGCAGAGCCCTGCGGCACAGGAGGGGGTCAGAGGGCAGGAGGCAGGCCAGGGAGGGTCCCAGAAAAAACAACTGACGGGGGCCTCCAAACCCTGGCTGAGACCTAGGCATTAACTCTCAGTGAGAAAACAGTAGGGATGGGAGCTGAGTGGTAAAGGTCTCTGTTGGCTGCTCTTATGAAGAAGAGCTTGAATGCATTCGGAAGAGCAGCACTAATTAAGCAACTAACAATTTGGGAGGACGAGAGAAAAAGCAGTTAAGAGACCACAGCAGTAAATGAGAGGAGAGATGGATACTGGTGGCCCGCAGTAGCAGAGCGGGGGAGGAGTGTGAGTTCAGGGATCCTTTCAGAAGGTTTTGCTGACAAACAGGATTTGCTAACACTGTGTGGAAGAAAGAGGTCTCAGATATGCTTGCAAATGGAAGAAGGGACTCAGAAGTTATACAGGTGACTAGGACCACAGGAAGGTCAGGTTTTGGTAGGGGCCGGGGTGGGGCGGGGGGGAGGAGTTTGGTTTGGTCGTGTTTGAGGTATCTGTTAAAAAAAGACCAAGCAGAGATGTCTAGGCAGCCGGACACAAGGCCCTGGAGGTCAGGTCCAGGCTGGATGTACACACCTGGGAGCTGGGGACTAGTGAGAGGTCAAACCACAGGAGCAAGTGAAATCTCCCAGGGAGAAGTATAGAGGAAAGATGTCAAGGGCCAAGGGGGCCCAGGTATACAGAACTCCAGATGATGGAACAGCAGCTGAGGACACCCGGAGGAGCAAAGAGTGAGGAAGGAGGTGAAGCAAGAGTAAATCAGGGCCCCGCGTTTCAGGAAGGAGGCCCGGCTGGGCACTGGCTGTGGGGCTCATCAGGCAGATCTCTGAGGGTCTGGGCCGCTGTGAGCCTCTCTTGGAAAGGACAAAGAACTTCTGAAATGGACATAATGTCTTGAAACATGAGCTCATGGGGAAAGAACTAGATGGCAGAAAGGAATCATGAGTAAAGAGAGTCCTAAGTTCTTTTCATCTGCTTCAAATAAGAGAAAAAGAGTCTAAATTTCAGTTGTCAGAAAAGATATCTGTAACATTCAGAGGGTGGGGATAGGTCAATTTGAGACCAGCATGCTTTGAGAGTTTCTCAGGATCTTTGTTTTGTTAAGTTTTTAAATGAACAGATTTACTAGTTATCAGGAAGGGACTAAAATCACCCAAGTATGCTGATGGACGGAATTCCAAAGTGTCTGTATAAGGCTTTGCCCCCTGTTTTTATAGGTGTCACAAAAGTGACACAACCGGGCTTTAGGGAAATGCAGTTGTCACTGTGCTCTGGGATGGGACACCTTCCCTCACCCCTACACGCCCCTGGGGTTTCTTCTTGTCGTTATTCAGGCTCCTGCATCCATGGGATTTCCCAGCAAGAATAACAGAGTGGCTTGCTGTTTCCTCCTCCAGGGGATCTTCCCCACCCAGGGACTGAACTTGTGTCTCCTGCACTGGCAGGTGGATTCTTTACCACCAAGTCACCAGGGAAGCGCACCTGGGAGTTTATCTGACACTGAAGCACAAGGAAGGGTCTCACTGGAGCAGTACAGGTGGGGAAGGCCGCCCGTGCTTGAGACTCTACTGTCAAATGTAAAGGGCTTCCCTTGTGGCTCAGCTGGTCAAGAATCCGCCCGCAATGAGGAGCTGCTGCTGCTGCTAAGTCGCTTCAGTAGTGTCCGACTCTGTGCGACGCCAGAGATGGAAGCCCACCAGGCTCCCCCGTCCCTGGGATTCTCCAGGCAAGAGTACTGGAGTGGGGTGCCATTGCCTTCTCCGCAGTGCAGGAGACCGGGGTTCAATCCCTGGGTTGGGAAGAGCCCCTGGAGAAGGGAAAGGCTATCCACTCCAGTATTGTGACCTGGAGAATTCAAATGTAAAGAAAAGGGGACACCACTCATGATGATACAAAATGCACCAGAAAACTGCTAAAACAAGAGATGCATTTAAAGAGGAAAGCATTTAAAGAATTCTTTATAGAGTTGTGCTTAAAGAGGAAAGTTTGACCACGTTTTAATACCACTCAGGTAAAAAGCACACACACACACCCCCCATCATGAATTCCAAATCACCAACAGACAGCAATGGCTGTTTTGGGGGAACAGAATTAATATCAAAAAGACTATTCCCCAAAACATTTACAGTGAACCTATTTCTTTATAATTGGAAAAAAACAAACAGCCCGGTCCCCCTAATACTTGAATTTCAAGTTTCCAAAGAAAGCACCGAGTTGCTTCATAGACGGTGTGCCCACTCTATCTCCAGTGAGGGACCCTCAGCAAATGCCAGCAGGCTCCCGACTCCCACTGTGAGAGTGTCCTTTATGCGCGCTCACAAGGACCAAAACTGCCGTGCCTTTGAGCTCATCGGCTCGCCTCCAATTTGAGAGCTCTACTCTCAGTTCTTTTTCACTTAAAACTTGTGCACAGGAAGTTTCATTGAGTATCCTAAGTACAAATCGGGATTTTAAAAAATCTGTTATAAAAATGAAAACATCAATTCTGAAAGAGTACCAAAAATTTTGACACAATTCTGGTAACATCACCAAGAACTCTCTAACCAGTTTCCAACTGAACTTGTCTGAAGGTAGTTTATCTTAGAGAAATTATCCATTGACAAGGAAACAATTTCCCAAGTGGCTGAAATGAAAAAGTTAACATGTTTTTAAAAGCAGGCTCTAGCTTGCTAGAGGGCTTTTGAAAATCTTTATTGAGAAAAAGCAGAATAAACCTTTTTCAAGTGATTCAGTTACAATTTGCTAAGAAAACAATTCAGTACACCAAACAGTTAGCAGTTTGTGGAGAAGGAGATTACAAGCAATTTTTTAACTGTTACATGACATGTTCTTCAAAAGGTTTGACTTTTCAAAATAAGCATATACTACTCTTGTAATAAAGAATAAGTATAAAAAAGAAAATAAAACAAATTTCACAAAAATCCTTCTGCATCATCCATATGTATGTGAGTTAAAGCCAATTTCTAAAACTTTACTCACAGCAATTAAAACCAGACTTCTAGGCAGATGGAAGTGAAAAAATGTCATTGAAATCCTTCTACAAGTTTTCAATGCTTGTGGACTCTGATGCTCACACTGTCACAACGCCAGACTCCCAGGAGCTTTATATTTAAAATAAGCACAAGAAGACAAACACAAATAAAAGGCATTGTCCAGAGAGGAAACCGCAGACAGACACGCGCCCCAGAAGAGCAAAGAGCACACCCCGGGCTCTGCCCGTCGGCGCGCCCACCGGCCAGTCCTCAGCCCAGCAGGCTGCCCTGATACGCGCTTTAATATTTCTCCTTCACGGTGCTTATCACAACTGCACTCACTTCTTCGTGTATTACTTGATGATGCCTGCCTTTCCCACACAGCACGATCAAGATAAGGTACACTTTCATATCACTGGAACCCATCACAAGGCCCAACACGGCACAGGTCCACTCCCCTTTCCAGTCACAAACCTAACTGCCACATATAGGTTATCCGTTCTTTCAAGTCTAAAATGACAACAGGACTCTATAACATACGTACCAAAGAATTCCTGTCAGTCTTTGTCAACGGCTATTCCAAACTCACTTGCATCCAACATACAGCTGAGGTTCCACAGAATACTCCAGTATAATTCACGCAATGAGACCAGCTGAAGCCTCGCAAAGCCACCAGAAGCATCTGGGATCATTACTGCTCCATTAAGACTCTAACTGACAGGGTAACTGTGCATTGCCGATTTGTTAGAAAACTACCATGAAAGCTACCACACCTGTAACCTTAAAACTTGCTCCTGTAAACACTGCCAGAAAACAAATCTCATTCAAGAATTCAGATGACCTGTCAGAGTTCACCAGTGGTAGTGCTGGAAGTCTCAGGGATGATTCTTCTCCGTAATTTGGCAGAAAACCCTCACCTAGGGCAGGGCGCTGCTCCAAATCTGGAGTTGTCACGCAGATTCTGTGCTCACCGGGCATCTAGCACTAAACTTTAGAGCAAAGAACGGGTCTTTACACTTGTAAAAGAGCGACTAAAAAAGTATCATTTCTGCTTTTCTCTTCCAGCTTTTGTACAAACTCATATGCATCTTGCTTCAGTCAATTCAACAGCTTTCTCAAGCAGTCTCAGGAGGCAAAGCCCCACTCAGACCAGCAAGAGGATGGTGCCTGAAGACAGCAGTTCCCCACCAATGCACTATAATACTCCAGCCACCCCGTGAGGATAAAAGGATAGCTAGAGATGGCGTCACTAATCCTGCCAGTGGAGTCAAAGTCGCTCAGTCGTGTTCAACTCTTTGTGACCCCACAGACTGTAGCCCGTCAGGCTCCTCTGTCCATGGGATGCTCTGGGCAAAAACATTGGAGTGGGTAGCCGTTCCCTTCTCCAGGGGATCTTCCCGACCCAGGGATGGAACCAGGTTACTAGTTGCAATAACTTCTCAAAAGGAGGCTGGAAAATGGTTACCAAAGACAGCTATCATATCTTAATCTGGAATGTGTGAATGTTAGTTTACAAGGAAAGAAGTCTTTGGAGATATGATTAAATCAGATTTTTGAGATGAAAGAGATTATCCAGGTGGGCCGTAAATGTCATCACAAATGATCTTAAAAGAGAAGAGCAGAGGGAGATTTGACACCACATACACTTTGAGAAGAAGACCACAAGAGTGGAGAGGCAGCCACAAGCAAAGGAACGCACGGACACCAGACACTGGGGGAGGCCAAGAACAAGACTCTGAGAGCTTCTGGAGGGAGCCCCGCCCAGCCCCTGCCTCCAGCCCACCGCAGCTGCGAAAGAAGACGCAGCTGCGAAAGAAGACGAGTCTGCCGTTACAGGCCACCACCTCTGTGGTATTTTACAGCACACACAGGAAAGCAATACGGAGACCGTGAAAAAGTAAACCAAAGCATAAATACATTCCAGTTAGACTCCAGAAATGCATAAAATTCCAACACATTACAGGAGATGTTAAGCACCTTTAAACAGTTGTTAAAATACATTTTTAAGGTCATTTCCCCCTTCAACTGCAGGTATCAACACGGCTACAGACAGCTGTATGGATTGTGAGGATACAACTGGTGTCTCAACTAAACATCGAATTACTCATGCACTGTGCTTAAGCACAGTTAACCAAGACCTTCCTTAGAAGCATCGTACTGAACATTATATATTCATATATGTTTACAGCAAAAGATGAGAATTAAAACTGTTAAATTTTTCACTTAGCAGACCATTTTAAACAGCAAAAGAGCCACCACTGGTAGGTCTACAATCAGATGTTTACAACACTTACACTTATTCGGCCACTGATCGACAACTGAGCATGTAAAACTCCTCACTACAGAAAATACTGCTTCAAATCACCTTATTTACGTACACCGTACGTACACCAGTTATGTATCACAACAAAGGATTCTACGCAAGAAAGATTTGTGTCTCCAACTGTCTCAGCAGCTATCTCTAAAATAAAGGTTTTAGCTGATGTGGTTGCCGAGGGAAATTCTGCCCCCAATCTCCTTCCCTATTTCTCCACATTCACTCCACGTGCTCACCTAGGAGTGCCCATAAACAAAATCAAGGACGCTTCCTTTGTTACCCTCCTCTCTGGGACCCAAAGAGCATTTCACTCTTCTATCAACAGATGACACCTAGTGGCAAGACCCTGTAAGTACAGTCCACAGTTCCCGAGAAGCTCTGACGGAAGTAGAACAAAGAATCATCAATTCTTATGGGCAAAGACAAGGGGGAGAAGAATACAAAACGTGAATCCTGGTCTGAGTCCGAGTCTTGGGCCGAGACTGAGTCTGCCGGGTGGCAGACTGGGCAGAGGGCAGCGCGCACCCTGGGGTGGGCTGTAGCTCGGAGGGCGCAGAGCGCCCGGGGCCCACCCTGGCTCCATTCATTACTCTCCAGCAACATGACCATGGACAAGTCACTCACCCTCGCTAATGTCTCATTAGGAAAAGGAAGAGAAGCCCGGCACAAGGATTAGATGAGCAGAAACCGCTACTACAATAAAGGTCTCCAAGTGCCCCCTCTTTGCGTGTAACTACGGAAGAAACAAAGAAGACCGCACTCTGGTGCGTCACTCACACAACTTCCAAGAGTCAAACAGAAAGTCCCCGTTCCTCGTCCTACCGTAATCCCCGCAAGAAAAAGAAACACCACACCACCTCATCCACTAGAAAAAGTACGGAGTTTCAAGAAAACGAAAAGGAGCAAGGCGCTCATTTATGACAGAGTTGAGATCAGCTCTGCTTTTCCTACTGCTCCTGAAGAGAAGGAGGGTGACTTCCGGCACCAATGTATAATTAAACATCACTGAATACATCTCACATGTTAACTTAACAGTCAGAGGAACTCTAGATTTTGATACAACAGAATAAATATACTTTGTTGTGTATCTGATAAAACATCATCTTTCTTACCATAACTCCATTTCTTAAAACAACAATAGTTCCTCCATTCACTTGCTCTTGTTTAGTCACTAAGTTGTGTCCAACTCTTTGTGACCCCACGGACTGCAGCCCACCAGGTCCTCTGTCCATGGGATTTCCTAGGCAAGAATACTGGAGTGGGTTGCCATTTTCTTCTCCAGGGGATCTTCCCAACCCAGGGATCGAACCCTTGTCTCCTATGTTGGCAGGTAGATTCTTTACCACTGAGCCACCAGGGAAGCCCTCCCTTTCACCTGCTACTGCTGCTAAGTCACTTCAGTCGTGTCCGACTCTGTGCGACCCCACAGACGGCAGCCCACCAGGCTCCCCCCTCCCTGGGATTCTCCAGGCAAGAACACTGGAGTGGGTTGCCATTTCCTTCTCCAATGCGTGAAAGTGAAAAGTGAAAGCGAAGTCGCTCAGTCGTGTCTGACCCTCAGCGATTCCATGGACTGCAGCCCACCAGGCTCCCCCATCCATGGGATTTTCCAGGCAGGAGTACTGGAGTGGAGTGCCATTGCCTAGTGCTTCCTAAATTAACTTTATCATGTAACTGTCATGCCCCGTAAAGGAGGCACTTCATTTCCCCCCAGTTATACAGATGAAAGACTAGAGAATATGCTCAACTCTACTCACAGAAAGTATCCCACTAGTGGAAAAGCATGTGACCAGAGGGAGAGACCACTTAAAAGTAAATGCAATGAAGAGTAGCAACAGACGGGGAGAGAGGAAAGGCTTCATGTTTCAAACACAAGCTGGGCAAGACGTAGTGACAAACCAGATGCAGGTGCTGAGGGATAGAAAGGACTCACGTCAGAGGCCTCCAGTTGGGACACAAGTTTCAGCTGGGGACACTGCAAGGTGGCCATTAACTGCATTAGGGACTGGAGAAGGAACACATTTGCAGGAAAGATGAGAAAGTCTGGATTTGCTAAATTTGAGGAAGGGGCAGTACCCAGTGTTCTAAGATGTTGAAACTCAGGAGAGAAGTGACTGTGAATAGAGCAATAAATGGCACCCCACTCCAGTTTTCTGGCCTGAAGGAATCCCATGGACACAGAAGCCTGGCAGGCCACAGTCTCTGGGGCCGCGGAGAGCTGGATGCGACTGGGCGGCAGCAGCGCGACAGGAGCCTGCAGCTCAGCGAGCAAGTCAGCACTGTCTAAGCCACAGACTTGCCACTTCTTGACAAAGTAATACGCTACCAACGCATGATACCAAAAAGACGACTTTCTGAGCTTTATCACGGTCACTGAAATAAAAACGGAGTGAAGAGAAAAGAAAAGAAGCCAGAAACACACACTGGCATCTTGAGAGCCAGACAGGCCTTGCACAGGAGCACCCCACCTCATAGTGTTTGGGGATATGTGCTGCTCAGCGCCTACCAGTGCCCAACACATGGCTGAGCAAGCGTCCGCTCAGACACGAACGGAGAGCTGAGCGCCACAGGGGCCACCTGGCTGCTTGCACTATGATCCAGCAACTGTGCTAATAACTTCATATACGTCGTATCGTTTATCCCTATCACAGTACCTTAAATATACAAGGTTTTTAATATTCATAAACATACAATAGCAAATTACACAATTTGTAACATAAAACATTAAAAAATACAATAATTTATACGACTATTATCACCCTCATTTCACAAATAAGAGGAAGCCTTAAGAGAATGAGAAAAAACTAAAGGCCACGTTGAAAGACTACATATACACTCTTGACCATACAAGAAAGCAATACAAGCCTGACTCAAACGAAATTTTAAACATATTTTGCCTCATAGGTGAAAAGCAAGACCCTAAAACAAAACAGACATTGCTCCTGGTTTCACAGAGCTCAGGGTGCAGTGTGAGATGAGACAAGCGTGAAACCTAAGTTCTGCTAAGAGCTATAAACGAGACAAGTAGGCTACAGGAGGGACTAACGTGGGACAGAGTTCCCACTGGATGATCACGAAGAAGAAACCAAAAGGCGTGAATAGAGACCCAGTCACCTTTCTGATCAAAAACACTCCGGCATCTATCTACACCCACCAAATGAATACTTTCTGAGGCAACTGGCTTGGTCTAAATCCTCCACTGAATGAGGTGTCTTTTTGTCTCTTTTGAGGGGAAGGGAGAAGCGGGTTTGTACTGGCTCACTGGCTGAAGGATCAGCCCCCTTTACTCTTCAGCAGGTGGGTGGAGGGAGGGGGTTCCATCTTCCTAACAGTAAGTTGGGTTTCTTGCCAAAAATACATATCCCTTCACAACATGCAACATAAGGGCTTTTCTTGAAAATACTCTTCAGAGGTTAAACTGTATCAGATATTTCAACCTTGTTAAAAATGAGACAGACAAAATGACTCATTCTGCAGACTGAGAATCAACTCAATCCAGGATTTATCAACAAACTCCTGGGAGCCACCAGGCACTGTTCGTGGTGCTGGAATACCGTCTGCATCCAGGAAACACTAGAGGGCACACGAGAGTTTCAGCTTTCGGGAAACCACACAAGACAACTACGGAGCGGGGGGTGGGTGGGGGGTGGGGGGGACCTTTGCAAAACCAAAGGGAAGCCTGAGAAAGCCAGGAATCTGATGAGCAGAGCAGGAGTGCAGAACAGCAGAACGACCTTCACCTGAAGGGCTCTTCTGCCTTAGACCTGAGAGGCAATCCTAGCGTCACA
>NW_011494652.1:3918869-3923885 GCF_000754665.1 Bison bison bison | reverse complement strand
ACAGACCTGGTGCTCCTATACAGACGCCCAGGTCAGCTGTTTGTTTCATCCTAACACACATACCGAGGGTTCCCCAGATTGGCAACACTATGAGCTAGGTGAGACAGGTACTGTCACCACACGTGAGATGGCTGAACCTCAGAATGAAGCTGCCTTCCTGAAGTCAAGCTGCCTTAAACAGATAGCCTGGGTCTAGAACTCGAGAGTCCTGCTGAAGTCTGGGAGGACTACCTCAAGACTGGAGTCACGTGCATCACCCACAGAGGTCTCTCACTTGCTTTTTCCTGTGTGTGCTCTCCTAATACAGAGAATAGGACATCCTGCAGAAATGGAACTGACAAACAGGAGCCACAGAGAGGGGTGAGCCAGACAGACCTGAGGAATCAAACTTCTGGGATCCCCGTCTCCAAAATCTAAAACCCGACTGACTGTAAGCTGTGCGTCTGTCCTCGCTTAGCCATGTCTGACTCTTTGCAACCCCATGGACTGTGGCTCACCAGGCTCCTCATGGGATTTTCCTGGCAAGAATACTGCAACGGGTTGCCACTTCCTTGTCTAGACCTTCCTGACCCAGGAATTGAACCTGCATCTCCTGCATTGCAGGAGGATTCTTTACCACTGGGTCACCAGGGAAGCCTGATTGTAAGCTGTACCATCAACTTAATATTTCAAAACAAGGAGGCGAGACTATGTGAAATACACAGGTGAACTATGTAAACCAACTGGAGAGATGGCAAAGTGATTAGGTTAGCTCTTAGAAGTGAGAAAATGGGTGTGACTAAGTGTAAAAGAGTATACTTTAGAACTGCAAGTGATGTCAGAGGTTAACGTTTAGCTGTTTTACAGATGAAGAAACTAAGGCTTGGCCCCATCAATGCTTTAAACAAATAAGGAGGGGCAGACTGGAACACGGGTATCGATTCTTACTCCAGTGGCCCTTCATCCAGCCCCGGAACTGTCTGTATAGCTATACTATGAAATTATGCACATCCTCAGAGAAGACCATGCAGACGCTGCCAGCCCCCAATCTGGCTGGCACGGGAGACAGAGGCAGTGAGCGACCAAAGTGCTCCAGCGGTCCCAGGAGCCCTTCAACCCAATGGGAGGAAAATCATGAAGCAAAACATAATTCAGAGCATCAATGACTATGGAAATCAGTGACTTTTTTTCCCATTCTGTGAGAATATTTTAGAATTAATGCAAACAGTTCTGCTTCCATCACCAACTATATAAAGACAATATATCCACTGCCTCTGAGCAACATGGGGATCAAAAGAAAAGTGTTTTTATTTTTAAACTAGACATTAATGTGGGTTTAGAAAAACAAAGTAATGAGTCTTTCCTGCACAGATGGATTCTCTCTATTCCACACCTTTAAAATAGTAAAGTCCTGTAAAGCAAGTTAAATAAGATGTGCGTGACTAAAATTTGAGGACGTGTCTGTTGAATAAAACAAGATACATTTGTAAGTGAAAAGTTACTCAGACTTTCTGTAATCTGATTTGGACAAAGACAAACTCTAGTCACATTAGTAGAAAAATACAGAGTTAAGATATTGGTTAAACATGACCGTTTTCTCCCAACCAACACTTCTAATCTTCTGGGAAACACCAAATTATGGGGAAGGGGCTTATAGTAAGAACTAAAGTAAAACCAGATTTGTAAAGGGTTTTTTGGGGGGAGGGGGAGGGGGGACGGAATGTAGAGTTGATAGAATTTAAAGAAAGTTGTGAAACTTGCCTAAGCCCAGTGGAACTCCTGACTTGTTCACTAGGACCCTTCCTTGTACAGCTTGTTCCGTGGAGCTCGGTCATGACACAACAGGGTTCAATTCACATTTCATACTTAAGAGCTTCAGAGTATGTTTTTTAAGATTTCAAAGTTGACAGTCTATCCAAGAAAAAAGTTACTTTTCAAATCACTGTGTTTTAATGGTTAGAACTCCTAATACTTGCAATTTAAAGTGCACTGGCTAGTTTTACACAGTAGTAAACTTAAGTGTGTGCTTTTAATTGCAATTAAAACCATTTCCTACACCAAGACACATCAGCAAATACATTTTCCCTCCAAATAAAAAGTAACTAAAAATCAGGCCGAAAAACTGAGTTACATCTTTACACATGAAACTTCTACTGCACAGAGCTCCACCTGAGACACAGCTATCCACGCTCTATTATTTCCTCAGTGTATCTGTGGAACTAAGATACACACTGGAACAAAGACACACGGTCCCCATCTTTAACAACGTGTGGAAAACTTAGCAATTAGAGTGTTCCAGGGCTGACAGAGACCTGTAACTCCTGCCCACCAAAGACGGATTTTATGAGAGGAGAGAAAGTAAAGCTCATCCATGGCAGGCAGCACAGGATAACGGAATCGACAGCATTTGTCTGAACAGATTTGCTTTCCTAAGCCGTGTGAAGGGCATCCCTGTGGACAGGGAGCTGCTACCACGCTACACACACAAATGACTCTGCAACACAATCAGGCCACATGCTCATGTCCTACAAGGCCACAAACTGATATTCAAACTAAGAGAAACCAGATTCAATCCCAGATATGTAGGACCCAAGGGAAAACTTGTAAACCAGCATGCCCCACCCACAAAACTCAAAGCTCAAAGACACAAACAACCTGCAGCCACTTCCTTTACAGGCATATTCCACCAGACCCCCAAGCTGCCCACTGCTATTTGCTTCCGGTGTGGAGAGTTAGAACAGAAGCACTTCAGCGTGCACAAGACAACAAATGAAAACACAGGCAGGACAGCACTTGGAAATGACTTTGAGTATAGTTTCAAAGTTTATGGGTAAAAAATTAAGCCCTACTCTCTTCTCCCCTTGAAGGGTAAATATCCCCATTACTCCTTTCGCTCTCAAACTAAGTGGTTTTGTTGACAAAAACAATGTTGTAATAACAGAATGCACGTATTTTGAAGAACTACATATAAATCACCAAGCTCTATTAATAAGTTAGTATTTTTCATCAAGTGTCTATTGAGCACCTGCTCTGAGCAGAGACGATAACTCAATAAGCTACCAAAAAGACGAGGGGATGGGCAGGTAAATAACCAAATTCAATGTAACAACTGCTCAGGGAACACACAGGTGTGCCTTCTAACCTGAGGGCTCAGTCTCTGCACGTGTGTAAGAGCTCTGTGCGGTGTGGAAGAGTTACCCAGAAGGTCACACTCTCATGAGGCCCTTCTGAAGAGTGTCATTCCAGGGTCAGGAATGCAAGAGTGCTGGGCAAGACATCAAAAGATGGCAGAAGGGGAAACTGCTGGGGCCGGAGCTTGGACATTTGAAGAGAATGCTGAGTGATTAGAAACTGGAAAAGGGGCCTGAGTTCCCACACGGGCTGGGATCAGAGCGTTTGTGGACTTTAATCCTGGAATCTAGGGAGCCCCACAGTGACAGGACCACACCTGTGGTGAAGGCCCTAAACATTTGGCTACAAAGTAAATTTGTGTCTATACTAAGTAACTCTTCGATTTCCCCCATAGGTATAAATTATCTTTGATGATTTCAGGCAAAACTGATATTCCCTTCCTTCTTCAAAATGCTTCAGTTCAGTTCAGTTGCTCAGTCCTGTCGGACTCTCTGCGACCCCATGAATCGCAGCACACCAGGCCTCCCTGTCCATCACCAACTCCCGGAGTTCACTCAAACTCACGTCCATCGAGTCCATCGAGTCCGTGATGCCATCCAGCCATTTCATCCTCTGTCGTCCCCTTTTCCTGCCCACAATCCCTCCCAGCATCATCAGGGTCTTTTCCAATGAGTCAACTCTTCGCATGAGGTGGCCAAAGTACTGGAGTTTCAGCTTTAGCATCAGTCCTTCCAATGAACACCCAGGACTGAATTTCTTTAGGATGGACTGGTTGGATCTCCTTGCAGTCCAAGGACTCTTAAGAGTCTTCTCCAACACCACAGTTCAAAAGCATCAATTCTTCGGTGCTCAGCTTTCTTCACAGTCCAACTCTCACATCCATACAACACCAGTGGAAAACCATAGCCTTGACTAGACGGACCTTTGTTGGTAAAGTAATGTCTCTGCTTTTTAATATGCTATCTAGGTTGGTCATAACTTTCCTTTCAAGGAGTAAACGTCTTTTAATTTCATGGCTGCAATCACCATTTGCAGTGATTTTGGAGCCCAGAAAAATAAAGTCAATGCTTATACTTGGACAATTAATCACCAAAAGTTATAGGCGTGTTCTTACTATTAAAGACCAAAAGGAGAAGAAAAAAAAGCTTCAGCTGGCAACTGTTTCCACTAATGATCTTATTAAGCCATGCTCCACTGTAGTTTATATCAAAACGCTTTACATCTGAAAAAGATCCTGATGAAAAGTAGCACAATCACAACCAATCAATTCCTCTGCGTCCTACTCTAAATAAAGATCCCCACCACCCCCCTTCCCCCCCGCCGCCGGAGAGAATTTCGTTTGGTAAGTTCTGAAAAACTTAATTTCAAAAAACACACGTTCGCCTCCTCAGTATTCTTAAAAAAGTTTCCCCTACTCAATGGGTCGGAAGCCAGAGCTCCAAAACCGGGTCAACGGAACCCAAACCGACAAAGAGTGACTTTCTCTGGGTCCCAAGTGCTTTTCTATACCGTTCCAGCAAGTCAGGTCCAGTTGTCACCTTCTTCACGTTTCCCCCACTCTCACAGTTGGGGATGACGCGGATCATCATCTCCGGGGATGCAGGGGACCGTGTCACTCTGGGAGGACCAGCGCGTGTCCTCAGGACCCGAGACGCCGACAGACCGAGGGGGACCGGGCCGAAGCGCAGGGGGCGGGGGGAGCCAGGGGCCAGGGAGGCCAGCCCGGGCCAAGGTGCCGGGGCCGCCGTCAGAAGGCACGGAGCGGGGCGGAGGACGGGCCCGGGAGGAGACCAGGAATGAGGCTCGAGCCCAAACAAAAACAACCCAAAGTTGAGCGCGGCGGAGACAGCAGATTGGGCGAGACCGTTCACGGCTGCCCATTGGAGAAGAGGGAAAACAGAGTCC
>NW_011494652.1:3890964-3918110 GCF_000754665.1 Bison bison bison | reverse complement strand
ATAGCCCCGGAGCCTCGCCGTCCGCGCCGCAGACGCGTCGCCGCCCCCGGTGAGCCGCTCGGACGCCGCCCGGGAACGGTGGAAGGACACGAAAAGGAGTACCCTCGGCCGGGCGGAGGGACACCACTTCAGCTCGCGCTTCTTCGGCCGCCTCTGTTGCTTTTACGGGACTGGGGGTTGGGTGGGGGTGGGGGAGGCGGAGAAACCCGAGAAAGAAATGAGTTCCCCCGCCGGCTGCTTCCCGCGGCGGAGGAACAAAAAAGCGAATTTCGAGAGGACGGGGCCAGTCGTCGCTTCGCTTCGCTCGCAGCGGAGGGATTCGTATTGAGCGGTCGGAAAGGATCCCTCCGCCTCTCGCTGCCCTTTAAATCGCGGCTGGAGGCGGCGTCGCCGCGCGCCCCTCGGGCGCTACCTGGGCCTTGGGTCTCTACTTGCGCTCGGGGTCTCTCGAGGCTGCCTTCCAGTCCTCAGTCCCTGGCGTAGCAGCACCCACCGGGGACCGCTTCTGAGTCAGGACGGGGGTCAGCCGTGGGGGACGGGCAGGCTTCTCGCCCTCTGCGCCTCCCGGGTGCGCCGAGACTGGGTGGCCCCCGTGGAGGCGAGCCTCTTTGTTGTGGGAGTGGGTGTCGTTGGGAGCAGATAACACCCTTGAAGACCGTGTGGGCAGCCCGAGTTCCACCGCCTGGTGTGGGAGGGAGCGGGATGTGAGCCTGCATCATCCCGGCCACTAGCTTCCTAACGTCAGCCGGCCATTTCTTGAGCACCTACTGTGCGTCGGGTTTTCGGAGAAACGGGTTTTGCCGATTCACTCCCTCGTTGGGCAGTGCCGGTACCCAAGGATGGGGGCCCCCTCCTGGGCCTCAGGCTAGTCGGGAAGTTGTTGAGAGGCTCCCACGGGCCGGGCGCGCTGCCTCGCCCTCTGGTTCTGCCTGCGGGATTGATGATAATGGCTGCAAAATAACAACCCTGAGAGAAACATCCTTTTCTGGATACCAGGCACCATTCTCAAGCTTTGGTGCCCTGTCTGGTTTACAACGACTCCCAGGAGGTGGGGACCGTTTTTTCCCACTTTATACGTAGGGAGACTGAGGCATCGAGAGGTGAGGCGACCTCCACAGTCAGGGCTTGAAGCAGAGCCCTTATCCTGATAAAAAGCGCAGAGGCCAAGAAGTTGAGGTTGCCACAAGCGGCAGATGGCACGGTATTGGTGCCTAAACGTCTCCGCCACTCGGAAGAGTGGATGTGGGTATGGAAGGAAAAGGGAGTGGTTGAGAAAGGTGAGCCCGAGAAGTGCAGACGCCCTGGGGCCGGAGTGGGGGAGGAGGTGGTAAAGAGCCCAGCTCGGTCCTACAGAGAGGAGGCAGGCTAGACAGGCGGGTCCTTCTATTCCAGGAAGAACCCCGGGCCTTCCTTGGTTTCCTGCCATTACCAGGGCCTGGCACAGAGTAGACATGCCAGAAAAGCGGCTTCCGTGGACCGTGTCGATGACCACAAGGTCTGTGGTCCACCAAACCACCACCACCAACACGACTGCTTACTTGATTTTCTCTCCCTTTTGACCTTGAGTGGCAGACGTAGCGCTTATTATCCCCTTTCACAGATGCGAAATTGAGGCACAGTGATTGGCTGAGGACAGGAATTAACAGAGGTGGAGGCGGGACTAGACCTTAAACACCAGCGCTCCTCCCACTGCCCTCACCTTGCCTCCTGGGGAAGCCCACTGGGCGGGGATGGGGCTGTGTGGGGTCTCCCCACCCCTCAGGTGAAGCCTATCGGCTCAGGACCCTGCACGTTCTGCTCTTTCACTCTGAGAGCCTTCGGGCGTCTCTGACATCAGAAGCTGCCTTGCCACGTTCCTCTCTGCTAGCACAACTAATGTTTCACTAGCTTCTGATTTATGGCTAAACTTTACAATTATTTTCATAGTGCTTGGCTCCAAATCCTCAAATCGCACCCCACTGAGACTGCTGTTGCCACCCTATCTCCTCCCTGGAGGAAGAAGCCCAGGGGGCACCACAGTCCTGTGTGGGTTCCCCTGGGTCTCGGTGCCCAGGCCCCAAGTCCGGCCATGCCCAGGCAGCCCTTCACAGCCCCGAACATCTCTGTTTTACCCACTCGAAGCTTTCCAGAGTCCATCCCGACAGCGCCCCCTGCGGCTGACACCCAAATCCGGACCCTGACAAGTCCCCAGACTCCCAAGACGCTGGCTCCATTCGCTTCCGGCCCAGCGCCAGCCCAAGTATTCCGGGCGGTGACTTGCAGGGAGCAGGGGAGGCAGATGGGTGACCCCAGACACAAGTCCCTCCGGCTCCCCACTTCTGAGCCTGTCTCCACCCCTCACCCCCTCCCCGTCCCCCCTGTGCTGCTGGCTGCTCTTCCAGCCTCCGCTGAGAGGCCCTCAGGGTGGGCCGGAGCTCTCTGAGCTGGCCAGAGGCCACAGCCCAGAGCAGCTTTGCTTGGGGGAGACTGGAAATTCGACTTCCCCACAGTGAGCGTGGCCAGCTGGAGGCTGCCTCCTGCCAGCTGGCAGAGGAGGGGGGTGGGGGACAGGAAGTAGTGTGGCCAGGCACCTGCCCAGCCCCCCACGTGACAGGAGCCACCGGCATTTACACCGTGAAGCCGCTGGATGCCCCGAGTGGAGGTGCTAAGCCACAGAGGCGGTGGGGCCCCACCAGTCCTGGACAGACGGAAAGATATTAACAACTCTAAAGAAAGACTGAGTTGGCGGAAGGAGCCTGGGCCAGCCCCGGAAGCCCAGGAGTGCCAGCCAAGCCCGCAGCTGACCTGGGCGCCGCACCCCTGCCACGGGATCTGTTCCAGTCCCCCCAGAAGGACCCAGGGGGCACTGCAGAGACCCACCTGGGTCCCACCAAACCTGCATCCCTCTCCCACGCCCCTTCTTCAAATACCAGGTTCACGCAGCCACTGGCTGGAAGGGATTTGCTTGCTGGGATCCTGTGCCCACAGGGAGGGCCCACAGGTCCTGCTGAGCCCAGAATACCAGTCTGGGTGGCAGGTGGCTTCTCAATGTAAAGCGATACCTTGGCTTTCAGACTCTGCTCTCCTGTCTTCCCTTTACCCCTGCCGACCCCACCCCTGCCCGGAAGGCAGGGCCGCTTTGATGGGAGCAGGTGCCAGAGTGGGCGGCGGGAAGAGGGTGGGGACATACCCAGGGTGAGTCCAATGATCCGTCTGGGTGGCTGAGGGCTCCTCAGCCACCTGCCTGAGCATCGCAGCGCCCCGTGCATCGTGCTTGCCCCTCCACTGCCCAGTCCTGCTTTGGTAGAGAAGAAAAGGTCAAGTGACCTGCCCAAGGCCAAGTCAACAGCAGCAAGACTCCAAGGCAGCTGTGATTAGGGCCATGGCATGAGTCTGACCTGGGTTTGAATCTAAGTTCCACAACCTAGCAGCCATGTGATTTGGGCCCAATGAGGCAGCCTGTCTACACGCCTGTTTTCTCACCTGTGCAAAGGTGCCAGTCCTGATCCTGCCCAAGGAGTCCCCTCTGTAGCTTCAAAACCACTTATGTACCAAAGATGCCCATCTTCCCATCCCCACCTGCACGTCTCTAAACTTCTGACACCGCCACTTAGGTGTTTCATAGGCATTTCACATAAAACGAGGTTAAAATTGAAAACACACATGCATGCCAAATTCCATTTCCCAGAAAGAGACCTTTCCCACTTGCTCAGGTCCAGTACCTAGCTTTTATTTTCTCTTAATGGCCTTTGTGTTCGGTTTGGTTGGTTTCCTCCTTAGCACATATCACCATCTATCATCCTGTGTGTGTGCGTTAGTCGCTCTGTCGTGTCTGGCTCTTTATGACCCCATGGATTGTAGCCTGTCTATGGAATTTCCCAGGCAAGAATACTGGAGTGGGTTGCCATTTCCTCCTCCAAAGGGATCTTCCTGACCCAGGGATCGGACCCAAGTTTCCCTTGCAGACAGGTTCCTTACCGTCTGAGCCAAGGAATCCCCCTGGCGTCCGTATCTTTCACTTACTCATTGCATCTACCGACTGCATCTTTCTTCCCAGCTGTGAGTTATTTAAGGACGGGGGCTTTGCCTTTTTCACTGCTCTGTCCTCAACGTCTAGAACAGCGCCCGGGGCCCTGGTGCA
Source organism: Bison bison bison (assembly GCF_000754665.1). Taxonomy (NCBI): domain Eukaryota; kingdom Metazoa; phylum Chordata; class Mammalia; order Artiodactyla; family Bovidae; genus Bison; species Bison bison. The sequence goes on along the minus strand of NW_011494652.1, from coordinate 3,913,990 downwards.
GAGGCTTAATTCACGAAAGGTAATGCTAACCTTCCGGTGTTGCTACAGGGATAAAAGGATTTGTAAGCGAGTTTCTAACCACTCTCCTGTTTCCAAGGCTCAAGCGCCAGTCGAGGAAGTTTCTCCACCACCCACCCCTACACGTGCACAGACTTCCCTGCCTTTCAAGCTCAGGAGTGCCCTGGGTTTCGTGTCTGCCTAAGACAACCCATAGGGTCCCAGAAACAGCCCCGTGCTGAGGGCTGGTACTCCTTCCAGTTCTCACCAGCACCAGAAAGGAACCCAGACATAAAACAGCCACTCCTGTCCTCTCAGACACACCTGGGATGAACACAGAGAGGATCAGTGGCTGCTGAAAAACTGGTTTCCTTAAGGGCAGGGAAAGTGTCCTCTTATTATTAGTCAATAATTTCAAACTTACAAGGAGGTTTCAAGCATAGCACAAAAACTTCACTTTCCTAAACTGTAAGTTGCTCCCATGATGCTCCAAGACGTCTGAGCAGAGTTGGGTGTGTTTTCCAGCTAGAGGGCCCTCACACAACCAGGTGATAACGATTGAGACATTTCCACAGGTGGGTGGATGCTGTTTCGTCACCACACCGGACTCAAGTTTTCCCAGTGACCCTAGTAATGTCCTTTATAGCAAGGGAGCTTGCCCAGAGCCCCCAGTTGCCTTGGTGGTGCTGCTTCAGCTTCCTCCACGTGGAGCAGCTCCTCGCCCTTCCCTCTAATTGCGTGGTTTGGGCAATCATGAAGGCTAGATTACTGTGTAGTCTGTCCCTCACTTTAGCTTTTTTCTGCCAGCTCTCCGTGATTAGATAAAGGTCAGGTACCTTGGGCGGGAACGTCAGAGTGAGGCTGTTTCTGTCACTGTATCCTTCCAGGTGGCAAGGCGTTTCAATTTGACCCGTAACTGATGATGCTCACTTGGGTCCCTTGATTAAGGGGTGTGTGCCGGGCTTCTCCACAGGAAAGTCACTTGTGGAGAGCCTGAAGATTCTTTGTAATAAGTACTCTGTAGAGATGAACTTTGGGAGGATATAAACATCTGATTCTCATCAAACTTTCAATGTATTAATATATATTGTATCAATATGGATTGATGGGCTCCTGTTTAGTTCAGTTCAGTTGCTCAGTCGTGTCTAACTCTTTGTGACCCCATGGACTGCAGCACGCCAGGCCTCCCTGTCCATCACCAACTCCCGGAGTTTACCCAAACTCATGTCCATTGAGTTGGTGATGCCATCCAACCCTCTCATCCTCCGTCGTCCCCTTCTCCTTTTGCCGTCAATCTTTCCCAGCCTCAGGGTCTTTTCAAATGAGTCAGCTCTTCCCATCAGGTGGCCAAAGTATTGGAGCCTCAGCTTCAACATCAGTCCTTCCAATGAAAACCCAGGACTGATCTCCTTTAGGATGGACTGGTTGGATCTCCTTGCAGTCCAAGGGACTCTCAAGAGTCTTCTCCAACATATAGTTATAACCTAACAAGAATCTTCTCCAACACATAATTATAATCTATGTTCCCATTTCTTCCCCTGTCTCTCTTCTCTCTCCCTCCAAAGATATTTATGGCAGCTTTATTTATAAAAGCCCCGAACTGGAAACAATGCAAATGCTAACCAACAAAAGAATGGATAAAGTGTGGTCTAGCTACCTGATGAAATACTAATCAGAAATAAAAATGAATGAGCCACAACAAGGATGAATTTCAAAACCATTATGTTGAGATAAAAGAATCTAGAAACCAATTTGTAAATTGCTTAGTTTTAAACAAGTGATGTCCTAGAAGAGAAAGAAACTCATCTATGGGGATAGAAATCTGAAGCATAGTTTGCCTCCTGGCAGGTGGCAATACCTACTAGTCAATACTAGGTAGGGACACAGAGAACTTTCTGATGTCATGGAAACATCCTATATCCAAGGCTGGCTACCTGGGTATGTACAGTTTAAGTGTGATTTCTGTACAAATTACTGAAGGTTATACCCTCAAACAAGAGAGGAACAATCTGGGAAAAGAGTGAACTGAACTGGCCTACTGCTCAATGAAGACCTCTCCAGTTTTTCCAAGACTTGTAGTTGAGCAAACTTTGCAAAACAGCTGTTCCTTGGCTCTTCCACAACCGTTGCTTCTAGGAATGACCCAGGTTCAAAGTGCATAACCCAGGTTCCAGGTGCAGTGAGGAACCTGAAGATTCTTGCTCTGCCATCTGCCCCGTTAGAGCTGGCTCTTGCTGAATGATGCTTAAAGGGGTGGGGGGTGGGCCTGCTCTTTCTTCCACCACCAGGTGAGTTTCCAGGCTGCCGGCCCTCGGGCCATCCCCAGATGCTGTCAGACCTGCCCAGAACTGGGAACCTCCAGCCAGTTTTAAGTCAACCCTGGTCTTCTCTGGCCAGGACATATGAGCTGCACAGAGAGTCAGTTCTCTGCTCCATCACAACACTGGAGATTCCCTTGTCATATCCCATATGTCCACTTTGGGCTGTTGGCTTGTCCCCTGGTGAATCCCTGGGGGTGGTGTTTCCTGGCTCAAAAGTAGAGTTGATTTCCAGCCTGGGTGGTCAGGCAGACAAGGTGACTGGGTCCCTGGCCCTGGCATTCGGTGTGGAGACCCTGGCTTCAGAGTTGGGGGCCCCAACGTGTTCAAGAAGGCCTTAGGATGGCGGAGGAAACACTCACCAAGGGGGAAATGAAGGGCTTCAACTGTCTCTCTCTGTGGGGTCGTTCCTGCTGTTTAATCAAAGAGTAGAAACATGACAATCTACCCCCACACCTCTGTGAGCAACATAAAGCGTGGGCCACAAAGACTCAGAGTCTTCATTTCCTTTGTCCCTACTGTCCACAGACACACATCCGCACGCAGGACCCCAGGCCTTGCCCCTGCATGCCCAGGCCTCGGGGGGGACCTTCAGGAGACTGGACATTCTGGCAACCTTGGGCTATGGTGGAGCCCAGTTTGGGACAGCGAGTTTCAGAGACTGGTAAGAATTTGCTGGAAAGATGGAAATTTCCAGGAGAAGGCCCAGTGGACCTATAGATGCTGCCAAGACTGGAGAAGGCAAAGGAGCCCCCCGATCGCAGGAGCGGGACAGGCACGGTCCCTCCCACGCATGGGAGGCCACGCCCCCACGATCCAAGGCCTCTGGAGGGAGACCTGGATATGGGGATCTCTCTCTAGCCTGACCCCAGCTCAAGCTCTTCACAGGGTGTGTCTCTTTACAAAGGGCTTTAAATCAAGCAGAGAAGAGTCATTCAACCTGGAAAGGGCTCGGCCCGGAGGCAGGGGACCATCTTCCCATTTGTGTAAGTTTCCTGTGGCTAAGACAACAGAAAATTATTCTCTCCCAGTTTGGAGGTCAGAAGTCCCAAATCAAGGTGTGGGCAGGGCTGCGATCCCTTTGGGGGTTCCAGGAAGGATCCTTCCTGCCCCTTCCAACTCTGGGGGCTCCAGGCATCCCTGGGCTCGTGGTCTTGTCCCTCCAGCCTCTGCCCTCGTCTTCCTGTGGCCTCTCCTCTGTGTCAAATCCCCCTGTCCTTTCTCTTAAGATACTTTTTGCTGGATTTAGACCCATCCAGATAATCCATTGGAAAGGGGGCGACAGAGGATGAGATGGTTGGATGGTATCACTAACTCAATGGACATGAGTTTGAGCAAGCTCCGGAAGATAGTGAAGGACAGGGAAGCCTGGCATGCTGCAATCCATGGGGTTTCAAGTAGTTGGACATAACTTAGCGGCTGAACAACAATGAAGTCAGCCCAGGTGGGGACCAAGCTCTGATCCTTCCTGGTTGTTCCAGAGTCTGCCTGGCTTTGCTTAACCGGTTCTAACTTGAGCAGGGAAGACGTTGTCCTGCACCTGCCCTCCCTGCCCAGGACGTGGGGCTCCCAGCTCACCACAGTCCTCGGTTCCTCCAGGCGTGAAGCAAGCCTAGCACCATTTTCTGGTTTCTCCATTCCCTTGCTGGGGGCAGGCGGCCAAACTAGAGTTTCTCCCTTTGGCAAATGGAATGGATTCTCACACCCAGCACAAGAGCAGCCCCAGCAGAGGGCCAGTGGTGGCGGAAGCAGGGGCCCCTCCCCTGAATCCCACGATGGGTACCCAAAGCTACGAGGCTGGCCCTAGCATCTGATCCAACATTCCTTGAGCATCCCTTCTACACACCAAAACCTGAGCCCTTGTCTATGGCCTTGTCTACAGTGGGAGACAAACCACGCAGAAGTCTGAACAGGGGAGGTTTATATGGAGCTTTTATACAAATCTAAGATGTCTGGCAACCCTGCGTCCAGCAACCCTCCTGGTGCCATTGCTCCAACAGCTTCTGCTCACTCTGTCCCTGTGTCACATTTTGGCATCTATAGCGGTACTTCAAAACTTCCGGTACATTTGTTAATGGTAATCTGTGATCAGTGGCCTTTGATATGACTATGGTCATCATTTCAGCATTGTTTAGCAATAAAGCATTTTTTAAAATCAAGGTATGTACAGTCTTTTAAAATAATGATGTTTCATACTTAGAAGAGTACAGAATCATGTAAATATAAATTTTACATGCACCAGGAAGGCAAAAACTCATGTGAGTTGCTTTGTTGTGGTACAGTAAGTCCCCTACACACGAGCCTTTAAGTTGCGAACTTTGAAAGATGCGCACACGCGTTCCATCCACGCCAGGCGTGCAGCTCCCCCTCTGTCTCCTGTCGCCGACCATCCTTCAGCTCTGCCATCTCCCGCCTCCTCTCCCTCCCCCAGTCAGTCGTCTTCTGGCCTCTTCACCCGATGCCAGCCCCTGTATGCCAGCTGTTGTACTGTGCTACTGTGCTTTTCAAGGTGCTATACTGTAAGATTAGAAATGTTTTATTTTTAGTGTTTTTTATATATGAATTATTTGTGTATTATAAACTTATCACAGCACAGTACGATATGGACTTCCCTGGCGGCTCAGACAGTAAAGAATCTGTCTGCAATGCAGGACACCTGGGTTGGATCCCTGGGTTGGGAAGATCCTCTGGAGGAGGGTATGGCAACTCATTCCAGTAGTCTTGCCTGGAGAATACTATGGACGGAGGAGCCTGGTGGGCTACAGTCCAGGGGGTCGCAAAGAGTCGGACACGACTGAAGTGACTCAGAGCACACGCACACGTCCCAGAGATGATGCAGTTAAAGCCATGGGCACAGGGCGGTGACTGGGACACTGGCGGTTACACCATCCTGTCTGGGCGCTGAGGCCGCTGGCAGCAGTCACAGCTGGTGTCAGGTGAGGCAGGAGCCCCCGGCCCCCACCATGCCTCCTGACCCCTGCCTCTCCATTCCACCTGGGAACAGAGCTGCTTCCAACGATAGACTACAACTTAAGGGCAAGGGCGCTCCATCAAGCAAGGCACCAGTATTTGGTCCAGGTCTTCATTCAGCAAATGTTTGCTTGTTCAATTAAAATAATAAAGCCATTCATCCGTGTTCATAGCAGTATTATTCACAACAGCCAAAACGTGGAAACAACCCAAGTGTCCACGGATGGATGGATCAATGGGGAAAACGTGGTCCCTGCATGCAGTGGCGTGTTCTCCAGCCTTGGCAAGGAAGGGAATTCTTTTTTTAGAGCTAATATTTTATTATAACTCTAAAGGACCGTAAGCCTTAAAAATTGTGGATCACTATGTTGTACACCTGTAACTTACATAACATGGGATATGAAGTATACCTGTAACTTACATAACATGGGACATGAAGTATACCTGTAACTTACATAACATGGGATATGAAGTATACCTGTAACTTACATAACATGGGACATGAAGTACATCTGTAACTTACATAATATGGGACATGAAGTATACCTGTAACTTACATAATATGGGACATGAAGTACACCTGTAACTTACATAACATGGGACATGAAGTACACCTGTAACTTACATAACATGGGACATGAAGTACACCTGTAACTTACATAACATGGGACATGAAGTACACCTGTAACTTACATAACATGGGACATGAAGTATACCTTGATAAAAATAATTAAAAAGATGACAAGCGGAACACCGTCCTTTCAGATACAGTGGAGATTATCTGACCTTCCCAGAAAACACTCCCAGGTACCCGACTCGTGTTCAGTTGGAGTTAGGCACAGTATGAGGTCTACACTGAGCTCATGTAATCTCATCAGCAACTGGTGACTGCCGAAGAAAAAAGCTCCTTATAAGACCAGGTTTTGATTAATTCAACTGTGTATTGTATACCTTGTTGTTTAGTCGCCAAGCCCTGTCTGACTCTTCTGCGACCCCGTGGACCCCTGCCAGGGTCCTCTGCCCATGGTTTTCCCAGACAAGAATACTGGAGTGGGTTGCCACTTGCTTCTCCTACCAAAGGGAACTCTGACACTGGATACAATGTGGATGAAGCTTGAGTTATGCTAAGTAAAATAAGCCAGTCACCAAAGGACTAATACTGCGTGATTCCACTTACAAGAGGTACCTAGAGTAGTCAAAAGCCTAAGGACAGGAAGTATTAACAGGATGGTGGTTACCAGGGGTTGGAGGTGGGGGAGAGGGGAGTGAGTGTTTAGTGGGGACAGAGTTCCAGTTTGGGAGGATGAAGAGTTTCGGAGATGGATGGTGGTGATGGTGGCATGACAATGTGAATGCACTTGGTGCCAGTGAATTGTGCGCTACGTTCTGTTCCCTGTATTTCACTTTGGTTAAAGAAACACCACCACCCACAGGGAACTCTGCTCAATGTTGTGTGGCAGCCTGGATGGCAGGGGAGTTTGGGGGAGAAGGAATACATGTATATGTGTGGCTGAGTCCCTTCTCTGTCTGCCTGAAACTGTCACATTGTCAATCGGTTATACTCTGATATAAAATATAAACTTTCAGTTCAGTTCAGTCGCTCAGTCATGTCCGACTCTTTGTGACCCCATGGACTGCAGCACGCCAGGCCTCTCTGTCCATCACCAACTCCTGGAGCCTACTCAAACTGATTTCCATCGCATCGGTGATGCCATCCAACCAACTCATCCTCTGTCGTCCCCTTCTCCTCTTGCCTTCAATCTTTCCCAGCATCAGGGTCTTTTCCAATGAGTTGGTTCTTCACATTAGGTGGCCAAAGTATTGGAGTTTCAGCTTCAACGTCAGTCCTTCCAATGAATATTCAGGACTGATTTCCTTTAGGGTGGACTGGATGGATCTCCTTGCAGTCCAAGGGACTCTCAAGAGTTTTCCCCAACACCACGGTTCCAAAGCATCAATTCTTCAATGCTCAGCTTTCTTTATAGTCCAACTCTCACATCTGTACATGATTACTGGAAAAACCATAGCTTTGACTAGACAGACCTTTGTTGGTAAAGTAATGTCTCTGTTTTTTAATATGCTTTCTAGGTTGCTCATAGCTTTTTTCCAAGGAGCAATTAATTTAACTGTTTAAATTTAAAAAACACACACCAGAGCCCTGTTCACTGAATTTCTGTTTTGTGCTCCGTACTGGGCAAGGCTCTAGTAGTGACCACTGTGACCCTAGCTTACAGATGAGGAAACTGAGGGGCTCAGAGAGATCTGCCTGAGGTCACATAGTCTTAGTGGCAGAGCTGTGACCCCAAGTGTGCCCTGATCTGGAGCGTGGCACCGTCCCTTGTCATGCGGGTCATTCCAAGTCCCGGCGCTGCAGTCAGTGTGGGGACTGTGAGTCCCACCTCCTCTGGCAGAAGGACACTCTGACCACCAGATCCAGGGCCTCAGTTTTTGGCACGTTCTGCCCTCTGGCCATAGAAGACGGGGTGCTCTACAGCTTGTGTGGGGCCTCCTGGCTCGTGCGTGCCCCGAGGTCGGTCCACGGCTGCAGGGCTGACCGTCCCCTCCTCCAGGGCTCTGCCTCGGCCAGCCCCACCGATCGCTTCTGCTGTCCTGGGAGTTCTTTTGGCGTCCGCGTCACTCAGCTGCTCAGGCCGGTGCCCCCTTCCACCTGGGCCTGGTCCCCCCACCACGTGAGTCTCAGCCTGAGGGCTTACAGTGGGCCCGAGACACCACCAGCCCACGCCCCTCAGCAGTGGGCACCTGGGGACCCTCTGGTTGGCAAAGGATCCCATCCTGAGGGGCCACTTTCTAGGACCGTGTCTGGTACCAGCTGTCTCAGGCTTGGTCCCCCAGAGACAGCCTCAGAGAGAAACACGTGGAAGCATGCAGTTTATTGGTAGTGGCTGTTCAGTTGCTGAGTCGTGTGTCTTTGCAGCCCCATGGACTGCAGCACGCCAGGCTTCCCCGTCCATCATCATCTCCTGGGGTTTGCTCAAACCCATGTCCATTGCGTCGGTGATGCCATCCAACCATCTCATCCTCTGTCGTCCCCTTCTCCTCCTGCCCTCAATCTCTCCCAGCATCAGGGTCTTTACCAATGAGTTGGCTCCTTGCATCACGTGGCCAAAGGACTGGAGCTTCAGCATCAGTCCTTCCAGTGAATATTCAGGGTTGGTTTCTGTTTAAAGAGACCTTATTTAATAGATATTGTTAATTCATTAACACCAGCCCCACGGCCAGCAGCACGGCAGTGCGCACGTGAAGGAAGCTTGTGTAACATGTGTGATTTCTCTGTGACGCACAGACAGCTCTTCAGCACTATGACTGGCTGTCATTTTAAACAGCCAAGTCACCAAGAAAAAGCACAAAAATGACAGCATCGGGCACTAAATAGACTGTGAAAAGGACACTTATTTACAGTATGAGAGCAGGAACAAGGAGGAGGGGCATCACCAAGTCTGACTTCAGCTCTAGCAACTCAATATTGTCACCTCTCTGCATGTGTGTCCATGAATGACCACAAAAGCACCCCAAGTATCAATTTTAGGGTTGCAAATACGTTGTAGCCTGAGGTGAATTTGCAAGTACAGAATCCACTAATACTGAATATCAACTGCATGAACATATTGTGGACCTTTCAAAATGAGGTAGCCAGTTATTTTACCAGCAAACAAGTTTATGTGGGAACAGCAGAGGAATTGCAATTTGGGGTGTGCAAGTGATGGCAAAGCCATAGGCCAGTCTGGGAACAAAGAGGAGAAGCATTACTCTGTAGAGAAAAAGGAGGACAGTGGGAGGGGCCGCCATGAATGAAAGCCCCATTGATGAGAGCAGGAGTCTGGGTGGCGACAGTTTCTTATTGGCTGAGTGGTGGTGGCTACTCCTTAGTGGGGCTGTGGCTGGGCAAGAAGGAAATCTTCCTGCCTCCTGCTGAGGTCCTGAAGCAAGCTTCTTCCTACCCAGAATTAAGCTGCCGCTGGTGTCCTGTGGGTGAGAGCGCCCTCTTGTGGCTCCGCATTCTGAATGCGATTTCCTGTATTTGGGCTTCCCTGGTGCCTCAGAGGAAGCCTGTGGCTTCCCCGTGGCTCCGCTTGCAGTGCAGGAGACCCAGGTTCATTCCCTGGGTCGAGAAGATCCCCTGGAGAAGGGAATGGCTATCCACACCAGTATTCTTCCCTGGAGAAATCCATGGAACGAGGAGACTGGCAGGCTACAGTCCATGGGGTCACAAAGAGACACAAGTGAGCAACTAACACTTTGGCTTTATTTATTTTTGCAATATATACAGGTAAACATTACTTTGGGAGAAGACAATGGCACCCCACTCCAGTACTCTTGCCTGGAAAATCCCATGGACGGAGGAGCCTGGTAGGCTGCAGTCCATGGGGTCGCTAAGAGTCGGACACGACTGAGCGACCTCACTTTCACTTTTCACTTTCATGCATTGGAGGAGGAAATGGCAACCCACTCCAGTGCTCTTGCCTAGAGAATCCCAGGGACGGTGGGGCCTGGTGGGCTGCGGTCTATGGGGTCGCACAGAGTCGGACACGACTGAAGCGACTTAGCAGCAGCAGCAGCAGCAGCAAACATTACTTTTGAATTCTTTGGTTATCTGTTGGAAACATGGGACTCCTGAGTAATTCAGTGTGTTTCTAAGAGAGTCATTCTCTTGCATGATCACAATACAATTATCAAAATCAAGAAATTCACCAGTGGCCCTGGAGAGGGGTTTGATTCATAGTAAATCAGTCAATCAATTATATTTCAATAAGAACAGAAACTTACCAGTGATAGAATACTCTTATGTAACAGCTTCTCCTCCAAGCCCAGCACCAGTCCAAAACCACACATTCCATGGCCCTGTTGTCACGTCGTATCTTTTAGTTCTTCCGTCTTTCTTTGCTTTTTGGTCTGGTTTTATACAATGTCCTTCCATTTGGATTTTCTGTTGTTTGCTTGGCTTCCCAGGTGGTGTTAATGGTAAAGAGCCCACCTGCCAATGCAAGAGACGTGAGAGCTGCAGGTTCACTCCTTAGGTCAGGAAGACCCCCTGGAGGAGGAAATGGTAGCCCACTCCAGGATTCTTGCCTGGACAATCTCATGGACAGAGGAGCCTGACAGGCTACGGTCCATAGGGTTGCAGAGTTGGACATGACTGAAGCAACAAAGGTCCGTCTAGTCAAGGCTATGGTTTTTCCTGTGGTCATGTATGGATGTGAGAGTTGGACTGTGAAGAAGGCTGAGCGCCGAAGAATTGATGCTCTGAACTGTGGTGTTGGAGAAGATTCTTGAGAGTCCCTTGGACTGCAAGGAGATCCAGCCAGTCCATTCTGAAGGAGATCAGCCCTGGGATTTCTTTGGAAGGAATGATGCTAAAGCTGAAACTCCAGTACTTTGGCCACCTCATTCGAAGAGTTGACTCACTGGAAAAGACTCTGATGCTGGGAGGGATTGGGGGCAGGAGGAGAAGGGGACGACAGAGGATGAGATGGCTGGATGGCATCACTGACTCGATGGACGTGAGTCTGGGTGAACTCCGGGAGTTGGTGATGGACAGGGAGGCCTGGCGTGCTGCGATTCATGGGGTCGCAAGGAGTCGGACACGACTGAGCGACTGAACTGAACTGAATCGACTTAACACGTAAGCATGCAGTTTCCTCATGATTAGGTTTAAGTTGTGCATTTAGGGCAAGAATATACAGAAGTGATGCTGCTTTCTTCTTGGTGCATCAAATCAACAAAATGAAAGGGCAGCCAACCAAGTGGGAGAAGATATTTATAAATGACACATCCAGTAAGGTGTTAATGTCCAAAGTATACAAAGAACTCATACAACTCAACATCGAAACAAAACAAAACACACACACCACCTGGTTAAAAAAGTAGCAGAGGACCTGAAAAGACATTTTTCCAAAGAAGAAAACGGTGACTGACAGGTGACTGACAGACACGTGAAAAGACACTCATCACTGACCATCAAAGAGACGCACATTGAAAGCACAACGTGGCATCGCCTCACACTGGTCAGAATGACTGTCACCAAAGAGACAGCACACAAGTGCTGGGCGAGGATTTGGAGAACACGGACCCCCGCGCACTGTTGGTGGGATTGTGCATTGGGGCAGCCACTGTGGAAAACAGTATGGAATTTCCTCCAAAAATGAAAAATACAGCAACCACATCATCCAGCAATTTCACTTCTGAGTATTTTTCTGGAGAAAACAAAAACACTAATTCAAAAAGATGTATGTTCACCAACGTTCATTGCAACATTAGTTAACATAGCCTAGAAATGGAAGCAATCTAAGTGTCCACTGGTAGATGAATGGATAAAGAAGATGTGGTAGATACATGTACAAAGAGTATTATTCAGCCATAAAAAAAATCTGGCCATTTGTGACAACACGAATTGATCTAAAGGTTATTATACTAAGTGAAATAAGTCAGAAGTGGAAGTGAAGGTCATTTAGTCGTGTCCGACTCTGTGGGACTCCATGGATGGACTGTAGCCCACCAGGCTCCTCTGTCCATGGAATTCTCCAAGCAAGAATACTGGAATGGGTTGCCATTTCCTTCTCCAGGGGATCTTCCCCATCCAGGGATTGAACCCACGTCTCCTTTGTCGTCTGCATTGCAGGTGGATTCTTTACCATCTGAGCCGCCAGGGAAGCACCAATAAGTCAGAAAGATACAGGTAAATTCCATATGATCTCACTTATATGTGGAATCTAAACTTCAAAACCAACAAGACAAAATGAAAACAGACTCATAGATACATAGAACAAATCTCACGTGCTGTGCTTAGTCGCTCGGTCATGTCTGACTCTTTGGGACCCTATGGACTGTAGCCCACCAAGCTCCTCTGTCCGTGGGGCTTCTCCAGGCAAGAATACTGGAGTGGGTCGCCATGACCTCCTCCAGGGGATCTTCCCGACCCAGGAATCGAACCGGAGTCTCCTGCATTGTAGGCAGATTCTTTACCATCTGAACCACCAGGGAAGCCCCATAGAACCAATAGATAGTTTCAAGTTTTGGGTTATTATGAATAGAACTACTATGAACATTTGCATACAAGTCTTTTTGTGGACAAATATTTTCCTATCTTCTGGGTAAATCTCTGGGAGTAGAATGGTGGGGTCAAGTGCAGGTGTATGTTTAACTACAAGACCCTGCCAGATAACTCTTTTCCAAAGTGGCTGCACCGTTTCACGTTTCCACCAGGAAAGTGTGACGGGTCTGTTTACTCCGCAGCCTCACCAACATTTGACCTGTGGGTCTTCTTCCGTCGAGGCCTTCCGAGGAGTGTGTACTGGTGCTCTACTGCGGCTGTAATTTGCATTTCCCTCATGACCAATGATGCCGAGTGTTTTTTCACATGCTTATTGTCCACTTGTATATCTTCCTTTAGCAAAGTGTCTTTTCCAATCTTTTGCCAATTTTTAAACTGATTTTTTTGTCTTATTATTGAATTATAAGCATTTTAAGTTTATTTGGGATGCAAGTCATATACATATATATTATGAAAAACTTGATTTCAATAAATTCGATAAGTGATGGAAAATGGGCATATTTCTTTATTATTATTTTTAAAATGTATTTTTTTAAATTGAAGGATAATTGCTTTACAATATTGTGTTGGTTTCTGCCAGACATCAACATGAGTCAGCCATAGGCATACATATGTCCCCTCCCTCTTAAACCTCCCTCCCACCTCCCACCCCATAAAATGAGCATATTTCTTAAAAAAACAACAATGCTAGCACTGATTAAAGAAGAAGTTACGTTTTGATCTGCCCATTATCTGAGTAAAAGAATTCATTACGAAAACCCTTCACAGACACATAAACACACACAAACACACCGTCTCCAGGTCCAGATGGTTTCACCGGACAGTTCTAGTGACAGTTAGGGAAGAAATCGTATGAGTCCTACACGTCTTACTCAGAAAATAGAAGAGGCAAGTTCCCAACATCCTGTGGCATTAGGGAATTGCAAGCTAAAACAATTAACAAGATATTGCGTACACTGACCAGAATGGCTAAAATCTGAAACATCGATGATGCCAAATTCTATACGAATACGAAGCAGCAAGAACTCTCGGCCGTTGCTGGTGGGGATGCACAGGGGCACAGCCACCTCGTAAGACACATCGCTGGCCTCTGACAAAGCTAGACACAGGCTCACCACACGGTCCGGCGTCTGTGCTCCCTGGTTTTTACCCAAGTTGAGAATGTCTGTCCACATGAAAACCTGCACATAAATGTTTATAGGAGCATTATTCATAATCGCCTCAAAAGGAAGTGACCAAGATGTCCCTCATGAGATGAAAGGATAAGGAAACTACGGTACATCCACACAATGGAATATTATTCAGTCATAAAAACGAGGCATGATGGACCGTGAATTATTATACTAAGTGAAATAAATCAGACGGAGAAAGACAAACATCCTATGACATTGCTTATATGTGAAAGCTAAAATATGATACAAATGAGCTTAATAACGAAACAGAAATAGACTCACAGACAGAAAACAAACAAATACATTTATGCTTGTCAAGGGGATAAACTAGGACTTCAGGATTAGCAGATACAAACTACTATATATTAAATAAACAAACAACAAGGTCCTACTGTATAGCACAGGGAAGTACATTCAGTATCTTATAGTAAGCTGCAATGCAACAGTATATGAAAAAGAATATATATATACACATATATGTACATATATACACATATGTGTACATCACTTTGCTGTATGCCAGAAACTAACACAACATTGTAAATCAACTATACTTCAATAAAAAGAAATTTAAAGTACAAAAAATGAGCAATCCAGCCACAGAAAGATATGGAAGAAACTTAAACGCATATTACTAAGTGAGAGAAGCCAGTGAGAAAAGGCTACATACCAAACGACTCCAACTATGCTGCTGCTGCTGCTGCTAAGTCACTTCAGTCGTGTCTGACTCTGTGTGACCCCATAGAGGGCAGCCCACCAGGCTCCCCTGTCCCTGGGATTCTCCAGGCAAGAACACTGGAGTGGGTTGCCATTTCCTTCTCCAATTCGCAAAAGTGAAAAGTGAAAGCGAAGTCGCTCAGTCGTGTCCGACTCTTCGCGACCCCATGGACTGCAGCCCACCAGGCTCCTCCATCCATGGGATTTTCCAGGCAAGAGTACTGGGGTGGGGTGCCATTGCATTCTCCAGACTCCAACTATACGACCCTCTATATGATGAAATGGTTGGATGGCATCATCAACTCAATGGACATGAGTTTGAGAAAGCTCTGGGAGATACTGAAGGACAGGGAAGCCTGGCGTGCTGCAGTCCATGGGGTGGCAAAGATTCAGACACGACTGACTGAACAACAACATATGACTCTTTGGAAAAGAAAAAATTATAACCACAGTGAAAAGATCAGTGGGGACAGGGATTTAGGGCTGGGGTGGAAAATGATGAATAGGCAGAACCCAGAGGACTTCCAGGGCAGTGAAACTGTTGGGTGTTACACCATGTTGGTGGCTACATAGAACCATGCAGCATAAAGAGTGAGCCTTGTTATAAATGATGCGCTTCAATTAATAATGTATCAATACTGGCTCATGGAGTGTGACAACTGTATGACAGCAACATATGATGCTAATAATAAGGGAACCTAGAGAGGAAGGGGTAGGGGCGTGTATGGGAACCCTACACATACGCTTAATTTTTCTGTAGACCTAAATCTGTCCTAAAAAAATTCAGATTTAATTTAAAAAGACAACTGAACAGAGGATAGGAATCTGCCAACTGGAAATGTCATTTGCACTCCGCTGGTCTCCTGGAATTTAGGGTCATGTAAGTTTGGGAGCCCCGGCTGGCTGCCCAATGCCATGTTACAGGGCAAATGGAACAAGCCGGTTTGCAGAGAGGAGCAAGCAACTCTTCGGAGAAAGATGGAGCGTCCAAGACAAAAGGCAGAGCTGGGAGAACAGCCACTGTGTTGAGTGTCTTTCTGGTTTCCTGTTCCAAGCTCTGGGGCAGCCAAGCATCCCTTCCCACCTGTGGGTTCCATCCGGCCTCTGTGAAATGGGAGAGTGGGTACCCACCTCCAAGGCGGACTGCGAAGGCTTGGAGGGAGTCCATATAAGTGCTCGGTGAACGTTAGTCCTAATTCAGCCACCATCGCTTTACCTTTCCACCCTGCTGCCTCACACACACACACGCGCGCGCGCGCACACACCACAGCAAGTGGGATCTTAGTTCCCTGACCCGTGCTCCACGCGTTGGAAGGGTAGAGTCTTAACTGCTGGACCGCCAGGGAAGTCCCTCATCATTTTACCTTTGAGTTGTTCAGTAAAGTCCCCTCTCGGCCCTACCTGTTTTGATTTGTCTTGTATTCTCTTTGTAAATAGTGCTATTATTACCTATTTTTGGCAGCGCTGGGTCTTCGTTGCCGCGCGGGCTTTTCTCTCCTTGTGAGTGGGGGCCGCTCTCTGGCCGTGGTGTGCCGGCTTCTCACGGAGGCGGCTTCCAGCGCTGTGGGGCTCCGTCGCTCGGGCATGCGCGCTTCCCTACTTGCGACCCCGGGCTCCAGAGCACAGGTCCCCTGGTGGTGCGCGGGCTTAGTTGTTTCACGGCTTGTGGGATCTTCCCAGGGCAGGGCTCGAACCTGTGGCTCCTGAGGATTCTTTACTGCTGGGCCGCCAGGGAAGCCCAGTCTTGTATTCGTATACTAGAAGAGTCTTGACTAAGATGAGTATATTCCGCACTGGAAAAGAGAAGTGGGTGGTCTGGGTGGGCTAGAGTGGAGGTGTGAGGGGGAAGAAGGACAGTCTTGGGCAGGGCGTCCGACTTGCCTCTCACAACATCTACAGCCAAACAATTCTCAGTCGTAGGGGCTGTCCTGAGCATTGTAGGATGTTGAGCAACATCCTTCCTGCCCCAACCCCAGTCCTGATGAACAAAAATGTCTCCAGATATTGCTCTGCGGACAGAGAGGGGAAACATCACCCCTGTTGAAGAACTACTGGCTTAGCGAGGGATTTGTCTGAGTTATGGCATATTTCGGAGGAAGGGTGGTTCCTGGTGGCAGTAAGACCCACGCTGTGGACACGGGAGTGGACGGCTGGACTGGAGAGGAGGGGGCCCAGGAGATAGAGAATCCAAAGCTTCAGGAAGTTGCCCAGCTCTGGCAAGAAGGTGGAATTCGATAATCTGAAAACCTTGCTGCTTACTAGCACCTGGAAATGCTAGATAAAATGCATCAAAAATCATTTCTAATGTATAGCAGGGTTTTTTTTAATGTTAGAAGCAGGCTTGTTTTTTGTTGGTATACAGGTCAGTGAGATGTAGCCTATGCGTAGTCTGGGTGACCACCGCAGAAGACTGCAGTGCAGCCCCATCGTCCCCCAGGCCCCCTCACACTGCCTGCTTGAAGTCAAAGCATCCTCCAGCCTCTGGCCAGCACTGATGTATTCTCCATCCCTTTCTAGAATGCCATGGAAACGGGAATTCTCCACTAAGCACCCTTCTGAGACTGGCTTCTTTCACTGGGGTAATCCTTTGGGGAGCCTGGCAAGTTGCTTGTGCACCACTAGCTGGTTTCTTGTTGCCGAGCACCAGTCCATTGCAGACGTACTTCGGTCTGTCTGTTCTCCCATTGAAGGCTATTTGGGTTGTTTCCAGTTTTTCACCACTGTGCTGCTATAAACATTTGTGTCCAGGTTTTGGTGTGATAAATCATTAGAAGTGGGATTGCTGGACCATGTGGTATGTGTTTGTGTTTGTAAGAAGCTTCCAAACCACTTTCCAGATGCTGTGACATTCTGCATCCAGAAGCCTGTGAGAAAGCAGCTCCTCAGGATCTTTGTCAGAACCTGGTACCATCAGTTTTCTTTTGTTTTAGCTGATCAACAGGTCTACAAGGCGTATCATGTACTTTTAGCTTGCACTTCCCTACTGATTGACGACAAACATTTTTTTCATGGGCTTATTTGACATGCTTACATCTCCTCTGTTGAAGTGTCTGCCCAGATCTTTTGCCCATTTTAACATGGGATTGCTTTTCTTATTGTTTGGTTTTGAGGGTTCTTTATGTATTCTGAATACATACGTAGGATATTTGTACATTTTTTCCGGTCTGTGTCATGTCTCATCCTCTTAACAGTGTCATTTGCAAAACAAGCTTTTTATTTTTGATAAAGTCCAATTTATCAATTTTTTTCTTTTAAGGATCATGATTTTGATGTTATAACTAAGAACTCTTTGCCTAACCCAAGATCATAAAGATTTTCTCCTATATTTTCTTTTAAGAATTTTATAGTTGGGTGTTTTGCATTGAATTCTCTGGACTGCGTTTGCTTAATGTTTATGTAAGGTGTGAGGAACAGGTTGAGGAATTTTTTCTCTTCCTTATCTCTCTGTCTCTCTTTGTAATACAGATGTGCAGTTGTGCCATTCGTTGAAAGACTAATCTTTAATTTACTCACATTTTCATCTTTGTTAAAAATCTGGAACTATTGTGAATTTCTCGACTTTGTTCTTTTTCAAATTCGTTTTGACAATTCTAATTCCTTTGTCTTTCCATATAAACTTTAAAATCAGATTTTGATTGTGACTGAATGCAATCTATAGATCAATTTGTACAGAATTGCCATCTTAACTACATATATATCTGTTCAGTCAGTCAGTTCAGTTGCTCAGTCATGTTCAACTCTTTGCAACCCCATGGACTGCAGCATGCCAGGCTTCCCTGTTCATCACCAACTCCTAGAGCTTGCCCAAACTCATCTCCATCAAGTCGGTGATGCCATCCAACCATCTCATCCTCTCGTCTCCTTCTCCTCCTGCCTTCAGTCTTTCCCAGCATCAGGCTCTTTTCCAGTGAGTCAGCTCTTCGCCTCAGGTGGCCAAAGTATTGGAGTTTCAGCTTCAGCATCAGTCCGTCCAATTAATATTCAGGACTGATTTCCTTTAGGATTGACTGGTTGGATCTCCTTGCAGTCCAAGGGACTCTCAAGAGTCTTCTCCAACACCACAGTTCAGAAGCATCAATTCTTCAGCACTCAGCTTTCTTTATAATCCAACTTTCACATCTGTACATGACTACTGGAAAAACCATAGCCTTGACTAGATGGACCTTTGTTGGCAAAGTAATGTCTCTGCTTTTCAATATGCTGTTTAGGTAGGGTGGTCATAGCTTTTCTTCCAAGGAGCAAGCGTCTGAATTTCATGGCTGCAGTCACCATCTGCAGTGATTTTGGACCCCCCCAAAATAAAGTCAGCCACTGTTTCCACTGTTTCCCCATCTATTTGCCATGAAGTGATGGGACCGGATGCCATGATCTTAGTTTTATGAATGTTGAGTTTTACGTCAACTTTTTCACTTTCCTCTTTTACCTTCATCAAGAAGCTCTTGAGTTCCTCTTCACTTTTTGCCATAAGGGTGGTATCATCTACGTATCTGAGGTTATTGATATTTCTCCCAGAAACCTTGATTCCAGCTTCTGCTTCATCCAGCCTGGCATTTCACATGATGTACACTGCATATAAGTTAAATAAACAGGGTGACAATATACAGCCTTGATGTACTCCTTTTCCAGTTTGGAACCAGTCTGTTGTTCCATGTCTATTTCTACCGGTTGCTTCTTGACCTGCATACAGATTTCTCAGGAGGCAGGTCAGGTGGTCTGCTATTCCCATCTCTTGAAGAACTTTCCACAGTTTGTTGTGATCCACACAGTCAAAGGCTTTGGCATAATCAATAAAGCAGAAATAGATGTTTTTCTGGAACTCTCTTGCTTTTTCTATGATCCAACGGATGTTGGCAATTTGGTCTCTGGTTGCTCTGCCTTTTCTAAACCATCTTGAACATCTGGAAGTTCACGGTTCATGTACTATTGAAGCCTGGCTTGGAAAATTTTGAGCATTACTTTGCTAGCGTGTGCAATTGTGCACTAAACATTCTTTGGTATTGCCTTTTTTGGGATTGGGTTGAAAACTGACCTTTTCCAGTCCTGTGGCCACTGCTAAGTTTCCCAAATTTTCTGGCCTAATGAGTGCAGCACTTTCACAGCATCATCTTTTAGTATTTGAAATAGCTCAGCTGGAATTCCATCACCTCCACTAGCTTTGTTCGTAGTGATGCTTCCTAAGGCCCACTTGACTTGGGACTCCAGGATGTCTGGCTCTAGGTGAGTGATGCACCATAGTGATTATCTAGGTCGTGAAGATCTTTTCAGTATAGTTCTTCCGTGTATTCTTGCCACCTCTTAATATCTTCTGCTTCTGTTAGGTTCATACCATTTCTGTCCTTTATTGTGCCCATCTTTGCAATTTACAGGGGGATATAGAAGGATGTACACTCATCTTCTCCTGCGAGAACTCCAAAATTACAAATCTCTTCTGAACAACCATCGACAAGAGAATGTTGGATCCCACCAGAAAAAGATAGCCCACCTCCAAGGGCAAAGGAGAAGCCCCAGAAAGATGGTAGAAGGGGCAAAACCCCATTTATAATCAAACCCCATACCCACCAGGGATGCTCGGAGGGCTCAAACCAAACCTTGTGCACATCAGGCCCCAGAGACCCCACAGAGACTGAGCCAGCCCTGTGTTTGAGTCTCCTGCGGAGGTACAGGTCAGCAGCGGTCTGCTGCAGGGGCAGGGGCTTTGGGTGCAGTTACCTGAGTCACACAGCCTGTGGCATAAGCCCTCTTGGAGGAGGTTGCTATTAATCCCACCATAGAGCTGCTGAGCAGACGACCCACAAACTGCAGAACAATTATACCAAAGAAATTCTCGCACTGTTAAGAAAGTTCTAGGACTCCCAGCAGATTTCCCAACCTGGGGATCTGGCAAAGGGACTGAGAACCCCCCGGGAATTTGCCTTTGGAGGCCAGTGGAATTTGAATACAGAACTTACACAGGACTGGGGAAAACAGACTCTTGGAGGGGACAGACAAAACCTTGTGTGCACCGGAACCCAGGAGAAAGGAGCAGTGGCCCCATGAGAGACTGACCCAGAGTGTTCAGGAGTCTCCGGTGGAGGCCTGGGTCAGCAGTGGCTTGCTGCAGGGTCAGAGACACTGAGTGGAGCAATGCATGATGGGACTTTTTGAAGGAGGTCACCATTATCTTCATTACCTCCACCATAGTTTGGTCTCAGGCCAAACAGCAGGGAATTGAACAGAGCTCCACCCATCAACAGAAAATCGGATTAAAGATTTACTGAGCATGGCCCTGCCCATCAGAACAAGACCCAGTTTCCCATGTATCTGTTACTTAGGTCTTATTTGATTTCCTTCATCAGTATTTTGTAGTTTGCAGCTTATAGATTCGATGCATTTTTAAATTTACATTTGAGTATTTAAGGGACTTCCCTGGTGGTCCGGTGGTTAAAACTCTGTGCTTCCGGTGCAGAGACCAAGGGTTTGATCCCTGGTTGAGAAGTTAAGATCCCACATGTGGTTTGGCAAAAAAAAAAAAAAAAATACAAGACCACAAAATTTAAGTGCTTAAAACTTTGGGGAGCTGTTTTAAGTGGTAGAGTTTTATTGTTCTTACCTGTTAGTCGTGATCCATGAGGAAGAAGAAACAAAGATGGTGAGCCCTGAAGATGACCCTCTTGTTGCCGGAAGAGAGTTTCTGTGTGTGGTGTAAAGGAGAACTGGGGCCTAGTCTGGCGGCCTCCTGAGTTGAGACGGAGCTGGCTACAGTTCACGGGCAGATACTGGGAAGGAGGAGACAGAGACAGGCTGACTGTGGGCTGGAGATCTGCTAAGTCCTCGAGACACCACTCGCTGAGCACCAGTCAGTGCTGGCTCTGCAGAAGATGCTAAGGCCAGAGAAAGAAATACCCAGAGGATCAGAGGGGACAGTCACAGGAGCTCGCACAGGGCCAGGAAGGTAGTCCTTGCCCCCACTGGCCAGGGTGGAAATGTCACGGAACTTCAGGTCAAGTACTCGCAAGGGTCCCATCTCACTGTGGGGAAAAGTAGCCCCCGAGAAACCCTGCTCTGATCCTGCCTAAAAAAGCAAGGCTTGTTGTTGTTCAGTCGCTAACTCCTGTATGACGCTTTGCGACCCCACGGACTGCAGCACACCAGGCTTCTCTGTCATCCACTGTCTCCTGGAGTTCGCTCAAATTCATGTGAGTTGGTGATCCTATCTAACCATCTCATCCTCGGTCGCCCCCTTCTCCTCCTGCCCTCAGTCTTTCCCAGGATCTTTCCCAGTGAGTCGGTTCTTCCCATCCGGTGGCCCCAAAGTATTGGAGCTTCAGCACCAGTCCTTCCAATGAATATTCAGGACTGATTTCCTTTAGGATTGACTGGTTTGATCTCCTTGCTGTCCAAGAGGCTCTCAGGAGTCTTCTTCAATACCACAATTCGAAAGCACCAATTTTTCAGGGCTCAACTCTCACAATCATACATAACCACTAGAAAAACCATAGCTTTGACTATACAAACCTTTATCAGTAAATTGATGTCTCTGCTTTTTAACATGCTGTCTAGGTTTGTCATAGCTTTCCTTCCAAGGAGCTTTCCTTCCTTTCAGTCACCGTCTGCAGTGATTTTGGAGCCTAAGAAAACAAAACCTGCCACTGCTTCCACTGTCCCCCTTCTATTTGCCATGAAGTGATGGGACTGGATGCCATGATCTTAGTTGTGTTTTTGTTTTTTTTTTTAATGTTGAGTTTAAAGCAAGAGTGGAAATAATCAAACTGCTCTCATGGAGGGCCTTCCCTGGCAGTCTAGGAGTTAGGACTCTGGGCTTCCAATGCAGGTGACACAGGTTTGATCCCTGGTGGGGAAACTAAGCTCCCACGAAGCCCACTTGCCGTAACAAAGAGCCCATGCAACGAAGACCTGGTGCAGCTAAAACCAAAACCTAAACCGGAAAACCCAAACCATCTCCTGGGAACTTAACCAAGTCCCAGAACAAAGTTCAAGAATACATGTGTGAATACAAAAATGGCACACGACAATGTATCATTATTTTTTAAAATGTCGAAAATCATATATGGCATGTAAAAGAGGTTTCCAAGTATCCTAAGGAACAAGCAACTACGAGCCGTAATGGGGAGAAAATGCAGTCAACTGAAACTAACCCAGAAATAATGCAGATAATAGAATTCGTAGGCAAGCCATTAAAATAGTTATGACACTAATATTTACATCCCATATACTAAGAAAACCAAAGGGAAGACTAAGCAAAGTCATGGAAACTATTTGTTAAAATACCCAAACTGAACTCCAAGATATTAAAAGTACAATGTCTGAGATGAAACATGCAATTCTGAGGATTAACAGCAGATTAAACAGATAAATAGAGGAAAACAATAGAATGGGAAAGACTAGAGATCTCTTTGAGAAAATTAGAGGTATCAAGGGAACATTTCATGCAAAGATGGGCACAATAAAGGACAGAAAGGTATGGACCTAACAGAAGCAGAAGATATTAAGAAGAGGTGGCAAGAATACACTGCTGCTGCTGCTGCTAAGTTGCTTCAGTCGTGTCCGACTCTGTGCAACCCCATAGGCGGCAACCCACCAGGCTCCGCTGTCCCTGGGATTCTCCAGGCAAGAACACTGGAGTGGGTTGCCATTTCCTTCTCCAATGGCAAGAATACACAGAACTATACAAAAAAGATCTTCACGACCCAGATAATCACAATGGTGTAATCATTCACCTAGAGCCAGACATCCTGGAGTGTGAAGTCAAGTGGGCCTTAGGAAGCATCACTACAAACAAAGCT
>NW_011494652.1:3889941-3890734 GCF_000754665.1 Bison bison bison | reverse complement strand
TGGAAAACTCAGCAGTGGCCACAGGCCTGGAAAAGGTCAGTTTTCATTCCAATCCCAAAGAAAGGCAACGCCAAAGAATGCTCAAACTACCGCACAATTACACTCATCTCACACACGCTAGCAAAGTAGTGCTCAAAATTCTCCAAGCCAGGCTTCAACAGTACATGAACCATGAACTTCCAGATGTTCAAGATGGATTTAGAAAAGGCAGAGGAATCAGAGATCAAATTGCCAACATCCATTGGATCATAGAAAAAGCAAGAGTTCCAGAGAAACACCTACTGCTTTATTGTCTATGTCAAAGCCTTTGACTGTGTGGATCACAACTGTGGAAAATTGTTCAAGAGATGGGAATACCATACCACCTGACCTGCCTCCTGAGAAATAGGTATGCAGGTCAGGAAGCAACAGTTTGAACTGGACATGAAACAACAGACTGGCTCCAAATCAGGAAAGGAGTACGTCAAGGCTGTATATTGTCACCCTGCTTATTTAACTTATATGCAGAGTACCTCATGAGAAACGCTGGGCTGGATGAAGCACAAGCTGGAATCAAGACTGCCGGGAGAAATATCAATAACCTCAGATATGCAGATGACACCACCCTTATGGCAGAAAGCGAAGAATAAAGAGTCTCTTGATGAAGGTGAAAGAAGAGAGTGAAAAAGTTGACATAAAACTCAATATTCAGAAAACAGGATCATGGCATCTGGTCCCATCACTTCATGGCAAATAGATGGGGAAGCAATGGAAACAGTGACAGACTTTATTTTGGGGGGCTCCAAAATCACTG
>NW_011494652.1:3875120-3889841 GCF_000754665.1 Bison bison bison | reverse complement strand
AGCCATGAAATTAAAAGATGCTTGCTCCTTGGAAGAAAAACTATGACCAACCTAGACAGCATATTCAAAAGCAGAGACATTACTTTGCCAACAAAGGTCCATCTAGTCAAAGCTATGGTTTTTCCAGTAGTCATGTACAGATGTGAGAGTTGGATTATAAAGAAAGCTGAGTGCTGAAGAATTGATGCTTTTGAACTGTGGTGTTGGAGAAGACTCTTGAGAGTCCCTTGGACTGCAAGGAGATCCAACCAGTCAATCCTAAAGGAAATCAGTCCTGAATATTAATTGGACGGACTGATGCTGAAGCTGAAACTCCAATACTTTGGCCACTTGATTTGAAAAACTGACTCAATTGAAAAGACAGTGATGCTGGGAAGGATTAAAGGCAGGAGGAGAAGGGGACGAGATGGTTGGATGGCATCACTGACACTATGGACATGTTTGAGTAAAGTCTGGGAGTTGGTGATGGACAGGGAAGCCTGGCGTGCTGCAGTCCATGGAGTCACAAAGAGTTGGACAATGACCTAGTAACTGAACTGACTGTCTGACTGAGACAGCGTAGAAGAAAAGATTAAGGAAGTAACATGTCAAAGGAAGTGCTCCAGGCAGAGGGAAATTGGTATCGGAGAGAAACTGTGCAACGAATGAAGAACACTGGAAACGGTAACTATGAGGGTTTTTTTCTTATTACTTAAATTTCTCTAAAAGGTAATTAAGTGTTTAAACAAAAATATTTAACATTTGGAAACACACTGTTGTAAGTTTCTTACAGGGGAACTGGTAAAAATAGCACTTGAGGGTAGACCATGATAAATTAAAGATACATACTACAAGGCAACCATTAAAATATAAAGCCAAAGAGTTTTAGCTAATAAGCCAACAGAGGAGATAAATAGAATCCTAAAAATTCTCAATTATACAAAAGAAGACAAAAGTAAAAAGGGAACAAAGAAGAGATGGAACAAATAGAATATAATAGCAAGCTGATAGATTTAAGTCTAAGCAGACCACGTTGTTATTGTTCAGTTGTTAAGTCATGTCCGACTCTTTGGAACCCCTTGGACTGCAGAAGACAGGTTTCCCTGTCCTTCATTACCTCCTGGAGTTTGCTGAAACCCATGTCCATTGAGTTGGTGATGCCGTCCAACCATCTCATCCTCTATCATCCCTTCTCCTCCTGCCCTCCATCTTTCCCAGCATCAGGGTCTTTTCCACTGAGTAAGTTCTTTGCATCAGGTGGCCAAAGTACTGGAGCTTTTAGCATTGGCCCAGTGAATATTCAGGGTCAATTGCCTTTAGGATTGACTGGTTTGATCTCCCTGTAGTCCAGGGGACTCTCAAGAGTGTTCTCCAATACCACAGTTCAAAAGCATCAATTCTTTGGCATTCAGCCTTCTTTATGGTCCAACTCCCACATCCATACATGACTACTGGAAAAACCATAGCTTTGACTACACAGACCTTTGTCGGCAAAGTCATGTCTCTGCTTTTTAATATGCTGTCTAGGTTGGTCATAGCTTTTCTTTCAAGGAGCAAGCATCTTTTGATTTCATGGCTGCAGTCACCCTCCACCGTGATCTTGGAGCCCAAGAAAATAAAGTCTGTCACTGTTTCCATTTTTTCTCCATCTATTTGCCATGAAGGGATAGGACTGGATGCCACTTTAGTTTTCTTCTTTTTTGAAATGTGTACCTCCCTTCTGCAACTATGAGAAACATGTTTCCCTAAACCCTCGATCTATTTACTTACTTGATCAATTGCCTTCAATGTAACCGACTCTGTCTCTACTGCTCCCCACCACAAGTGTCCTCCTCAGACTCTAACGACTTGCCTTGGGAGGCACACGGCCCACCCGGAAGCTGTTCTCAACCCCTGTTGGCTCCAGCTATCCGTGTCAGTCTTCCCTCCTGCACAAACACCCTGCTTTCCTTTCCCGGACGCCAGTCCCTACACCTGGCCACTGCGGTGTGACTGTCCTCTGACCCTCCTGGGGCTCTGACCGTCCACACCAGGTGCCTCTTGTGTGAACAGGCTCCTCACTCAGGCTCTGCAACCCCACGCTGAGCACCTCAGGGACCCTAGTCAGGCTCTGACACCCCACATCAGTCCATACCCCCATATGAAGGACAAGTAAGAGTTTCATGGTGAGTCATATGGAGCTTGAGGCAACATAAAAAAATATCAATGATTCTGATCCTGAGTTAAACATTTTGATATTTTGCTCACTATAGATTTTTCTGCATTCATTTTGATTTTAAAAAAAAACAGTGTATCAAAATGTCATTTATCTTAATTACTAGTTTTGGGGAACCAGCTTACATTTCCTACCCGAGGTAAGTGCCTGCCCTGCCTTGCCCTAGTCCTTGCCCTGTCTCTGCATGTTGCTGTAAGGTACTACGTGCTTAGTCACTCAGTCGTGTCCGACTCTTTGCAACCCCATGGCCTGTAACCCGCGGGCTCCTCTGCCCATGGGGATTCTCCAGGGAAGTATACTGGAGTGGGTTGCCATTTCCTCCTCCAAGCTATTATAGCTCTTCTTGAACATCTACTTGAACATCTTCTATTTTGTGCCCTACCTAATGGCTTTTGGACCACATTGTTTATAATGGGAATGCAAAGAACAGGAAATCAAAGAGATTTCTAATTGTCCATGGACTTCTCCAGGCCAGAACACTGGAGTAGGTAGCCATTCCCTTCTCCAGTGATCTTCCCAACCCAGGGACTGAACGTGGGTCTCCTGCATTTCTGGCAGACTCTTCACCATCTGAGCCACCAGGGAAGACCCAAGTGTTTCCTAGTTTAGCCATATGTTTTCTGTGCTTCCAGTTGTACTCTTGGGGTTGGGCTCTGCAAAGGTTTGGGAATCACTGGAAATTCTTAGGGCTTTCCTTTTGGCTCAGCTGGTAAAGACTCCTCCTGCAATGCGAGAGACCTGGGTTTGATTCCTGGGTTGGGAAGATCCCCTGGAGAAGGGAAAGCCTACCCACTCCAGTATTCTAGCCTGGGGAAATTCTTAAGCTAATGGATCTTTCCTTCCTTGAGGAACTCTAGACTCAGCTCAAATATTAATCTATACTGCCTCTCTGAAGGAGATGCTTACAGTTCTTTAGTCATATTATGTTAATATTTGAATGTGTTTTCTTTCCAAAAATTAAAGCTTTATCTCCTTACTTCTCTCCATCCTCTATAAACAATTCTTGTCCCTCTCCTAGTATTAAGAGTTCAGTGCATCTTCTTCCAGAACTTTTCCCATTCTTTCATACATATATGTATGCTAGCTTATTTAGAAATAACATATTCTGCAAGCAGTATGGT
The DNA here is from genome assembly GCF_000754665.1 of Bison bison bison. Classification (NCBI taxonomy): domain Eukaryota; kingdom Metazoa; phylum Chordata; class Mammalia; order Artiodactyla; family Bovidae; genus Bison; species Bison bison. Next base: position 3,886,526 of record NW_011494652.1, on the reverse strand, counting down.
GGAGAAATTAAGGCATCGCTTTTCTTTTAGGGAGCAAGCACCTTTTGATTTCATGGCTGCAGTCACCGTCCACTGTGATTTGGGAGCCCAAGAAGATAAAGTCTGTCACTGTTTCCATTTTTCCTCCATCTATTTGCCCCATGTTCTCAGCCGCCCTGGCTTTCATAACCTTGTGTATTTCCCTCCCCTTAAGGATGGGCAGGACCCAGGACCTGCTTCTTCTAACCAGTAGGATGCAGCAAAGGTGACGGGATGTAAGTGATTATGTGCATGTGATTGCATTTTGCACAGTTGTGATGTCACACAAAATCGCAGAGGAGGAAGCTCTGTGAGTTGACCTTCCACTGAAGCATAGATCAGTTCAGTTCAGTTCAGTTGCTCAGTTGTGCCCGACTCTTTGCGACCCCATGGACTGCAGCACGCCAGGCTTCCCTGTCCATCACCAACTCCCGGAGCCCACTCAAACTCATGTCCATCACGTCGGTGATGCCATCCAACCATCTCATTCTCTGTCGTCCCCTTCTCCTCCCACCTTCAATCTTTCCCATGGAGAAGGAAATAATGACTTGAACCAACCATTTTAGAATTCTGGAACTTGATTGGACACTCATCAAACTGATTAATCAGAGGATCAATTCAGAGGAATGTTTAACAGAGAGAGAAACTGCTCTTCTTTGGTGAGAGAAACGTGTGTGCTAACCAGCTACCACTTCCTGTTCCTTGGTTCTGGCCCAGCTCTGGGGGCTCATGTTTCTGGAGTGGCTGGTTGGTGGCAGAGTGGACAGTAGGGTTCTTGTTCTCCAAAAATGTGAGGTTGTGCATTTCAGTTGGTGTGCCAATGCTTTGAGGGGCCAATGCAGATACCTGCCTTGGTTTTAACCCTCTCAGCTGCAGCAGCTTCCCCTGGCAGGATCTATGGAGAGATTCAAAGAGACGGAACCTTTATTTATTTTGGAGGAAGCCAAAAATTTAAGGAAAGCTTTGTCAGGTCACTTGCTGACCACCAATTTAATAGAACAGAAGCTTCCATGACCATGCATGAGGGACATAAATTTTGCAATAATAGTTGGAAAAGTCACAAATGGATTGTTCCAGCCTCAGCAAACAAAACGCAGCAATTCCCGAGGAGCAGAAGAATCAGAGGGCTTCCCAGGTGGCGCTTGTGGTAAAGAACCCACCTGCCAATGCAGGAGATGTGAGAGATGTGGGCTCGATCCCTGGGTCGGGAAGATCACCTGGAGGAGGGCATGAAGGTCCACTTTAGTGTTCTTACCTGGGAAATCCCATGGACAGAGGAGCCTTGTGGGCTACAGTCCATAAGGTTGCAAAGAGTCAGACAGGGCTGAAGTGACTTAGCACACACACACATGCAGGAGAATCAGATGTATAGAGTTACTACGATAAAATATTCCTAATGTCTAGTTCTCATCTAAAACTACAGAACATAAAAATAAACAACATAAAAATATGTTTGCACATAAAAACAACATAAAAAATAAGCAAAGTATGGCCCATTCACTTTGAAAAAAAAAATTTTGACTCAGTACAACCCTTAGGAAGCCCGTACATTGGAACTGACAGCCAAGAACATTAAGTCAATTGTCCCAAATATGCTCAATGAACTAAAGGGAACCATGGACAAAGAACCAAAGGAAATCAGGAAAATGATCTTTGAAGAAAAGGATACCATCAATAAAGACATGGAAGATATAAATAAGGAGAACTAAACAGAAATTCTGAAGCTGAAAAGTATAATAATGAAAAGATTCACTAGCATGGTTCTATAGAACCACTCAGCTTTTGTTGACCTGCGTGCTTCCGTCGTGTTTGACTCTGTGACGCTATGGACGATAGCCAGCAAGGCTCCTCTGTCCATGGGATTCTCCAGGCGAGAATACTGGAGTGGGTGCCATTTCCTTCTCCAGGGGATCTTCCTGACCCAGAGATTGAGCCTGCTTCTCTCACACTGTCTGCACTGGCAGGCGGGTTCTTTACCACTAGTGCCACCCGGGGAAGTACCTTAATTTCTCCTTCATTCTTGAAGGAGAGTTGGTGCCATAGCTGATTTGAGCAGGCAAAAAAAAAGGATCAATGAGACAATTGAAATTATCCAGTCTGAGGGGCTGCTGCTGCTGCTGCTGCTGCCAAATTGCTTCAGTCGTGTCTGACTCTGTGCGACCCCATAGACGGCAGCCCACCAGGCTCCCCCGTCCCTGGGATTCTCCAGGCAAGAACACTGGAGTGGGCTGCCATTGCCTTCTCCAATGCATGAAAGTGAAAAGTCAAAGTGAAGTCGCTCAGTCATGTCTGACTCCTATCGACCCCATGGACTGCAGCCCACCAGGCTCCCCGGTCCATGGGATTTTCCAGGCAAGAGTACTGGAGTGGGTTGCCATCGCCTTCTCCAAGTCTGAGGGGCAGAAAGAAAAAAGAATGAGTAAAAATGAGCAGAACTTAAGAGATCTATAGGACACCATCAAACATACTAACATATGCATTATAGGAGTCTGAGAAGGATAAGAGAGAGAGAAAGAGGCAGGAAAGTATTTGAAAATAAAATGGCTGAAAAATATCTCAAGTCTGAAGAAAGCATGAATATGCATATCCAAGAAGCTCAACAAACCCCCAGTAGGATAAATTCGAAGAGATCCACACCAAGGCATATTATAGTGAAAGTGTCAAAAGCTAAGGACAAGACCAGATTTTTGAAAGCAGCAAGATCAAAGCAGCTCATCACATACCAGCGTCCTCAATGAGATTAACACCTGATTTATCCTCAATAACCATGGAGGCCAGAAGGTAGTGGAATAATATATATATAGTTCTGAACCAAGGATTCTATATCAGCAAAACTCTCCTTCAAGAATGAAGGAGAAATTAAGGTATTTCCCCGGTGGCGCTAGTGGTAAAGAACCCATCAGCCAGTGCAGATGATGTAAGAGAAGCAGGTTTGATCCCTGGGTCAGGAAGATCCCCTGGAGAAGGAAATGGCACCCACTCCAGTATTCTCGCCTGGAGAATCCCATGGACAGAGGAGCCTTGCTGGCTATGGTCATAGGGTCACAGAGTCAAACACGACTGAAGCATGCAGATCAACAAAAGCTGAGGGAATTTACTCCCAGCAGACCTTCCCGACAAGAAATGCTGAAAGGAGTCCTCCGGGGTGAAATGCAAGGATACGAGAACAAAAAGCCACTGTTGTTCAGTCACTAAGTCGTGTCTGACTGTCTGCGACCCCATGGACTGCAGCACGCCAGGCTTCCCTGTCCTTCACCATCTCCTGAAGTTCGCTCAAACTCACGTCCATTGATTCAGAGATGCCATCCAACCATCTCATCCTCTGTCATCCCCTTCTCTTCCTGCCCTCATCTTTCCCAGCACCAGGGTCTTTTCCAATGAGTCGGCCCCCCAACCTGGAAATGGGCGTAAGATGAACTCCTATGGGGGTGGGAGGCGGGGAAGCTGTTCTGGGTGTTGAACCCCTTCTCGGTCTCCCTTTTAAGGACTCAGCTCCTCCATTCTCTCCCATTTACCCTTTCATCATCGTCTCTCACACGGGGATTCTCATCAACAAATGAACACGCTCTAGATGGCTAGCATAAAAAGGATCCCCCCTGGTGCCCTACCCACCTGTGCCCACTGCCTGGCCCGACCTGCTCCCCAGCAAACCTCCTGAGAAGGCGGCCATCGTCTCTGCCCACCTTGCTCACCTGCCTGCCTTCCTCCGCCCCCCTCACAAGGCCAGTGGGGACATCCTGGGAGGAGCAGCCACCCAGGACCTTCACCCCTTCACCCCTTCCTTGCCTGGCCGACAGGGCCGTCCATGGCCTCTTTCTGGGACCCTCTTGGTGGAGGAAGACGTGCTTTTTTTCTCCTCCCCGTGGCCAGGTTGGTCTCCTCCTCCCCTCCCGCCCCTGACCCTAGCGCTAACTATGACCCTAACCCCGGACTGTCTCTGCTCTGAAGGCTGCTGAGTTCTCTCTCCTGTTGGGACCTTCCTGAACTTCAGACTCATACCCCCTGTCCTCCTGACACCGAACAGACCTCTCAGCCTCAGCCTATCCACAGAACTCTTGGTGGGGTGCCCATCCCACCCCCCAAGTCCTCCCACGAGGAGCTGGGGGGGGGTGTCTCTGGTAAGTGTGTGGAAACTGGGGTGGCATCCTTGGGTGTGAATCGGGCTCTGTTGCCCCCGTCCCGTGACACGGGGAAGTTTCACCAATCCCCCGGGGCCTCAGCATCCCCTCTGTGATGGGGCAGGGGAGGATGATCAGGAGTCAGAATGGAACAAACTAACATAAAGCTCTGGAAATGACACCGCCAGCATCCCAGGTCATCGAGCCAAAGACACCGGGGTCAACCCGGCTTCTGCTTTGTGCGTGTGGGACGTGTGTAAAGAAACAGTGGCAGTCCCGCTGACTCAGCTTCCAAAACACGTGCCAAGCTCACGGGCGTCTCTCCGTCTGTGAGCACACCCTGGGCCATCTCCCCCGGGGGCAGAGGAGCAACCTTTCCAGCCGCCAAGCCACCCTCCCCCACCATGGGGTGAACCCAGAAGGATTTCACTTAGAGTTAATTCGAACTCTATTCCCCTCCTTTCTCTTCTTCTAACTTTTTATCACAGAAAGTGCCAGACATACAGACACAGACAAGTAGGATGACCAGTGACAAGCCCACCAACCATCGTCTACGTTCAGCACCTTGATGATGTGGCCCCGCCGACACACCACCACACTCCCCTCCTGCACCCCAGACAGCACGGCACCTCATCTGTAAGAAGCACTACACTCAACAAAGTAATTTTTTTTCAACCTACACTGTGCTGGTTTGTGGGAATTAAGTTCCCCACCAAGGACTGAACCAGGGCTGTGTCAGTAAAAGTGCCAAGTCCTAACCTCTGGGTCACTAGGGAATTCCCAACAAAGTAACTTTTGGGATTCTGGACATCCCCCAAGTTGGATGACGTTATTCCTCAGCTGAAAACCCTCCTGGGACCCTACCTCCTCATCCTGGCCTTGACCCTGACCTGTCTGTCCCCTCCCTCCTCCGGCTGGCCAGTCTGTTCCCTGTCCTGGGGCTTTGTGTTCACGGTCTCTCTGCCTGGGTCCCCCATTTCCCTTGCTTTTCATGAATGCCTCCCGCTGGCCACCTGTGTTCTCAGTTCCCTTGTTTGGATTTTTGTCCTAATGGCAGTGAGAAGTCAGTGGCGGGGTTTAGGCAGGAGCACATGGTGATCAGGCTTCTGTGTGGAGGATGTTGTGGGTGGGGGAGCAGGCCGCCGGGATCTGAGATGATTCAGTGAGATGAAAGCTGGAAGCCATGCCAGCCTGAGACATAGTGAGTGCTCAAAAAATACCAGCTATCGTCAGTACCTGCTGGATAAACCTCGGCCTCCCTTTTAAAGTAGAGTTGCAGGAATAAAAAGTGTCTGAGTGTGAATGGTCTGCCCCAAGTAACCCAGCTGGTGGGGCTACGGGACAGAAGCCCCGGGGCCCGAGTGTGAGTGTACCGCATGTTCCTGAAGCCTGGCCTGGCTTCGTCCCGCGGGGAGACAGTTACAGGCACATATGATGCAACTTCACCAAGAGCATTGCGTCTACCACAAGGGGGATCCGGTCTAGCAGTGAGTGGGCGAGTCCTTCCAGTGTGGGGTGACCGGGAAGGCGTCCCCACTGCCAGGCTGGAGGGATTCCCCCACCCCCAGCGAGGCTGGGAGGGAGGTGGGTGCAGTCTGGCGGAGGGGGACCCAGTGCCTCCGGCCAGGGCCAGCACCCAGGGTGAAGGAGGACGGCTCGGCCACCAGGGGGAGCCCGGGGACTTCGCCGGTTTGCGGACTCCGGGCTCCGCCAAGAGGAACGCGACAGCCGCCGCGTGGTGGCCGGTATTCGCAGACGAACAGACCAACCCAGAGTGAACCCTGTCCCTCCACTGCTTGGAGGGTGAGCAGCGGCCTTGGGCAAGCCACTCGGCCTTCATGTGCCTCACTTTCCGCACTGTGACGAGGAGAAATCGCTTTCGGGGGCCGAGCCCCGAATTTGACACATCTCACCTTGACCTTCCGGCACTTCATCCATGGAACCAGGAGCCTGCTCCTCCCCGAAGCAGCCATGGCCCCTGCCGCTGGAGCAAAGAGCCGGGGAAGAGGCTCCGAGCCCCTCTGTCAGGCAGCCCCCGGCCCCAGCATCCCCAGCGGGTCGGGCACCCCGTGTGTCTCCTCTTTCCTTCTCACGATCACCCTTCAGATCTCAGGCTGGGGGGTCAGTGTGTGGCAGCTGCACCCCTGAACCCCAGTTGGCTGGCAAACAGCGGGCGCTGAATAGGTCTGAAGGGACTTTCCGCCTGGCCTCCTGCAGGCAGGTGGCCTCCGGGCAGGGGACAGTCTGGGCTCAGACGCGCAGCCCCTAGAGCGGAAGGCCTGCGTGCAGGCGCCCGTGTGCTCTCCCTCTCCTGCGAGGCTTCCTGAGACTCGCCCCTCCCCTCAGGCTCTGCTGGGGGCCAGGACCCCCTGGAAGGTTTGCTCTGGCCTGGAAGGCCCAGCCTGGCAGTTTGGTCTTCATCCCGGGAAAGACTTGGCAGGGACAGCTGTGATCAGGTTTGTATTTTGAGGGTGCCCTGGCTGCAGGGTGGAGGACAGCTGGGGAGAAGCGGGCAGGTGGCAGTGGGCCCCCAGGTAGGGCAGGAGGTAGGACTCAGGCCGGGAGAGGCCCGCTCACAGGAAAGCTTGGATGGCCAGCTGGACTCAAGGGTGAAGCCTGGGCATCCAGCTCAGGTAAGTGGCGATGCTGTTGGCTTTAGGAAGAACCCTGGGGGCCACTCACATTCCTGGGGGCCACTGCTGAGCTTGGCCTTGCATGTTAAGGGTTTGTGGTCCGCCAGCAGGAGCCCCAGACTCAGTGGATGTGAATCTGAGCAAACTCCGGGAGACAGCGGAGGCCAGGGAAAGCTGGCGTGCTGCAGTCCATGGGGTTGCAAAGAGTCAGACAGGACTCAGCAACCTAACAACAAAAAACAGGAGCCAAGATGATGGGAACGGGACCCTAGGAGGGAGGAGTAGAGAGCACAGTGGATTCTTAGGGGGAAAAGACTTGGAGTCCTGGCTGGGGCAGGGGGACTGGAGAGCCCTGTGACACTCCACGCCCCCATTCCTTGGAGGCAGAGGCCCCTGGTCACAAGCTAAGGATGAAAGCCAGCCCTGAGGGTTGCCCCTTGTCCTACATCCCTGCAAAGGAACATAGCACCCAGTGTGGTTCACAGAGGGGTTTGGGCTGTGTCCATTGAGTGACAACCAGACAGGGTGTGGAGCCTGCCCTTGAAGGGCCAGTACCAGCATGTTGCTGGGGTGATGCTGGCAGAGAAAGGTCATTCCCTAAATCCCCCAGTTGTCCACCCTGATGTGCAGAGGTGACTTCTCAGACCTGAGGATGGAGCTGCAGGCTGGCCTGGAGCTCCGGTCAGTGAGGCTGACACCTTCTCAGCCACAGTTGGAGCGCCAGCACCTGTGATCAAAGAGCAGACGGGCTCAAGCGTACGATGGGTCTGCTGGGGCAGGGAGAAACAGAGGCGTGTAGGCCAGTAGGTTGCAGGATCGATCCCTGGGTCTGGAAGATCCCCTGAAATAGGAACTGGCCACCCACTCCAGGATTCTTGCTGGAGAATCCCATGGACAGAGCAGCCTGGCGGGCTACAGCCCACGGGGTCGCAGAGCTGGACACGGCTGAGAATGCATGCACGGCAGAGGCTGGTGGGAGTCCAGCTGTTGGAGGCACATCTTGGCTGTTGGGGAAGGAAAAGGGGCTGCTGGGCCAACCAGTGAGAGGGGCTGGGGAACCCACAGATGGAGCTGGAAGACAGGGGAGGACTGTTCGGATCCCCACCTCCCTGCTCTGTATACCCTCCACTCATGGCGCTTACGTTATTTCAGATGGTTTCACTGCCTTTGTGTTTTGTGTGTGTGTTCACTCAGTCGTGTCTGACTCTTTGCGACCCCATGGACTGTACCCTGCCAGGCTCCTCCGTCCGTGGGATTCTCCAGACAAGAATGCTGGAGTGGGTGGCCATTTCCTCCTCCAGGGGATCTTCTCAACCCATAGACGGAACACACGTATCCTGCCTTGGCAGGTGGATTCTTGGCCCACTGAGCTAACAGAGAAGCCCCTGTCACTGTCTCTTATTATGTACCATTTGAAATTCTTTTTGGAGGCAGAACTTAAAATAGGAGGATCAGACATGCAGGTCTGGCTCAGGAGACCCCTGTGATGGGGAACCTGGCGTCTCCAGGTAAAGTCTCCTCCTCAGGGCTCAGAGTAGTTGAGAAGCAAAGAGTCAACTCCGCTCCTGGAATCTTGCCAGGCAGCATGGCCCTGGGGCCACGACAGACGTGACTGTCTTCCCATTTCACACTGAGTCCCCACCAGTGCCCCGTGCTACAAGTCACACAGCTCAGAGACGTGGCTTGGAAGCCGGTCTCACGTGCTGTGGGCCAGCTCTCGCTGCCTCGGGCAGGTAGGCAGTGAGGCCCGAAAGCCAAGTGCAGTCTGGACAGCATATAAAACAAAGCTGTTAAGCAAAGACCCGGCCTCTGGAACTGGTGGAACTCTGACTCTGGCCCTCTGCGGATGAGTGAGGCCTCCTCTGTGTCTCGGTGGTCCCGCCTTTAAAATGGGGCTCAGAGCACTGGTGTCCTAGGGTGCGGGTGGGTGCTGAGTCACGTGCGCTGAGCACCAAGACAGTGTGTGGCCTGTGACAAGCACGCAGTGTGGGCTCTGACGGCTGCTGGGAACGTGGGGCCTGGCCTCGGGCTCGCTCTGGCCTGGGGTTCCCCTGGGTTCCGGGGTGACCTGGGGTGCATTGCTGGTAAACGACAGCCCAAGGCACCACCTGACCAGGCTCCCATGCGGCCAGAGCACACGGTGAGCTGTGCGGGGTCCCCGGAAGCCGGGTCTGGGCAGATCCTGCCCACCTGGTTACATGGTGTAGCTCACACGTGGTGCACGTTTTGTTACTCGGGTCTCGTATCCAAAGCAGGCTCCATGCGTCCACCACATCACAGTCCCGAGAAAGGAGGATTCGAGGAAAGGACTCACGTCCACATGGTACCAGGGACCCTCAGAGGCAAAGGCTCATCCCGCCCAGGCTCAGACAGGGTCAGGCCTAAGAGCGAAGCCCAGGAGAGCAGCAGATGTGGCCCACGTCCAGGGCCTCGCAGAACTTTCAACGTCGACAACATTGCATCCCATCACACAATCTTGAACAGGCTCCCCGGGGCGTGACGGGAGCAGGGGCGGGGGGCAGGATGCAGCCCACACAAACAGAGGGACGCAGTCTGAGTGGAAAGGGGTCATTGCTTTAATTCAGGTCAGGACCCACCCCGGGGGGCCCACCCACCCCATCCCGAGGCAGAACCACTGGCCCTGTGTCAACATGATCGTTACAAAAATAAATATGAAAAAAGCAGCCGCTCTTTAGTGATCATGGAATTAATCTTGACAGCAATTAAATGTGTTTAGCATCTGGCATGTCTCCTAAATTGCACCAAAAGAATCTGGAAGCACTTGGTTTGGCCTCAGAGGCAACCCGGAAGGGAGGGCACAGGGGGCCTGGCCCAGGCCCGGCTAAGCGCGGTGCCCGCCTGGCCCGCAGGTCACATCTCGGAGTCGGCATACATACCGTTGATGAGATAGTCCACCTGCGTGTAGTCCTTCTTCCTGTAGCTCTCGTAGGCCTGCAGGGCGAACAGGATCAGGACGGTGATGAAGAGGGTGACCCCCAGCAAGAGTACCGCCAGGAGGAAACTTCTGTTCACTGAGGACAGGGCCAGGGGCTCGCTGGAGACCACCAGGTACCGGCCCTGGGTGCTCGGCTGGCACGAGTCTGTGGGTGGCACCTTGGAGTCCCCGGGGGTCGGCCCTGGGGAAGTAGTACCAGGCGTGGCCGCAGGCTCGGTCTGCTCCGGCGTCTGAGTCGTGCCTGGCCCTGCGGCCCCCGGCGTGGATGTGGCAGGGCTGGGCCGTGTCGTGGGGGTCGTGGCCTCCACCGTGGGGGCCGGGCTGGTGTGAGGTGTGGAGGCTGCCGCTGTGCTGACGGTCGGCTCAGGGGCCTTGGTTGTAATGCCCATGGTTGTGGACATGGAAGCCACAGTTGGGGAGGCGGGCTCCGGGGTTGTGTTTAAGAGGGTGGGTGTGGGCCTCTGTGCCGTGTCATCCACAGTCCGGGGCGTCGGCGTTGGCGCCTGGATGGTGCGGCCCTGCGTGGACTCACTGAGTGCTTGGGGACTCGAGGGCGTCAGGCTGGCGGTGGGCCCGGGAAGACCGTGTGAGCCTGCGGGGCCGCTGACATTTGTGGGGGTCCCGGCAGCGGGCTGGGCACTTGTGGCCGGTGTGTGTGTGGTGGGCGGCATGGCCGTCGTTGGCCTAGATGACGTGCCGTTGCCGGGCGCTCGCGTGCCAGGTACGGACGGGGTCCTCCAGGCAGATGCCGGGGCGGGCGGCACGGGCGGCCTGGAGGCGGCTCCGGCCCGGGTCCCTCCAGCCGTCGCAGAAGTGCCCACGTCTGTCCTGTGTGTTGCCCCTGCTGTGACTGCAAGAGAGGTGTGGTCGCCTCCCCAAGTCCCTCTGGTCAGCGTGACAGGAGACGGTGTCGCCGGGGTCATTCTCTCAGCTGTTGTGTTCAAGACTTCGGTCGCTGTTTCCACGGATGAGTTTTTCTCCAAATGGTCCCACGTTTGGTTGAGGACTGCATACCGTTAAAAGTCAGAAAAGGAGAAAGACAAATGATCATCTTCTCATTAGAGAAGTGGATTACTCGGGTGGATTATTCAGAGCCGGGCTGAGTTTCTGGGCCGTGGGTCTGGCCGGGGAGGACGATGGTGACATGGGGCCAGGTTTCCCTCTTATCTCACCACGCACCTCTGGCCTGCAGCCCGGGTGCTCGGCGCTGTGGTTAAAAAACTCCTTTCCTCTCTGAACCCCAAATGCACGGGAAGACTTCGGAGCTTCACCTTTTGATCCAAGTTCCAAAATATCGAAGTCTCACATCACAGGTGTGATTCACCATTAAAAAAAAACTATCCAACACACACCCAGGTTTTCAAAGCAGCTAAATCCCTGCCCAGATATTCACACCGTGCCACAGCTCTCGGCTTTATGGAAGGACTTACAGAGTTCTGGGGACGCACGGTGCCTGGCGCAGACGAGAAGCGCAACTAAACGTGATGTCTGGGTCGACCGACTCCCCAGTAAACACTGGGTTTACGGAACAATTGAAATTTTGCAGGACCCAGTGAGTAACCCTTGCAGGGCTCAGAGGCCGAGTCCCATGTCAGCTGGACGAGCCTTCCCAGCCCAGCCCCCGGAGCCCCGGCAGGCCCGTCCAGCAGACGCACGGCTTTCTCACTTACGTGAATGCTTG
>NW_011494652.1:3874205-3875020 GCF_000754665.1 Bison bison bison | reverse complement strand
CACGAGGGCTGTCCACATCTTGCAGGTGGGCCGGGAGCGAGGCTGGGTGGTTCCCGAGGCTCCCAGCTGGCCACGCCTCAGGCTGCTAAGGGCTCCCTGTTGCTTGGCCGAGGGACCTACGGTCAAGACAGCAGGCATCTGGTCAGGAATGCGGGGGCAAGGGCTCCTGTCACGGGTGAGGGAGGGCTCTGGCGGGCCGCAGGGTGCAAACCCAGCCAGATGTTCCCTGAGGCCTGGCACGCAGGAAGGGCATGCCAGTTCTCAGCCACGTGTCCGGGGATCAGCCTGGTGCTTGCTTTCATGGGCTTACAGCACTTCTTGACCCACTTTCACAAGTCCCACCATCCCACCCCAGAGTTCAGAATATGAAAGAGCAGCAGAGAGAAGGTATAAAGACTTCCAGTTACCGAGATCACCCAAGTCCTCCTCCTGAACATCTCCTGCGGCCTGCAGGACCTGTGATGGCTGACCGCATGGGGACATGCCACGAGCAGCCAGCCTTCACCCATCCGTCATCCGGCCACCTATCCACCCAACCAGCGCACCCCAAGCCGAGTGCCCGCTAACATGCCAGGCAGCGGACTCAGGACAGAAAGACGAGAGCCACACGACTCTCTCCTCCAGAGGGAGGCACAGAAGAGTGGTCACCGCAAGCTGCTGCCAGTGCAGAGCAGAGCGTGACTCAGGGTCGGGAAGCGGCGAGGGGATGGCGCCTGGGCCGGCCGAGAAGGGGTAGGAGGAGGCTGGCCCTCCGTGCGGAGGCCCCAGAGGCGGGTGGGAGGGGACTGGGTGCCGCGGGCCCCAGAGGGGGCATA
>NW_011494652.1:3872141-3873925 GCF_000754665.1 Bison bison bison | reverse complement strand
GGGGGGGGGGGTTGGGGTTTGGGGGTGCGGGGATGGGAGCCCCTGCGGGTCCGACTGAGGCGGGTGTGACAAGTACACACGGGGGTTCCAGGCAACGGGCATCTGGGAGCGGGGAGGGTAATGCAGGCGGGAGGGGATGAGGCCCGAGGCCGAGAGACTTGGCCCAGGGGTTCCATGGTGAGGGACAGAGGGCAGGCTGAGCGGGCCCGCTCGCAGAAGCCCCGGTCTCCGAGGCTGATGGTGCAGCTGCAGAGACTCAGAGTCCCCACTGCGGCTGAGCGTCAGCAGAACGAGAACTGGCACAGCCAGGACAGGCTTCCTGGGTGCACGGGGAACTCCCCATGCTCACACCGGTCTCTCCCATGTGCCAGCACTCTCCCGTCCCTCGCTGCAGGGCAACCAAGGGGCCTGGTAGCCTTGAGGGGCCCGTCACTTCATGCCCTGCTGGTCCTGGGTGGGCCCTGAGCCTGTCCTCGGCCCCACCCAACCGCTGGAGTCCCACATGGTCGCCTACGAGGCCTGGGCCCTCCCTGGACAGGGGCCCAGCCGTGTGCACCTTGGGTTAGTCCCACAACCCGGCACTCCACGGCCCAGGGCAGGCGGAGCACAGGCTGCTGGAGTCTGGGGGCAAGTGAGGGGACTGGGGCCCCTGAGGGCGCCCCCCACAAGCAGTCCTGCCCGCAGGCACCCTAGGCCATCAGCGCAAAGCTCTGGAGTTCCATAGAAATCTTGGAAGGGAGCCTTCAAGTTGCCCTGAAGGAAACGTACTGACCGACTCCTCGCCCGGCATGACGCTAAGTGCTGCTCTCCACGGACCAGAGGCCGGGCTGGCTCCCTGGCCTCCCAGCAGCCCCAAGAGTCACCTTCAAGCGTCCCCATCCTGGCCCTGTGCCATCTGCCACTCCACAGCTGCCAGAGAGATTTCTGTAACCCACAAAGCCCACCCTGCCTCAGCTGCTTAAACCCCTACTCTCCCAGGATAATTCCAAAGCTTACTGACCGGGGATTTTGGCAGGAACTAACGCCTATGGCTGGCGATTTGTCAGGGAAGTGAATACTGAAATGTACCCCTGAATATTCATTGGAAGGACTGATGCTGAAACTGAAGCCCCAACACTTTGGCCACTTGATGCAAAGAGCCAACTCATTGGAAAAGACCCTGAGGCTGAGAAAGATGGAGGGCAGGAGGAGAAGGGGACGACAGAGGATGAGATGGTTGGATGGCATCATCGACTCAATTGATATGAGTTTTAAGCAAACTCCAGGAGATGGTGAAGGACAGGGAAGCCTGGCGTGCTGCAGTCCACAGGGTCACAAAGAGGTGGAGACGGCTGAGCGACTGAACAGCAACGTTTAGGTAACAGAAGACGCATTAATACTTCTCTGGTCAGTAAGCTGTCAGCATGGCGAGGCAGCCTTCCACGTCTGACCCTCGGCCCCTCCTGGATGAACCCACTTCCACCAGACGCGTGAAAGACATGCAGTTTCCTGCCCGCCCCCGTGCAGCTTAAAGGGGCCCCTCGGGGTGGCTTTCTGCCTCCTGTGAGCAGCGGGGATGTTGCAGGGTGGCCCCAGGACTGGAAAAGTCCCCTCAGAACACAAACTCTGCTGGAAGGCTGTGCTCCGCACCCCCACCCCCATCCCTGGCTTCTGACCAATTGTCACTAACTTCAGTTTAGCCTCATGGTGTGCTTTCCCGCCAAAACCGTCCCGTCAGGGTTCCTGGGGTCTCACAGGTGTCAAAAGGTTCCTGGGCCCTACCAACTAGAGTCGCATCTGCTCTC
>NW_011494652.1:3871616-3872041 GCF_000754665.1 Bison bison bison | reverse complement strand
AAATAAATGTATTGAAACAGCTCTCTCTTCAGCTAGTCACACCCAGCGAATGCATTGACAACACCCCCACCACCGAGCCCCACATGCTCCCGTCTGAACCCTGGATCCCAGGGCTTCCAGAATGCACCCCGGGCCTTAGGCCCTTCCGCTGCCACCTCACTACAAATCTCGAGAGCAGGGTTAGCAAGCTTTTTCCTGTGAGAAGCTCAATTGCAAATATTTCAGACTCTGTAGGCCATGCAGTCTATCTTGGCTACTCAAGTCTGCAAAAGCAGGCATGGACCCTAGGCAGGTGATGGGTGTGGCTGTGTCCCAATAAAACTTTATTTACAAAGACACGCAGTGGGTGGGACATGGCCACCCCTGGCTCTGGGACTTCACTGAGCTTCAGCTGACATTCCAGCTAAGGCAGGCGGAACCGATTC
>NW_011494652.1:3867546-3871514 GCF_000754665.1 Bison bison bison | reverse complement strand
GGGGCTGAACGGATTTCCTCCTTCTGTCCAGCTCTTCACCCTGGAACAGACGTGGACTGTCCCATTCTTGGTCCAGGGACGGCCTCCAAGCGGTCTCCTCCCGGGGCCCCTTCTGCTATGAGAGGCCCCCTCTGCCCCCCACATTGCTGAGATGCAGCACCCCAAGGGGCTCCCACAACCACGTGGTGTCACAATACGAGGCCTAGAGGGAACCTTCCGCAACAGAAGATGGCCAGAGGACCACATGGCTCCCATGCCCACCTGGGGAGCCCTGTCCAGGGCCACCAAAGAAGGCAGAGGCTCTGACGGTGCAGCACCACCGGCCAGGCGTCCCGGTCACTGGATGGCTCAGCCCGCTGACGTTTGCACTTTCTTTTGCCCACTCTGACCCTGCAAAGCCCCCACAGGGCAGTTTCTGGGCTCCCTGTCCTGTCACCAAGCAGGTGGCCCTGCCCGCGGGCCTTGGACACTCACAAGAGGCAGCTGTTCAGGGCGCGCTCCCAAGCTGGGCCATCTTCCTTGGAGAGCTGAGGGCTTGGCACTGAGGGCTCGCAGGGTGAGGTCTGGCTTTGCGGGAGGCGAGGGCAGCTTTGCAGGGCACTCCCAGGCCATGGCACGCTCTACGGCGCAGGTGGGATCCAGGCAGATGCTCCACTCTGGTAAAAGATGCATCTAGGGTTTGAAAAAGAGCACGTGCTCCTGAGGAAAAGCAGGGGGTAGTATCCAGTGAGAAGGGAGGTGTTTTCCTAGGAGCCAACCAAAACTGCAGAGGAGTCCAGGATACAGTTGTAAAGATATGAACCGGCAGGCATGATTCCGTCATTGGTGAGTATCTGATACACACTCAGGAAGAGATGCAAGACACTCACCACTTTCAAGAGTGGCAGACACAGGAGGTGGTGATGCCTGAGGACCACCACTGGCTGGCTCACGATCACAGACACCCACGTGCACATGTGCCAACCAGAACCCTGTGAGGCTCCTGGGCACACAGATCTTTTTGTCCCCCCCATTTCTTATAGGCAAGACTCCAGACTCCATGACCTTCTCTCAGTTCCAAATGGCCTGCTATTGCTGCTAACTCGCTTCAGTCATGTCTGACTCTGTGCGACCCCATAGACGGCAGCCCACCAGGCTCTGCCATCCCTGGGATTCTCCAGGCAAGAACACTGGAGTAGGTTGCCATTTCCTTCTCCAGTGCATGGAAGTGAGAAGTGAAAGTGAAGTTGCTCAGTCGTGTCAGATTCTTAGCGACCTCATGGACTGCAGCCCACCAGGCTCCTCCGTCCATGGGGTTTTCCAGGCAAGAGTACTGGAGTGGGGTGCCATCGCCTTCAGTTGCTCATCACAGGAGGAACAGCGATGAAACCCAAGGCAAGACTAGCAGACCTGACAGATGGCTCATCGAGATTAGGAGGCCCACCCTGCACACACCCTCATCTTGTCAGCAACCTCACCCTTTTGAAACTTTGCAGAAGTTACTGCCTGGTTCCTTATCACATCCCCTGACTGACTGTAACCTCTTCCTACTCACCAGGGAAGGGGGCACAGTTCTTGAGGCCCTCGCCTACTGTGCTCCCCCTTTGTATGGCAAGGTAAGAAAGCCACTCTTTCCTTGAGTGGCTCTGTCCTCCATGACTCTGTCTCCATATCTCTGTTTGGTCTTGGTGCACAGAGTCAAGGTTTTGGCAACATACATACACACACGCACAGGCAGTCACACTCATGCACACAGCTACACATGCACTCATATCCATGTGACAAGGCAACCCATGCATGCACACTGCCCCGTGTGTACACGTGCAATCATACCTGTGCATGTGTGCAACCACACACACAGTTACATACGCGAGGTGTGTGTGCTCATGGAGCATATCTCGAGCTATCTCAGGGAACTCGATGGGTCTCTCAGGAAACCTCTGATGGCTCCCATCACTGCCTCTTCCCCCAACCAGTGCGGCTGGTGATCACTGCTACAGAGACAGGAATTGGCCGCTGTGTAGAGTCAAGAGCAGGCCCTTGTGCCATGACTTCATTCCTCTGGTATGGTACAGCCCCCACCTTCCAATCCCGTATTTTAAATGTCAAGATTGCCCTGTCGGGACCTGTGCTAATCGAAGTTGACTCACGATGGAAAGTGAAAGTGAAGTAGCTCAGTCATGTCCAACTCTTTGTGACCCCCATGGACTGTAGCCCACGAGGCACCTCCATCCATGGGATTTTCTAGGCAAGAATACTGGAGTGGGTTGCCATTTCCTTCTCTGGGGGGATCTTCCCAATCCAGGGATTGAACCCAGGTCTCCTGCATTGCGGGTAGACACTTTATCGTCTAAGCCACCAGGGAAGCATCATGGAGAAACCATCACCAAAACTTAGTATCTGGTTTCCCCTGCAGAGGTTTTTGATATTGTTCAGTAGCTCAGTTGTGTCCGACTCTTTGTGACCCCATGGACTACATCACACTAGGCTTCCCTGTCTTTCACCATCTCCCAGAGTTTGCTCAAACTCATGTCCATTGGGTCAGTGATGCTTCAGTGAGCCTTAAAGGAGAGTCTGGCCAATTATTCTCATTATCTGGTGTAGAAAGACTGGGCAGGTCAAGGTCTCAGAAAGAGACCCTTGGAGCAGGAAGGAAATGGTGTTAAGTAGGAGAGCAGGCCAGGAGGAAAGACAGGAGGTTAGGCTGGTGCTGAGAATTCTCATTTTCAGGGCTCAGCTCCTCATGAGCTGTGCAGGGAAGGGACAGGAGCCAGACAACGCTCCATGAGAAAGGCACCCTCAGACGTGGCCCTGGGCGCCTCCTTCTCTGGTCCTTGACTTCGTGCTGCCTCTCAACATCTCCCACTTCTGATTTTAGCGCTCTCAATCTTGGCTTGATTTTAAATTTTTTTGAAACTGTGATATACAGGGTGCTGCATGCACATTACCTAAAAATCAGACTCCAAATTGCTTAATTCCTTTTTCTGGTTTACACAGGTTCCTGGGCCCAACTCAAGTGTTACCTGCCACAGTCCATCACACTAGTAACTTATTTATCAGCAGCAGCGGCAATGTGACTCCAAGCTGGAGAAACGACACATACCAAGAAATAGGGATTGCAGAAACAAACACAGGGAAAACCACAGACATCTGTCCTGACACGTCACCTGGCTGAACTTCGGTATCAGAACGCAAGGAACACAGGCGTGTGGGTTTGTGTCTTTAGACATTTCCTGGGTTCCAAAGCATGTGTCTGTGGCAGATGGGAACCTGGAGTGCTGGAGAGCATCTTAATTATATTGCTTCCTTCCAGGCTTCTGGAGTTTTGGGTATGATGCTAATTGCTGATCAAGAGCCTAATTTTTGCTGGCCACGTGGGCAAATTCCACATTCCTTTGTCCATCAGGCAAGTCTGGCCTATAAGCTGAACATCTGTATTGAAATTTTAGAGATGATTCCTCCAGGTAGGGGGGAAAAAAAACAATATTATTAAAGGCAGATTTCTAAGTAGGTATTTATGTCTTATGGCAAACCATGTGGATGCTGGCTCCTCATACTAGCTTAACAACTAATGGCAGAGACTAAGCGGCTACCCAGACTCACGTGGAGGAGGCAGGCAGGTTAAGTGGAAATGCATAAGCCCCTTCCAGGTAGAGAGGGCTTAGGGGAGGCCTGGATCACCTGAAAGGGCCAACTCTGTCGTTGAGGGCAACACTTCCTGGGGCCCAGCCTTGGGCCGGGTAGGACCTTTTAAGCTCCCCACCCATCCAGGTGTGTCCCAACTTTCCCTCCTTCACTCCCAAACTGGATCGACAGCGTCTCTTCTCCGGTTCGGGGTCCTCTTAAGGCCCCTTTTTGCCTCCTGCCTCTTGGGCTTCCCCATCCCCTCTCCTTGCCCCAGCTGACTCCTCCTTACGATCCTTCCTCTCCTTCCTCACCTCCAATCGTCACCAGTGTGCACTCCGTATCCCCATTCATCGTGTCGCTGC
>NW_011494652.1:3860740-3867315 GCF_000754665.1 Bison bison bison | reverse complement strand
GGGGGGAAAGCGCCCGCGGTCCGGCGTGGGGACGTGGCCGGCAGCAGAGCCGCGGGACCCGAAGCCAAGACCGCTCAGGGCAGCCGCCCCAGCTCGGCCCCACCCCTCCCCGCCCCGGAGGTGACGTCACGGGAGGGCGGGCCTGGGTGGGTGGGGCAGCCTTGGACGACCCCGGAGCCCCATCCCCGAAATGAGTGGCGCTGCCGGAGGCGAGCCGGAAGTGAGGGGCGTGGCCGCAGCCAGGGCCACGCCCACCGCGGAGCGGCTCAGGTTACACCTCGAGGGCGGCCGGAAGTGGCTATTTTGGACGGGTCTCTGCCGGAAGTGGTGGTTCCTGGGGCTTTGCCACCTGGCTGCGAATACCGCCCTGTCCGGCCGAGGGTCTCGGAGAGGGTCATCTCACACCTACCTCGGCGGCGTGGCTATGCCACGTGCCCGCTCCCATCCCACAGACTTTATCCAGGCCCAGGGGCCAGCGCTGGGACTAAGTAATAGAGATGGCCATCCGTGAGTCTTGAGCGCTTGCACGCGCCAAGCCCTGAGCTTGGTTCAGTGATTTTACTCTGCAGTAACCCTGTGACACGCTTCGCACCCGTTTTACAGACGCTGAAACTGAGGCTCACAAAATGTTCTTTAATTGTGAGCCGTGAATAACAGTGGGGCAGAATGAAGTATAGAGTAAAGCTGACGGGACTTGACCTTCATTAGAAATAGGCTTTGAGGGGTGAGACAGAAGCTCAAGAGGTATTGGTGGTGGTGGTTTAGTCGCCAAGTCATGTCCGACTCTTGCGACCACATGGACTGTAGCCTGCTAGGCTCCTGTCCATGGGATTCTCCAGGCAAGAATACTGGAATTAAGTTGTTGTGCCCTCCTCCAGGGGATCTTCTTTACCCAGGGATGGAACCTGGGTCTCCTGCATTGCAGGCAGATGGTTCACCGGCTGAGCTATGAGGGAAGAGGTGTTGGGTGTATGTACATACTTATGGCTGATGTATGTATATTCTTGGGCTTCCCTGGTGGCTCAGATGGTAAAGAATCTGCCTGCAGTGCAGGAGACCTGGCTTCAGTCTCTGTGTCAGGAAGATCCCCTGAAGTAGGAAATGGCAACCCATTCCAGTGTTCTTACCTGGAAAATCCCATGGACAGAGGAGCCTGGTGGGCTACAGTCCATAGGGTCTCAAAGAGTTGAACATGACTGAGCGACTAAGCACAGCACACAAATACATGGAAAAGCACTAAATCATTGACTTGAGATGTCTGGTTTTCTTTAACAGTAATCTTTGAATGTTCCAACTCCCTGGTTTTTGTTGCTGAAACTCCTATATTTCCTGGCTCCTCCCTTACCTCTTCGGGGCAGTATCTCAGAATTTTCTGAGATGCTGTATCCTTGGCTTAAGTCTTCAGTTTTGTCGGCCAAATAAAACATAATTCTCAACTTGTAGGTTGTAAGTTTTTTTCAGTCAGCAGGGCCCTGGGCTGAGAAACTAAATGGGCCCCAGAAAACTGGGGGTATGTGATGACAAGGTCAGCTAGCCGGCTGTGAGCCCTGGGAGCACCCGAAACTCAAGTTAGTGGTGGCACCTCCCAGTACCGCACGGTTTCAGGTTGTGGAGAACTTGCTCTGAAAGACATAGGTTTGCTGAGATGTAGACCAGATGAGAGGATTCATGAAGACAAGCGCCTTTGATTTGTGTTTGCTTTAATTTTCCCAACTGCTGCTGCTGCTGCTAAGTCGCTTCAGTTGTGTCTGACTCTGTGCGACCCCATAGACGGCAGCCCACCAGGCTCCCCCGTCCCTGGGATTCTCCAGGCAAGAACACTGGAGTGGGTTGCCATTTCCTTCTCCAATGCATGAAAGTGAAAAGTGAAAGTGAAGTTGCTCAGTCATGTCCGACTCTAGCGACCCCATGGACTGCAGCCTACCAGTCTCCTCCGTCCATGGAGTTTTCCAGGCAAGAGTACTGGAGTGGGGTGCCATTGCCTTCTCCAAATTTCCCCAACTAGCTCTGATCTAACTGAAAAGTGCAGCATCTCTGTTCAATTCACAAGTGAAAATACACTCAAGCAACCAGTTATAGTTCTGTGCTTTCCTTCCTCAAAGTCAGCTTCTGTGATCCTGTGTTTTATTTCCTCTTTGCCAAAACTGGAACAATTTTTACCTCTAGGGCTGAAATTACAAAGATAAGACACAACCTTCCTTCTTAAGGAGCTCATGGTCTAGAGCAGGGTCTGCCGGCCCTCTGTCTGCTTTTATAATTTTATTTATTTGTTTGCTTGTTTTTAGCTGTGCTGGGTCTTTGTTGCAGCAGGCAGGGACTACTCTCTAGTTGCGGCGCGCAGGCGTCTCATCTCAGTGGCCTCTTCTGTTTTGGAGCACAGGCTTTATGGCACATGGGCTTCAGTAGTTGCTGCATGTGGGCTCAGCGGCTGTGGTACTTGGACTCTAGAGCACAGGCTCAATAGTTATAGTGCATGGGCTTAGCCACTCTGTTGCTCTGAGGCAGGTGGGATCTTCTCGGATCAGGAATTGAACCCGTGTATCCTGCATTGGCAGGCAGGTTCTTTAGCACTGAGCCACTAGGGAAGCCTGTGTTTGCTTTTGCAATAAACTTTAATTGGAATATCATTACACCACTTTGTTATGTATTATCTGGCTGCTTTTGCACCGCAAGGGCAGAGTTGAGTTGTTGCCGCAGAGACTGTATGGCCTACCCAAACCTAACATGTTTACTGCCTGGCCCTTCAGAATATGCTTGCAAACCCCCAGTCTAGAATGTTGCAAGGAAATGGATTCAGACAGCAGGGGAAATACCTTGTTGAGGTAGTCCAGAATATAGGGAAACTCATTCTCTCATAGGGGGATTTGGTAACTTTCAGTGGATGGGGTCACCTGGCACCTCGAGTCCACTGAGCACAGTTCTGGGAACCATGTTACTGCTTGTGCAGAGTATTATGAGCAATAAAGCAGGCCAGGCGAGCTGATTCTGATGGCAGCGAACGAATTAAAGACAAAGAAGGAAGGATAAGCTTAAATCTTCACACTGTGACTCAGGGCACAGATGCCCTCGGGTTCTTTCTATGCAGAAATGGCTAAATAACAAACTCAGCTGGGTCCTTTTAGCTGTTGATTTATAATGTCACTTGAATGTAAGGCCATGCGAGATCCCCCACGTAAATGTTAGGGCCATGGAGTAACACTGCCAGGCTTCAAATCCTGGCCGCTTTACTTTTTAGCTGAGTGACGGCAGGCAAGAGGCCTAGCCACTCTGTGCCTCAGTTTATCCTACAGTCGATTCTCATGACTTGTGCTTGTTATGCTTAATAAAGTTGCCGTGAATGCGGACTTAGCGAATGCCAAACCGTTGCTCCCAGGGAAGAAAACAAGACCAATACTTCCCTCACGCTCTGCACTTTACAGTCATTTTTACACTCCAAACACAAAATTGAGGACATTGAAATTGTGAGAATTTTTAGAATAAAAATAGATGATTCATGAGGATAGGAATATAATTATATACACATTATTGGATTGATCCTGCTGACCTGTCAGTTGCAATGTTCAGAAATATTAATTTGCCTTTCAGATATTTACTATGGATAGCTGGAAAAAATTTTTTTAGAGATTACAAAAGCAGTTTGCTACAGATTTACACTGACTTTTTCAGTTTTTAAAAAAGCACATTTTAAATTTCAACACATCACTAATTTAGTGAAATTATTCAAAGCTATCTTGTATAGTTCAAAATCTTTTTATTGAGGATTATTATACGTACAGAAAAGAATATGTACAGATTTATAGCTTGATGAATTTTCACTAACAGCCCCCTGTGTAGCCACTCCGATAAGAAAGTCAGTACCAGCACCCTGGGGACCCCCTTGTCCTCCTTCCCAGTCCCTCCAAAACTACCAAGTATCTGCAAAGATTTAGAGCAATTTGAACTCTTACACATTGGTGATGGGAATGCAAAATGGTAGAGCCTTTTGGAAAACAGTTTGACAGTCTCTCATAAAGTTAAATATACACTTACTATATGACCCAGCAATCCCACTCACTTTGGGTATTCACCCAAGGGAAATGAAAACTTATGTTCACACAAAGACCTGTATGAAAAAGTCTATAGCAACTTTATTTATAATTGCCAAAGGCTGGAAACACCCAAGTGAGTCAGTGGGTGAATGGATAGACCAAATGTGGTGTGTCTGTACCATGGGTTACTGCACGCGCCAGCGCGGAAGAGTCTCAGAAGCACTTGCTAAGCGGAAGAAACCAGACGTAAGAGGCTACAGTATGAGCCCATTCACATCATTTTCATGAAAAAACCGAAGTATAGAGACAGAAGCCAGAGGTCACCAGGGCATGGGATGAGGAAAAGGACTGGTTCAGGGTCACCAGATAAAATGCACGTTGCCCAGCTAAAGTTGCTGAAACTGACTGCCCCAGCATAAGAACATGAGGGAACTTCTTGATGGAAATATTCTATATCTTGCTTATGGTGATGGTTACACAACTATATACATTTGTCCCAACGCATGGAATTGTGAACTTTACTGAATGTAAATTCTGCCTCAATGAATTTCACTAAAACACTAAACACAGGGTTGTAAAGAAAGGTGAGGGTGAAAACAGGATTGTGATGACAGTTACGAGTGTGTGCATATGTGTGTGCGTGCGTGCGTGTGTGTGGTAAGTGGAAACAAACACAAATGAATGCATGTGGTCGTATGTAAATCCAATAAAATTGATTTTTTTGCAGAGTTTTACTGGGGATAAAGAGACCCACTTCCTTGGGAATTCGCTGGCTGTTTAGTGGTTAAGACTCTGCACTTCTACCACAGGACTTCCATCCCAGGATCCCTGGTCGAGCAGGGAACTAAGATCCCGCATGCCTTGCAGCACAACAAAACAAACAAAAAGAGACACACTTCCTAGTTATACAAAATTCAACACACCAGGAAGATGTATAATTCCTAATATTCGAAATTGGAATAGCCCCAGTTACAAGACCTCAGAATATGTAGAGCAAAACTGGCAGAGAAGAAACAGAAAAATTCCCAACATAGGGAGAGATTTTAATATGCTTCTTTTAGTAGTGTACACAACAAGCAGAACTTGCCTCCCCACTTCAAAAAAACCCAGTAAGATTGTTAAAGACTTCGATGACATTGCTAAGAAATCCTGGCTTCGTGAACATGCGTAGATCATTCCATCTAATAACTGAATGATTGCTAGCTTAATTGCATGTCCTGGGGAAGAGGATTAAGACTGTGCTTATCAAATCTGCAGATAACACTAGCGTTTCAACCTTTGGCCCCTGGGTTGGTCCCGCAGGGGCCACCTTGTCCAGGGCTCTGTGGAGAGCATCAGCACAGAGAAATGTCTGGTGACCAACCCAGGGGACCGCAGCAGCAGACTCTGAGCCAGTCTGAGGGTTTGTCACACGGCATCGCTTTCAGCAGGCAGCCGTGGAGTCAGCCGTCCCTTCACCGAAAAGAGTAGCGGTGCAGCCAGGGGTGTTCATGTTCCAGGGAATCAGGAAACGGGGCTCAGAGTCCAAGAAATGGAAAATCGAAGGTGGAGGGACTTTGTGACAGAGCAGGGACTCTGGTCAGAAATGGTTGTTTAAAAAAAATGGTTTTAAATGTTTATCTCCTACTTACACGAAGAACATATCTTGTATATCGTGATTACCAGAATTCTGAAGAGAGAGGAAAAAAAATCCCAATGAGGAATTCTGTGTGGTCATCACAAGCGTATATTCACTACATATGATGTGTGTTAGGAGGAAGTGATAGGAATTTATGTTACAAATTTATCTTTTAATTTTTAGTTTTTATTTGGCCCTGCAGGCATATGGGATTTCAGTTCCCCAACCAGGAATCAAACCTGTGTTGCATTGGAATCAAACCTCTGCATTGGAAGCACAGAGTCTTAACCACTGGACCACCAGGGAAGTCCCTAGTTTTTAAAAGGGCTAATGTAGCTGAGTTAAAAACTCAGTTAACTAGAAATAGAAGAATATTGACTTGATATGATAAAGAATAATTATTTCAAATTATTATCCTACGTCATGTGCTGTGCGTGTGTGCTAAGTCGCTTCAGTCGTGTTCAACTCTTTGCGACCCTTGGACTGTACTCCGCCAGGTTCCTCTGTCCATGGGGATTCTCCAGGTGAGAATATTGAGTGCGTTGCCATGCCCTTCTCCAGGTGATCTTCCTGATTTAAGGACTGAACCCAAGTTCCTTACATCTCCTGCATTGGCAGGCAGGTTCTTCGCCACTAGCTCTACCTGGGAAACCCCATCCTACATCATACATAATGATTTTTTAAAAATTAGAGCTGTTCCTAGAGAGATCACGGATGAAGTCTTAGTGAACATTATTCTAGTCAAAGGAATGAGAGAAGAGCAATGAATAGAGTGTATTTTTTAAAGACAAATTTTCATTATTTGCATAGAAAGTGAAAGTGAAGTCACTCAGTCGTGTCCGACTCTTTGCGACCCCATGGGCTGTACTCCGCCAGGCTCCTCCATCCATGGGGTTCTCCAGGCAAGAATACTGGAGTGGGTTGCCATT
>NW_011494652.1:3855894-3860596 GCF_000754665.1 Bison bison bison | reverse complement strand
ATCAATTACCTAGAATGTCTCAGAGAGTCACCTTAAAGTCAACTAAAAGGTATAAGTTAATAATTTGCCCCAGTGCAAAATAAGTTTATGTCAGTGGATTTACTGTATACCAACAATGAAAAACAGGATTTCCCTGCGGTCCTGTGGTTAAGACTCCGTGTTTCCATTGCAGGGGACTCAGGTTCAATCCCTGCTCTGGGAACTAAAATCCCAATGTGGCATGGCGCCATCAAAAAGACAAAAAAAAAGCTTTAAAAATGTCAGTTACTCTGGTAACAAAAATATAAAATAGCCAGTGATACATTAATGAGAAATATTCAGGACGACAAGTTTTAGGATGTTCTTCCTATGGAGGAGTCAAAAATATACTTGAGGACTTCCCTGGTGGCACAGTGGATTGGAATCCATCCGTCTACCAATGCAGGGGACATGGGTTCGATCCCTGGTCCAGGAAGATCCCACATACCTTGGAGAAACTAAGTCTGTGCTCCCCAACTACTGCTCTGGAGCCTGAACTCTGCAAAAGAGCAGCCACTGCAAGGAGAAGCCCACATATGAAACTACAGTGTACCCCCTGCTCTCGGCAACTAGAGAAAGTCCATGCAGCAAAGACAACCCAGCGCAACCAAAAATAAATATGTAAATAAACGTTGTTTTAAAAATAAAAATATACTTGAAAACAATGGAGAGCTATATCATGTTGATGGGAAAGTAAACCCTTATAGAGAGGTATATTTCCCCAAATTAATTTATAGTTTTGTTGTTGTTCAGTCTGACCCTTCTCAATCCCATGGACTGCAGCACGCCAGGCTTCCCTGTCCTTCACTATCTCCTGGAGTTTGCTCAAACTCATGTCCACTGCGTTAGTGATGCCATGCAACCATCTCATCCTCTATCACCCCCTTCTCCTCCTTCACCCTCAATCTTTCCCAGCCTCAAATCAATGGTTTTAATACAATTCTAATCAAAACCTCGTTTTGGATTATTTTGGAACTTGAGAAAATAATTCTAACATTCATCTGTAGCACTAAACGGTAAAAATAGCAAAGAAGCTATAATACAGAAGCTTTCTGTAATTTGCAAAATTTCTGTAAAATGTGTATTATTTTTATAGTAAAGAAAGTCTTCCATTTTAGCAACAACAAAAGACAACTTAATCCCAGTACACATTTAAAAATAGTATAATATGTAATCACCGAGATGCAAACCTTTCTCTATTCTCTGAATCTATTCATTCCTTACTAGATTATTGTTAGAAGTTCAAGTTAATGGCCTGACAAAGGAACGGAAAAATAGTTCTTTGAGAAGGTGTGATATGATTTGATTCAGTTTTGCTTCGAGGAAAAAACAAAGAAACAAATCAGTTACAGTCTTGCAGAACCTGAATGGTTTTTCCAAGAATTATGTTGATCAGCTGTCAGTATAACAGAGCAAATGAGCAACAACTCACTCATTTGAATAGTAGTGTACATGGGTCGCACAGAGTCGGACACGACTGAAGTGACTTAGCAGCAGCAGCAGCAGCAGTACTTGGGAAATGAAGAAAGGCTGCTTGTGGGCTTGAGATTTTCACCATAAATCCTATTGTCATCTGTGTTCCATGCGGTCATCTGTTTATTTCCAGCCAAATGGATCGAAATGTCCAGGTACATCTGACGGATTTGAAACACTGAACCTCACCCAGTGTTCCCGATTATAAGCCGTCACGAGGGCATCACAGGGAACCCTAAGTAAGACCCCAGAGGGAAATACCGCATTCTGCCTCTCCTTTAAATTTCTGATTTAAGTTTTGCTGCAGCACTTACAGTTTCACAGACCATTTACATACACACACACACGCACACACCCACACACATACAGATACTCCTTTCCTCAAGATTTTTGTCTTCTGTGGATTTCATGTGTTTGGGAGATGTCTGACTGTCGTAAAAGCTGGTTTAGAATTTCCATTGCATGTTTCCAGAACGGCAATCTGGAAGAAGCTCTAGGGAAAACCTTTCCATGCCTCAAAAATTACTCAAGGAGGTCTTCTCTGCCTCCGCTCAGAGCCTAAGCCATCCTCTACTGCTCCTGGGCACCGCCTTCTCCCAGCCCCCACATCCCACCTCTGATGACCACGGTCTTCCCCGCCCCTACTTTGATGTCATCATGGGGACTCCCTCCTTTGCATGCTCCGTCTTTGTCCCTGTCCCAGGGGGCTTCGTGGAGGTCAAGTTCCAACAGGTCTCCGTGTTTAAGGGGGCCAAGTCTAAGCTGAAGGTACCAGAGGGTGAAGAGGACAGAAAAACCAACTTCAGTTCAAGGTCCCCTTCTTCCTGGGAACCAAGAGGAAGTCTTTCAAAACTAGATGGGAAAGGCATTCCCCTCAGCAGTTCAACTTTGGGGACATTCTATTAAATGGCAGGTACCCTTCCACCCAAAAACAACAATGAAGTATTCAGTGTGCTAACAAAATAGCTGAAAAAAAAAGTAAACCAAAATTCTGCATTTTTATAAAACTTGATTAAAAAAAAATAGTATCTCAAACTGGACAGTCACCAGAAGGACCCAGTTATCAGAAAAGCACACACGTCAGTGGGCACGTGCAGCACCTCCAGGGCTCTGTGCCTGGCCCGTCTCAGCATCTCCCTTTTCTGCAGGGTTAGCCCCACACTTGCCAGCATCAGACTGCCCCTCCTTTTCCCTTTGGGTATGTTCTCACCCTTCTTTGCAGGGGGCCTTTTGAGGCTTGGGCTCTGGCACCGGAGGGACCCTTGCAGATCTTCGCTACAGTTGGTCCTTCACCTCGAATTTGTCTCCTTTAACATCCCCTTCAGCCTTTCTCTCCGGCATGGTGGTGATGGAGGCAGGACATGAGATGCCGTGGCCCAAGGGCTTTGGTTGACTCGTGGGTTACTCTTGCCTCTTCTTCATACTGCTTCTCTCCTTCACTCTTTTTTTTGGAAATGTGTGTGTGTGTTTAGTATATTAAAGTTTTTATTGAATTTGTCACCATACTGCTTCTGTTTTCTGGGAGTTTTGGGATTTTTTTTTTTTTTGGCCACACAGCATGTGAAATTTTAGTTCCCCAACCAGAGGTCAAAGCCACATCCCCTGCATTGGAAGACAAACTCTTAACCACTTGGAATGCCAGATAAGTCCCTCTCCTTCACTCTTGAAACGTGTTTTCCTTAGGTGTAAGACTCAAGATTGATGGTTATTTTCTCTTTGCACTCTGAGGACATCTTTCCACGGTCTCTCTTCCTTCCACTGATGCTACTGCCACGTCAGCGGGATGTTACTGCCCATCTTACTGCTCCTCTTCGAAAGGCCATGAGCCTTTTCTTCTTGCAGCTTTTAGGAATGTTCTCACTGTTTTCGACTGTATGCTGTATCTCAGAGTGAATTTCTTTTTCTTGTTCTGCAGTTCCTTGGCCTGCCTCCTCTAATTCACCACGGCGCAGCAGGACTAGTATATTGCGGGGAAGAGCTCCATTCAGAGAAGAAACAATGAACGCTAGATACCCAGGAGCTGGTGGTCCATCATAGTGATGCAATCCTGCCAGGCAGGCCATGTGAGGTCCTTCTGCCCTTGGCCAGATCCTGATTTTGCTCTAAAGGGGGAGCCCCTTGTACAGGATCTCTTACACAGAGACAATGAGCAAACCATATATGCAAATAAATTTCTGACCCACCATCTGCATGAGCTGTCCAGAAAACCAATGCCTTTATCCATGATAAACGCCCTGGAAGCCAGCCTGCTGTCAGGCTCAGAAGAAACCACATTCCTATCTCTAGCAACAGTGCAGGAAGCGAAACAATCACTTTTGTAACCATCAGCCCAATATGGCCAGGACCTGATGATGAACTGCCAGCTTCCCAAATTTTTGTCCCTCTTTCCAATTTAGGACCAATGAGAGAAAGTCAAATATGGCCCCCTAACTGATCACATGGGCTACCCCACTTTTAGTGAGCCCCCTTCCAGCTCCCCAGGTCAACAGTCTCCAGCCAGGGCATACCTGACCGGTCTCCCCCACACCCATGAAGCTTCCCCACTCCTCTGAGTGTCTGCCAGATGGAAATGATGCTGACTGACCTCTTTGCTACACCCAGCTGTGAATCAGTAGCCTCTGCTTGCTCTCCTTTGGGAGCTCCTTGTTTATTTCCTCACATTCCATTCACCTCTGACCACAACAGAAGCAACCCTCCTTGGGAGTGGCAGAATCTTCCCTCACCCTTGCTCGCACCTGAACAAAGACAGCCCTGCCTGCACACCTGTGTGGAGGCCTAGCTTGCTGAATGCCTTCCTGCACTCTAGAACAAAGAAGCCTTCATCTTCCACTACCTGTGGGTTTTCTTCTGGCCAAGAGACACATCTGCAGGCTATGTTTTCTGGAAGTCAGACTCTGAGATGCTGGATTCGTGCGCAGGTGGTTGACTGAGGAGCGTTCCTGGGATCAACACGTATGGGGAAGTGGAGGGGGCACAGCTGGACGAAGGAAGAAGCTGAAATGAGATGCAGTCACAGCAAGGCCGCAGTTGATTTTGCAGGGAACTGGGTGACCTGTTGTTGACCTTGGCTGCCCCAGGAAGGGGTCACGACCCTGAAGAGGCAGCTTTCGTTGTCCAGGAGAGGAAGTCCCCGGAGAGTGACCAGCCGCCCACACTCTAAGCAGGGCTGGGGGTCGGGGGTGCTTACGTCCCCGAGGAGGGGTGTGGGGAT
>NW_011494652.1:3847996-3855794 GCF_000754665.1 Bison bison bison | reverse complement strand
GATCTGACCAGCCTGGCAGTGACCACCACAGAATCCCAGAGCCCAGTCGATCCAGAAGCCAAAGGAGATCAGCAGAGAAAACAGCCTCCATGGAGTGAGAGGAGGTCCCTGCCAAGTCATAACTCAAGAGGCTTTGAAAGAGAATAAGGGGAACCCAAAGGAGGTACAGAGAGACAAAGACAGCCTCCTGAAACAAACAAGACATAGCTTCCAAAATTGAAAGTTCAGGGACTTCCCTGGTGGCCCAGGGGTTAAGAATCTGCCTTCCGTCGCAGGGGACGAGAATTCAATCCCTGGACTGGGAATTAAGATCCCACCTGGGGCTACAGGGCGACTAGAGAACTAGAGTTGTTTTCACAACTACAGAAGCCTGTGTGCCCCAACAAAGACCCAGTGCAGCCAAGAAAATAAAGAAACCGAAAAGTTCAAAAGAGGAAGTGAAAAAAAAAAAGAGAGAGTCTCTTCTGAGAACCTTCTGGAAGATCAGGTGATAAAACTGACGATGTAGCACAAGATGACTGTGCACATGGAAATCCAGACGAGAGACTGGAGAGCTGGAAGATGGGTCCAGAGGACTGAGCCCTGACAACCGGACCTCCAGAGAAGACAGGGAGGAGGGCGCATGCCCAGTTGCTTCAGACGTGTCCGACTCTTTGACCCCATGGACTGTGGCCCGCCAGGCTCCGCTGTCCATGGGATTCTCCAGGCAGGAATACTGGAGTGGGTTGCCTTTTCCCTCTCCAGGGGATCTTCCTGACCCGAGGACTGAACCTTCATGTCTTACGCCTCCTGCACTGTCAGGGAGGTCCTTACTGAAGAGACGGCAAAGTGCTACCTCTGCCTCCGAGGGGCCCTTCCCTGGGGTCCCCTGTGGCCACGTCTGAAGTGCAAATGGGGGCCACACCGTCCTCAGAAGGTATCCGGCTTTGGTGGTTCTCTTCCCACCTGTGCAAGTACGGACTGTGGCCCGCCAGGCTCCCTTGTCCATGGAATTCTCCAGGCAAGAATACTGGAGTGGGTAGCCATTCCCTTCTCCAGGGCATCTTCCCGACCCAGGGATGTACGGACTGTAGCCCGTCAGGCTCTCTTGTCCATGGAATTCTCCAGGCAAGAATACTGGAGTGGGTAGCCATTCCCTTCTCCAGGGGATCTTCCCCACCCAGGGATGGAACCCAGGTCACCAGCATTGGAAGCAGATTCTTTACCGTCTGAGCCACCAGGGAAGTCCTCTTTTCCCTTATAGGTTATTACAAAACATTGAGTATGGTTCCCTGTGCTATACAGTACGTGCTTGTTGGTTATCTATTTTATATATAGTAGTGTGTATATCCGGAGAAGGCAATGGCACCCCACTCCAGTACTTTTGCCTAGAAAATCCCGTGGACGGAGGAGCCTGGTGTGCCACGATCCATGGGGTCGATAAGAGTCGTACACGACTGAGCGACTTCACTTTCACTTCTCACTTTCATGCATTGGAGAAGGAAATGGCAACCCACTCCAGTGTTCTTGCCTGGAGAATCCCACGGACGGGGGAGCCTGGCGGGCTGCCGTCTATGGGGTCGCACAGGGTCGGACACGACTGAAGCGACTTAGCAGCAGCAGCAGCAGCAGCAGTGTGTATATGTTCATCTCAGTCTCCTAATTTACCACTTCTCCCCTTTCCCTTTGGTAACTATAAGTTTATTTTCCATGACACTGAGCATGGGTTTTTTTTTTTTTTTTGGGGGGGGGTGTAGTATATAGCTTCTTTACAATGTGGTGCTAGTTTCTGCTGTGAAGAAAGTAAATCAGCTGTATATGTATATGTATATGTGTACATATAACAGGGCTTGCCTCTTCTGTGACTTCCAAGGGTCTGCTTTGAAAGTCAGAAGCCAAGAATTAACTCTTTCCTTTTATTTGGCATCCAGCCACCTGTGCTGGAGTTAGTATGGACACTTCACAGCCCTGTAGTCTACTCACCATTCCCACGACCGGCCCAGGGGCATCTGGAGAGCCCTGTGGGAAAGAGCTCTTCCCTAAGTAGCTGGGGGGAAGGGAGCAGCTGGACAGAGCATCTGGCTTACTTGTTCTTCCTAGAATTCAGGAAACAGTTTTGTAACTGTTTCAATGAGATGGGAAAATGGCCTTGTGATTTAATGCTCTTAAAAAAAAAAAAAATCAGGCACATTCTCAACCCAAGAATGTTGCATTGACTGTATCCACTGTCTGGAATTTTCTTTCCCCAGATGACCTCTTGACCTCATCCTCCCTTGCTTCTTTGTCTCTGTTCTCAAGGAGATCTTTCCTGACTACTCTGTGTTCCCCTGACCCCCCAACTCTGCGCTACATTTCATTTTTTGTAGTAGTTCCAACATACTATGGGCTTCCCTGGTAGCTCAGCTGGTAAAGAATCTGCCTGCAATGCAGGAGACCCCAGTTCGATTCCTGGGTTGGGAAGATCCCCTGGAGAAAGGATAGGCTACCCACTCCAGTATTCTTGGGCTTCCCTCGTGGCTCAGACAGTAAAGAATCCACCTGTAATGTGGGAGACCTGGGTTCCATCCCTGGGTTGAGAAGACCCCCTGGAGGAGAGCATGGCAACCCACTCCAGTATTCCTGCCTAGAGAATCCCATGGACAGAGGAGCCTGGCGGGCTACAGTCCATGGGGTCACAAAGAGTCGGACACGACTGAGCGACTAAGCAGAAGCAGCAAGAACATATTACACAAGAACATTTCTTACTTATTTTTTAACATTTATTCTTAAATAATCTTAAAAGATTTTTTAATGTGGACCACTTTTACAGTTTTTATTGAATTTGTTACAATATTGCTTCTGTTCTGTGTATTTATTTTTTGGCCTCTGATTAGTGACCCAATCAGAGGTCGAATCCAAGCCCCCTGCATTGTAAGCGCTGAGTCTTAAGCACTGGACTGCCAGGGAACTCTTGGCATTTCTAACTTCTTATCTGCTTCCCTTCCCTCTGAAGTATAAGCCCCAGGATGGCAGGGGCCTTTGTTGGGTTTCCAAAGCACTACCAGGCACATGGTAGGTGTGAGAGTCAGAAAGAAAGAAAGTGCTTTAAGAAAAAAGTACCCACAGTGATGGATGTATGTCAAAGGGTCACGGGAGCAACAGAAGTGGCCCCAAAGACAGAAGGTGGAGCAACTGAAGTAACAAAGTAAATAATGATAGTACCTGGTTATAACCCAGAGAATGAAGCCAAAGTCCATGAGTCCGTACTGGAGTAAACAACTGAAGGAAGCGAGTAAGCCAGGGAGAATGCTGTTAGCCGGTTTCTTCTTTTTTCTGTCCTTCTTTATTTGGGGCCGCACTGCATGGCACGCAGGTGGGAGTGTGGCGTCGACCGCTGGAGCCCAGGGAAGTCCCCGTTATCTAGGCTTTTGGCCTGCATTGTCTCCTCCACCCGCAGATGCGATGTTTCCATTATTTTGTTCAGTAGTTTGTTTCCATTTAATCTGGCGGCTTCGATTTTCTTTGTTCATGGTTTCCTCTCGTGACCCAGACCTCGTTTCCCACTGAAGAACTTTGTCAAGCCGCTTCTCCACCCGAGGGCTTACTGGTCACCTCTCTTGGTTCTGTCTGCAAAACATCTTCCTTTGGCCCTTGTTCTTGAAGATCGCTCTCCTGGCTTGGCTGGATTCCTGGCTTCCCCTCCAAGGCTACTCTCCTGGGTGCCCGGTCTTCTGGCATTCTGTCATTTTCTCCGGCTGGTTTTGAGAGTTTCCTTTTTGTTCTGCTGCTTTCCTGATCTGACAGTTATTAATTTGCTGCCTGCCAGCCCCAACCGCCCCCCACCCATTGCCTGCTCTGCAGTAAAGGGGCCGGGGCTGCTGCAGGACAGTGGGAGGGGGCTGCCCCCCTGGGGCCTGGGGCTGGCACACCTCAGTGGCCTTTTCCCAGGGACCCCCTTTGAGGGGCCTCTGTCTCCGCCTTGGGGTTGTAGCTGTTCCTTATATGTACTACTCCAGCATTTCTTTTTTAAAAAATATTTATTTACTGATTTACTTATTTGGCCGCACCAGGTCTAAGCCGAGGCATGCGAACGCTTCGCTGTGCACATGGGATCTAGTTTCCAAACTGGGGATCGAATCCAGGCCCCCTGCATGGGGAGCGCAGAGTCTTAGCCCCCAGAGCACCAGGGAAGCCCCACCTTTCCTGCCTTCTTTAAAGCTGTCTTTATCTCTTTTACCAACACCCGCTCCCCATGACCCCAATCCCCTGCTATGGTTAGCAACTCTTCAGAATAAACTTTCCCTATCCACTAACTATGTGATCTCTGTCTCTGGATTGGACCCTGAACCAGACCCCCTCCGACATGTCTATATGTGGATTTCTTTCCTTTTTTTCTTTTTAAAATCCTGCTTGGGATTCATTGGGCTTTTTGAGTCCAAAGATTTGATCAGTTCAGTTCAGTTCAGCTGCTCAGTCGTGTCCAACTCTTTGCGACCACATGGACTGCAGCACGCCAGGCCTCCCTGTCCATCACCATCTCCCGGAGTTCACTCAGACTCATGTCCATTGAGTCAGTGATGCTGTCCAACCATCTCATCCTCTGTCGTCCCCTTCTCCTCCTGCCCTCAATCTTTCCCAGCATCAGGGTCTTTTCAAATGAGTTAGCTCTTCGCATCAGGTGGCCAAAGTATTGGAGTTTCAGCTTCAACATTAGTCCTTCCAATGAACACCTAGGACTGATTTCCTTTAGGATGGACTGGTTGGATCTCCTTGCAGTCCAAGGGACTCTCAAGAGTCTTCTCCAACACCACAGTTCAAAAGTATCAGTTCTTTGGCATGAAACTTTCTTTATACTCCAACTCTTACATCCATACATGACCACTGGAAAAACCATAGCCTTGACTAGATGGACCTTTGTTGACAAAGTAATGTCTCCGCTTTTGAATATGTTGTCTAGGTTGGTCATAGCTTTCCTTCCAAGGAGTAAACATCTTTTAATTCATGGCTGCAGTCACCATCTGCAGTGATTTTGGAGCCCAGAAAAATAAAGTCTGACAGTCTTTCCGCTGTTTCCCCATCTATTTCCCATGAAGTGATGGGACCAGATGCCATGATCTTAGTTTTCTGAATGTTGAGCTTTAAGCCAACTTTTTCACTCTCCTCTTGCTTTATAACCTCTATAAAACTTTCAACGATGATGACATTGAATATCACCTCTCCCCCCTCTGATTTTTGCTTCTATAACATCAATTTTGTCTGTTAGATCTTCTCTGTCCATATCTATGTGTCAACGTCAAAAAGAAAAAAAACCTTTATTGCACTATACTTCACATGCTATACAATTCACACATCTAGTGTAAAACAGTGGGGTTTTTTTTGTATATTCACCAAGTTGTGCACTCGTCACCACGCTGTTGAACATTTTCATCACCCTCTTCTACTAGAAAGCTCCACGCTCATCAGCAGTCACGTCCATCCTCCCAACCCCCCTTCCTGGTGAGCACACCCCCACCGTCTGTCTCTATGGATCTGCCCCTTCCGGACATTTCCAGTAAACGGACTCATGCAACTCGTGGCCTTTGGTGCCTGACTTCTTTCACTTTTCCCAATGCTTTCAGTGTTTTCATCATGTATTGGTACTTCTTTTCTCTTTGGGGATAAATACTATTCCATTGTATAGACATACCACATTTTGTTCATCCGTTGATGGACGTTCGAATTGTTCCCACCATTTAGCTCTTAGGAATAATGATGCTATGGCTATTCAGTGCAAGTTTTTGTGTGGATTTATGCCTTCGTTTCTCCTGAGTGAATGCCTAGAAGTGCAATTGCTGGGTCACGTGGGAATGCCACGTTTAACCTTCTGAGAACCTTCCAGACTCTTTCTAAAGTGGCCACATGGGTTCGCATTTCCCAGGGACACGACTCTCCTCCTTTCTGATTTCTCCATCTCTCTGAGCCCCTCTGCAGAGTTCTGTGCATCCCTCTCCAGCACACTCTTGTGTCTCCTCTGGTGTTTGACCTGCTCATTGAGTTTCTGATTTCAATTGTAATTTTTATTTCTGGAATTGCTTTTCAGTCATTTTCTGCAACTCTGATGTTTTCTCGCTTCTTTGTCATACTTTGAATGTCCTCTTTTATCTCTTCAAATGTTTGAGGAAGACTTCACACTGACAGTTGGAGAGTGTCGATTTTATGACCCCTGGGCTGCACAGTCTGCTTTTTCGCTTGCGGTGGCTCATTCCCTGCCCCTAGAGAAGCTTATGGCTTTGTTACTGGGGATTCTGAGGGCTGGGTCTGCAGTGCACTTTCTCTAGAGTTGCCTCCGCTTTGCCAGGCTCTGGAGGCTCCACCACCAACTGGACCCACTTTATTTATTTTTAATTCAATTTTTATTTATTTATTTTTAACACCCAAAACACTTTGTATTGGAGTATTCTTTTTTTTTTTTTTTGTATTGAAGTATTCTAACAATACTGTGATAGTTTCAGTGAACACTGAAGAAACTCAGCCTAACATACACATGCATTGGTTCCCCCCCCAAATCCCCTCCCATCCAGGCTGGCACATAACACTGAGCAGAATTCCATGTGCTATACAGTATATCCTTGTTGGTTATCCGTTGTAAATATAGTAGTGTGTACATGCCCTTCCCAAAGCCCTTAATTATCTCCCTGCCCCCAGCAACCATGAGTTCATTTTCGAAGTCCGAGTCCCTTTCTGTTCTGTAAGTAAGCTCACGTGCATCATCTCCTTTCAGCTGTCACATGTAAGGGTGTCACATGGTCTTTCTCCTTCTCTGACTTACTCCACCCGGAGGACGCTCTCTAGGTCCGTCCATGTTGCTGCAAATGGCAACTGGGGCGACTTTAGATCACATCCTCAGGGTGAGTCTTGATGTGCAATCTGGCCTGAGACACTCACGGGGGACTTTTCTCTTCCTTTTAACTGTTTCTGTTCTACTCAGAGCCAAGGCCAACATGAGGACATCTCCCCCCTCCCACCTGCAGACACTCAGTGGGTGGATTTTTACTGTTGTTTACCCACTGGGAAGGTCCTTTTTTGGAGGGTTCTCAGATTTTCGGGAGTTTCTGATCTGACTGACCTTCCTCTTTACTCAGGGAGGTTCCTGGAAGTGAAGACAACCCCAGCAAAAGGCCACCTGCAGACTGCCCTGATATACATTATGTTTTAATATATATATTAAAAATAAATTTTAATGGAGAATTTCACAAAGAATAGTATAGTGATCCCAACAAACTCATCACGTGTCATTAACCTCTGGCCAGTCTCAAAGCTCATTCACCTTCTGTGTGGTTCTGAAGCAAATTCTAGAAATCATACTATTTCACCTGAAAGTTCTTCAGTATACATTTCCAAACGATAAGAACTCTTTTCAAAATAAAGCCACAATATATGTATTCACACCTAAAATTTTAAACAATAATTTCTTAATATCATCAGTGTTCAATTTTCTGCTATAATCAGTGTTCAAATAGTCAGTTGCCACATAGCTATGAGGTGGCTTTCTTGTTGTTGCTGCTTTCTTATTTCTGGCCTTAATGAAACCCCCTCCTTTCCCACCAACTTTGCTATAGATTAAAAAATGTTTAATTAGTATTGTTTCCGGTATTTGTATGTGTTTGTCACAAATGGAGTTCTCTGGATATCTAGTCGGTTGTTGATAGCTGTTCGGTTGCTCAGTTGTGTCCGATTCTGCAACCCCATGGACTGCAGCACGGGCTGCCCTGTCCTTCACCGTTTCCTGGAGCTGCTCAAACTCATGTCCATTGAGTCAATGATGCCATCCAACCATCTCATCCTCTGTCGTCCCCCTGTC
>NW_011494652.1:3847016-3847182 GCF_000754665.1 Bison bison bison | reverse complement strand
TTTGTTGGCAAATTAATGTCTCTGCTTTTTAATATGCTGTCTAGGTTGGTCATAACATTTCTTCCAAGGAGCAAGTGTCTTTTAATTTCAGGGCTGCAGTCACCATCTGCAGTGATTTTAGAGCCCGCCAAAATAAAGTCTGACACTGTTTCCATTGTTTCCCCAT
>NW_011494652.1:3842922-3846916 GCF_000754665.1 Bison bison bison | reverse complement strand
CTCCCTCTGGGTCGTCCCAGTGCACCAGCCCCAAGCATCCAGTACCGTGCGTCGAACCTGGACTGGCGACTCGTTTCATACAGATATTATACATGTTTCAATGCTATTCTCCCAAATCTTCCCATCCTCTCCCTCTCCTACAGAGTCCATAAGACTGATCTATACATCGGTGTTTCTTTTGCTGTCTCGTCACAGGGTTATTGTTACCATCTTTCTAAATTCCATATATATGCGTTAGTATACTGTATTGGTGTTTTTCTTTCTGGCTTACTTCACTCTGTATAATAGGTTCCAGTTTCATCCATCTCATTAGAACTGATTCAAATGTATTCTTTTTAATGGCTGAGTAATACTCCATTGTGTATATGTACCACAGCTTTCTTATCCATTCATCTGCTGATGGGCATCTAGGTTATATAAACAGTGCTGCGATGAACATTGGGGTACACGTGTCTCTTTCCCTTCTGGTTTCCTCAGTGTGTATGCCCAGCAGTGGGATTGCTGTGATCCTAGCTTTTTGAATGTTGAGTTTTAAGCCAGCTTTTCGACTCTCCTCTTTCACCTTCATTAAAAAGCTCTTTAGTTCCTCTTTGCTTTCTACCATAAGGGTGGTGTCATCTGCACATCTGAGGTTATTGATATTTCTCCCAGCAATTTTGATTCCAGCTTCTGCTTCATACAGCCTGGCATTTTGCATGATATACTTTGCATATAAGCTAAATAATCAGGGTGACACTGTACAGCCTTGACGTACTCCTTTCCCAGTTTGGAACCAGTCTGCTGTTCCATGTCTGGATCTGACTGTTGCTTCTTGACCTGCATATAGATTTTTCAGGAGGCAGGTAAGATGGGCTGGTATTTTCATCTCTTGAAGAATTTTCCACAATTTGTTGTGATCCATACAGTCAAAGGCTTTGGCATCGTCAATAAAGCAGAAATATATGTTTTTTTGGAATTCTCTTGCTTTTTCTATGATCTCTGGTTCCTCTGCCTTTTCTAAATCCAGTTTGTACATCTGGAAGTTCTCGGTTTATGTACTGTTGAAACCTAGCTTGGAGAATTTTGAGCATTACTTTGCTAGTGTGTGAAATGAGTGCAATTGTGCAATACTTTGAACATTCTTTGGCATTGCCTTTCTTTGGGATTGGAACAAAAACTGACCTTTTCCACTCCTGTGGCCACTGCTAAGTTTTCCAAGTTTGCTGGCATATTGAATATAGCACTTTAACAGCATCATTTTTAGGATTTGAAATAGCTCAGCTGGAATTCCATCACCTCCACTCTCTTTGTTCATAGTGATGCTTCCTAAGGCCCAGTTGACTTGGCATTCCAGGATGTCTGGCTCTAGGTGGGTGATCACACCATCTGGGTCATTACGATCTCTTCTGTATAGTTCTTCTGTGTATTCTTGCCACCTCTTGTTAATATCTTCTGCTTCTCTTAGGTCCATACCATTTCTGTTCTTTATTGTGCCCATCTTTGCATGAAATGTTCCCTTGGTATCTCTAATTTTCCTGAAGAGGTCTCTAGTCTTTCCTATTATATTGTTTTCCTGTATTTCTTTGTATTAATCACTTAGGAAGGCTTTCTTATCTCTCCTTGTTATTCTTCGGAACTCTGCATTCAGATGGGTATAACTTTCCTTTTCTCCTTTGCCTTTTGCCTCTCTTCTTTTCTCAGCTATTTGTAACCCCCTCTCAGACAACCATTTTTCCCTTTTGCATTTATTTTTTCTTGGGGATGATCACAGCCTCCTGTACAATGTTGCAAACCTCCATCCACAGTTCTTCAAGCACTCTGTCTATCCGATCTAATCCCTTGAATCTATTTGTCACTTCTACTGTATAATCTGGCGTGCTGTGATTCATGGGGTCGCAAAGAGTCGGATACGACCGAGCCACTGAACTGAACTGAACTGTATAATCATAAGGGATTTGACTTAGGTCATACCTGAATGGTCTAGTGGTTTTCCCTGCTTTCTTCAATTTAAGTCTGAATTTTTCAATAAGGAGTTCACGATCTGAGCCACAGTCAGCTTCTGGTCTTGTTTTTGCTGACTATATAGAGCTTCTCCATCTTTGGCTGCAAAGAATATAATCAATCTGATTTCGGTATTGACCATCCGGTGATGTCCATGTGTAGAGTCTTCTCTTGTGTTGTTGGAAGAGGGTGTTTGCTATGACCAGTGTGTTCTCTTGGCAAAACTCTGTTAGCCATTGCCCTGCTTCATTTTGTACTCCACGGTCAAACCTGTCTACTGCCTGACTTCCTACTTTTGCATTCCAGTTCCCTATTATGAAAAATACATCTTTTTTTGGTGTTAGTTCTAGAATATGAACTAGAACCTGTGCCTTGAGAGCAAGCTTTTCTGTCTGCTGCCTGGTTTTCTTAATTCCCAGCTCCACCAAGTGGGTCAGCTCCTGTTATCCCCACTGGCACAGATGAGGAAACTGAGGTCTCCACGGGTTCCACAACTTCCCCAAGGTCATGAGTGGGGTCGAACTTGTTCCCTGATCCACGGGCTGGCAGGTCGTCGCCCAGGCACCTCGGTGTTGACAAGCGCTTTCCTTTGAATCCCTGAGCACCTGGAGAGCCTGGCATAGCAGGATGCTGCTGCCCTCTAGTGGCCATTAGGATCACTGCAGGCCTGAGCTAGGAGCCCCTGGAGCCGGGTTGGGCCTGAACCCCTGACTCTGGAGGCCCTCAGTCTTTTCCTTGCTCCCCTCACTCCCCCAACCCCCCAGGGCCTGGGAGAGATGCTGCAGTGAAAAAGTGAAAAAGGAAAATGAGTTTTTCTTTTCTTTCCTAAGAACAAAGAAGAAGGAACAGTGAGCAGGCCTGATCACTGCTAGCTTTTACTTGGGTGTGCGCCCAATGGCTCAGTTGTGTCCGACTCTTTGTGACCCCGTGGACTGTAGCCCGCCGGGCTCCTCTGTCCATGGGACTCTCCAGGCAAGTACACTGGAGTGGGTTCCACGCCTCCTCCAACTATCCTTTGACTCCATGCTAATTACAACTTTACAGAACTCTCTTTGCAGACCCTCCCTTGTAGTTTTTCTCTTTTTGCCTTATAGAAAGAAGGCCTCAGCACAAAAGACAATAATGCACCCAACTACCCAACTGCCAGACCCCATTACTGGGCTACCTGACACCAGCCTGTGACCGCTTTTGAAAGAGCGCTAGAGGAAGGATGCAACATCCTGACACCTCTGTTCCTCATCACCAACCCCTGACTGTGAGCCTGCATCTATATAATCCCCCAGATTCCTCGTGGAAAAGGGGCACCGTTCTTAAGGCACAAACCTCCTGTGCTCTCCCTTCTGCCACCTGAGGATCACAGCCACCTTTCTATTTCTTCCAAACTGTCTCCATGGTTTTTTTTTCCTTACTTGGTTTCTGTGGGCACAAAGAAAGCCAAGGTTTTGGTAGCATCAGAGAGGAGAAATAACAAAAGCCTGCAGCTCCATCCTTTATTCCCTGAGGGATCTCAGTCAAGTCACCTAACCAGCCAGGCCTCAGTTTTCGCATCTATAGAATGGGCATAATCCCTCTTCGGGTAGGAGGATTTCTTGAGCAGGCAGGTGCTCCTGGAGAACCAGACCCTGGACTGGGGAAGACTCACCGGTAGCCCCCTCGTCACCCCCTCACCCCACCCCCACCCCAGAGAAAGCAGCGGGCAGCCCGCGGAGGGTACACCACGTCCTTGCCGGGAGTAAACACTCTCGGTGCAAAGTCTGCAGCGTTTGTTGACTGGGCGGTGGGGGCTGCTCATCAAAGGCGGCCCAGCGCCCTGCGGGCCATTGCGGGCGGTGAGCTTTGGTCGGAGGCTCGTTGATAAGCAGGGAGGACGTGTGATCCCGGCCCGGGAGGGGCTCGGGCAGGAGGCGCCTCCCCCGCGGTCCGCTCCCGGAGCACCGGCTGCCCCGGTGCTGCCCAGGGACAAGGCCGACAGGCCGGCTCTGCCTCGCCGCCGCCTGAGGGAGGGTCTGTGTCT
>NW_011494652.1:3833496-3842493 GCF_000754665.1 Bison bison bison | reverse complement strand
CTACAGGCCACCTCCCCCTTCCACCCTTCCACACCCCACTAGACAGCCGCTCTTGGCCCCCGGCCGGGGTCACTGTTCCCTGCACACACCAGCCTCCCATGGGAGCGCCAGCCCCTGTGGGTACCTGTCCCAGCCGACTCTGTTGAAGGCTCAGCCCACCTTGCCACTCGGCTCTGACGGCCCCTGTCTCCCCCAGAGAAAGGGGACCCTCAGGCCTACAGACACCCATTGGGAGACCCAAAGACCGCAGGGCCAGGAGGACTGCGACCGGCCAGGAGGAGCTGTGCCCGACCTGGGGGAGGGCAGAGAGGCGGCACGGAGAACCATCAGGGGCACTGGGGAGCCGGAGAGGGTTTGTGTGAAGGGAGGGCCCTGCCAGGTGGGCATTTAAGGGCCATCATGCTGGCCACACTGACGGGCAGGCCACAGTGGGGAGAGCAGCGAAGAGAAGAAAGAGAGGTCGCTCAGTTGTGGCCGACTCTGTGACCCCACGGACAGTAGCCCGCCTGGCTCCTCAGTCCATGGGATTCTCCAGGCAAGAATACTGGAGTGGGTTGCCGTTTCCTCCTCCAGGGGATCTCCCCAACTCAGGGATGGAACCTGCAGACAGACTCTTTAATGTCTGAGCCACCAGGGGCTCCTGCAGCAAAGAGGGCTGTACGTAATACAGGGCAGCGTGTGAGCAGAACAGCATGTGACAGTCCGGGAGGGGGAAGGGGCTCGAGGGAGGGAGGCTGGGAGGGGGCGTTGGAGACCTGCAGAACCCTCACCAAGACGGACGCAGCAGCAATGGCCTGTGCAGCTGGCGACTGAAGGTCATCGCAGGGGCAGGACTGAATGAGCAGGTGGTGAGGCCAGGGGCAGCGAGTGTGGACCGTTGGCTGGAAGGGCTTGGCAGCTGAGCGGACAGACAGGAAGGCATGGCGGGGGATGGTGAGGTTTCGCTGCCCTTTCTTAAGAAGGGAGAATCTTGCTGGTGTTTGCAAACTGAGTGGCATGAGCTGGCCTGTGGCCAGACCTGAGGGGTCCCTGCAGGGGGCCAGGACCTGGGTAAGGGGAGGTGGTCGCTGCAAGGAGGGGGTTAGCCTGGCAGGGGCAGAGCCTGGAGGCCGGGTCCCCATCCCGGCCTGGCCACCGTCCAGCTGCCTGACCTCCCGCAAGTACTGACCTCTCTCTCCAGTCCTCAGGGGGGCAGTTAAGATGGGACTTCCTGCCTCCATTCTGACGCTGGTGCGTGCTCAGTCATTCAGTTGTATCTGATTCTTTGTGACCCCGTGGACTGTAGTCCACCAGGCTCCTCTGTCGTGGGATTTTCTTGGCAAGAATACTGGAGTGGGTTGCCATGCCTCCAGGGGATCTTCCCAACTCAGGGATCGAACCCGTGTCTCCTGCATTGCAGGTAGATTCTTTACCAGAAGCCCATTCTGTCTGATACTGAAGGTCTAAAACAGAACAGTAAGTACCCTCTCAGCTGGGGCGCCAAGCTCCGGAGGGGCCCACTCTGCCCCTCCAGCTTCCCCATTCCCCACAGGAGATCCGTGGGGACCTCTGGGAACCCCTGGTGACCCCCACCCCCTACCTCGCTCCAGCACAGGGCCCAATCCAGGCAGTATGGGCACCTCTCCCAGACCTCACCTCCTGCCGCAGACCTCGCCCTGGGGCGAAAGTCCAGAGAGGTCCTGGGCTGGGTCTCCGGACACCTGGCTCCAACACAGAAGGGCCCCAAAGGTTCCACCTGGCACTCTTACCTGCTGTCTCGACTGCGTATTTGTCCAGCCAACAAATAAAGAGGGAACTCACACTCTTTATTCCACATCTGTGGGCTGATTTATAACATTATTTTTTTATGGTTACCACCCATAATTTTATTATCTCGGTTCAAAACTCGCTAAGGTTTTGCCACATTTGCCAAAAACAAAAATATCAAAAGTATGTCACAGACAGTATGATGTGTCTCCATTAAACAGTTTGGAAGAGGTCTAAGAACATTCTCTCACATAAACAGAAGAGTTTTGTTTCCTCTTAAAAAAACACTCATAATTCTTAATATCATCAGAGTTATTTTTACAAGCATGAAATGATCCATCAGGATCTCTCTGTTGTCTCTTTTTATCCAAAATATCCCTTCACTTAAAAAAAAAAAAAAATGGCACGGATGTGTTGACAGTGACTTATAATTTTAAGCGGCAGGC
This sequence comes from Bison bison bison, assembly GCF_000754665.1. Taxonomy (NCBI): domain Eukaryota; kingdom Metazoa; phylum Chordata; class Mammalia; order Artiodactyla; family Bovidae; genus Bison; species Bison bison. Next base: position 3,840,301 of record NW_011494652.1, on the reverse strand, counting down.
ATGGAACTGGGCCTGCCTTGGACCTGTGTCCTGGCACCCCACGTGCCTGGGGTGAGGGTCCCACAGAGGGAAACCTGATTCCACCAACCCAAGGGCGACCGACTGGCTCCTGTTGGCCTTGACTCGCCCAGTTTTAGCTCTGAAAGCTCTGCATCCTGAGGACCTCTCAGTTCCAGGCAAACCGAGCTGGTTGATCACCCCAGTTAGTTCCCGGCCCACCTTGAGAGTAGGAGAGAGTGCCTTTCATCCTGAGACCAGCAAGAGGGGCTTCAAGGACCCAGGCGAACAGGTGTCTCCTGCTGCTGGCTCCACACTGGATGCATTAAAGGCCAAGGTCATCCCTGTTGCTGCCCAGCCAGCTGTGGAACTGGACCGGTGGCCGTGTTTTCCGGATGACTGGGCAAAGGTGTGCGCCCTGGTGGGTCAGGAACCATCCAAGAAGTACCTAAGGCCCAGCAGAGAGCCTGAAAGAGAGAGATATGCACTCGGAATCCCCCAATCCTGGAGGGTCCCAGTCCCCTCCCGCCCTCCCTCCCGGAGGAGGACGGCAGAGGCCCAGCTGGCCTCCCCCGCTGTGGTTCCACTGCTGCTCGAAGCCTAGTGGAGCTGGAGGAGGGGAGAAGCCGTGACTGGGAATAAACCTTCGTTTTGATCATTAAACCAGAACTGGAGTTGTAATTCCTAAGCAGACACGGCCCTGGGACTAGAAGGGACCGGAGGATTTACTGCCCATGAGAGTGACCGGAGAGGTGTGGCAGCTGCCCAGGGGTCCATCCAGCTGCTGGGGAAGGTCTCCGCCTCACCCCAAACTCCTGTGTGTTTAGCTAAGGGCCCGTGGTGGATGTGGCTCTCAACAGAGGCCAGGTGTGTGCGAGCTACTTTGTGATTCCAAACAGCTCCTCAAGGTCAAAGATGAATGGCCGCCCCGGGCCCCATGGACACGTGTCTGCGCCCGTCCCAGTTTCTGGCGGCGGCCACACGGCGCCCTTCCCCTCCACTCGGCGTCCTCCCTGGCTCCGGGGAGCTGCCGTCTCCCGGTGCTCCTCACCTCTGAGCTTGGAGGGCCCCAAACGCTCAGCCCCTGAACCTTCTTCTTCATAACTGCTCCTCCAGGATCACAGGCTCAGATACTGAAGATTCCCATGTTTCTAAGCCCAGCCAGCCCTCCTCCCTAAGGCCTGGGTCCTGGCCACTCTGCTCCTCCACTGGGAAGTCTACTAGATCTAGGCTAGAAGAGTTCAAGGCGGGGCTCCACACTCTGATGTCACTAACACTGATGTCATAGTGAACGACAGGCCCTCAGCTGGCCCTCTGGGCCCCTTTCCCGCCCCACACAGGAGCAGAGAGAGTCTGCAACATGGAAATCAAATCTCAGGCTCCCTCTGTTCCTGGCCCTCTGATGGTCCCCCAGCTCACTTGGAGGAGGTGTTTCCCAGGACCCTGCAGAGATGGCCTGCTCTTTTTTTTAAAAAAAATTATTTACTTGGTTGCACTGAGTCTTAGTTGCAATATGCGAATTCTTAGTTGCATTATCTGGGATCCAGTTCTCTGACCAGGGATCGAACCCAGGCCCACTGCATTTGGAACACGGAGTCTTAGCTATTGAACCACCAGGTAGGTCCCCCTGCTCCCCTCTGACCTTGGCTGTCTCTCTGCTTCAGCCGCTCAGGCCCCTCATCGTGCCTCAGGGCCTTTGCACAGGACTTCCAGGTCCCTGCACAAATGTTCACTGTCCTAGTGAAGCCTTCCTTACCTCTTGTCCCTCTTGCCCTGCTTTATTTTTTCTAGAACAGTTATTGCCATAGGAGCACCTAGAGCAGGGGTGGGCAAACACATCTGTAACTGGCTGGATGATAAACAGTTCAGGCTTCACAGGCCACACAGCCTCTGCTGTGACCACTGACCTCTGCTATTATTGTACAGAATAAATCGGAGGTGATCCCTGGATAAGCCCTTACCTCTCTGACCTCAGTTTCCTTCCCTGTAAAATGGGTTTATGAAGATTAGGGACTGTGATGGATTCCTGCGTCTGCCATGACAAATCACACCAACTGGATGCTTGAAACAGCAGAAATGTCTTCTCTCAACATCTGGAGGCCAAAAGTCTGAAATCAAGGCATGGGCAGTGTTGGGCTCCCTCCAAAGGCTCTGGGGAAGGACTCTTCCTCACCTCTTCCAGCTTCTGGAGGCTCCAGGTGTCCCTTGGTTTGTGGCCTCATCCCTCAGCCCTGTGCTTCCATCTTTGCACAGCCCTCTCCTCTTCTGCTCTAAGACGATGTCACTGGATTCAGGGTCCTGTGGGATAATCCAGATGACCTCCTGCTCTTAAGATTCTTCACTATACTTGCAAAGACCCTTTCCCCAAATCAGTTAACATTCATATGTTCCAGGATTAGGGTGTGGATGTATTTTTTGTTCTTGATTGCTCAGTCATGTCCAACTCTTTGTGACTCCATGGGCTGTAGCCCACAAGGCTCCTTCGTCCATGGGGATTCTCCAGGCAAGAATACTGGAGTGGGTTGCTGTGCCCAACTCCATGGGATCTTCCCAACCCAGGGATCGAACCCAGGTCTCCCACATTGCAGGCAGATTCTTTACTGTCTGAGCCACCAGGGAAGCCCAAGAATACTGGAATGGGTAGCCTCTCTTCTCCAGGGGATCTTCCCAACCCAGGAATCAAACGGGGGTCTCCTGCATTGCAGATTCTTTACCGCTATTCAACTTCTAAAAGCTAAGATATGGCATCATTTAAAATTTAACATACTATTTAACATTTAACATAAAAAAATTTAACATTTAACACACTAATATTAATAAAACTAAGATCATGGCATCCGGTACCATCACTTCATGGCAAATAGATGGGGAAACAATGGAAACAGTGACAGACTTTATTTTCTTGGGCTCCAAAATCACTGTAGATGGTGACTGCAGCCGTGAAATTAAAAGATGCTTGCTCCTTAGAAGAAAAGCAATGACCAACCTAGACAGCATTTTAAAAAGCAGAGACATTACTTTGCTGACAAAGGTCCGTCGAGTCAAAGCTATGGTTTTTCCAGTAGTCATGTATAGATGTGAGAGTTGGACCATAAAAAAGATTAAACACTGAAGAATTGATGCTTTTGAACTGTAATGTTGGAGAAGACTCTTGGGCGGTCGAGCGGTCCCTTGGACTGTAAGGAGATCAAACAAGTCAATCCTAAAGGAAATCAGTCCTTCATATTCATTGGAAGGACTGATGCTGAAGCTGAAGCTACAATATTTTGGCCACCTGATGGGAAGAGCCAACTCATTAGAAACGGCCCTGATGCTGGAAAAGATTGAAGGCAGGAGGAGAAGGGGACAACAGAGGATGAGATGGTTGGATGGCATCACCGACTCGACAGACATGAGTTTGAGCAAGCTCCGGGAGTTGGTGATGGACAGGGAGCCTGGTGTGCTGTAGTCCATGGGGTCGCAAAGACTCGGACACAACCGAGCAACTGAACACCACCACCTATTCAGCTTACTACGGGCTCCCCAGGTGGCTCAGTGGTAAAGAATCCGCCCACCAAAGCAGAAGGATGCAAGTCCAATCCCTGGGTTGGGAAGATCCCCTGGAGGAGAAAATAGCAACCCACTCCAGTGCTGGGTTGGGCAGATCCCCTGGAGAAGGGATAGGCTACCCACTCCAGTATTCTGGCCTGGAGAATTCCATGGACTACAGTCCATAGGGTAGCAAAGAGTTGGACACGACTGAGCGACTTTCACTTTCATGTCACTTTCCAGTGGCAGACTGCAGTCCATGGGGTTGCAAAGACTTAGCGACGGAGCACATTCAACCTACTGCAGGCGTCTTTAAAATGCTTTAAAAGGAGGATGAAATTTGAATGTCGACTCTTTCAGCTGCAGTGAAAATAAAACTGCCAAGTGGACCAGATGCTCCTGGGGCTGCCCAGGGCGTCCTTGCCAGGATGTGAGTTACAGGCAAGCCAAACCCCAGGGAGGGCTGAGGCCCAGGGCCGCAGAATCTGGGGGTGGGGGATGAAAACTACCGGAGGGAGAAGAGCAAGCAGGTGGTGCCTACACGAGAGGGGTGCCTGGCAATCCATCCCCATGCCCTGTCATGGACCCATGTCAATCACGAGTCACGTTAATGCAGGGCTTCAAAGTACAGAGAACACTGGTAACAAGTCTTCTCTTCTCTTCTTTGAGGGCAGGCAGTGGTGTCATGGCGGGGAGAGGCCCTCGGGGATGGGAAGGATGGCCTGTCAGATGACCACGTTCCCACTGCACGCCTCGGGAGAATGCTCGGGGCTCCAAGCCCGGAAATGCTGGAGCCCAGGGCACACCTCTGACCACAGCAGCCAGGCCTGCCAGGCGGGAGGGCTCGCGTGCCCAGAATAACTCTCCAGAGTCAGCATGTTCCAGCTCAGGAGGGAAACCAAAGAGGCACTTTTTCCCCAAGTGTCAACGGGCTGAAATGTCATCCTCTGATGGGCCCTAAATGGACCCCAAATGAGCCCCTGTCCCCAGAAACGATTAGATCTGACAGGTGCTGAGCCCCCCTTACTTCACTGTGATGGAACTCGCATCTGAGCAAGGAATTGGGAGTGAACGCTTGCAAACGTAAGGCCTAAGAAAAGCTGGGTGGCGTGATGAGCTGTGACATGCAGCCTTCTGGGGAAGTGGAAGCTTAGCACGTTCTCCGGTTGCTTCTTACATTAGTTAAGAGTCTAAAAATGACTGCCCTTGTGAGGCTGGAATCCTGCAGAATCAAACAGTGATTCAATCTCATTGTTCTTTGCAAACAGCTTTCCTCGAAGCTCTGATCAGAGTCAGGCAATCTGGGCTCTCACTCTGATGCTTTGAGACCGAGGGGCACAGTCCTGTCCCCCACAGGTGGTCTCTGGTGACCCCTCCACCGTGGTCATTGTGAGAGTCCCTTGGACTGCAAGGAGATCAAATCAGTCAAGCCTAAATGAAATGAACCCTGAATATTCCCTGGAAGGACTGATGCTGAAGCTGAAGCTCCAATACTTTGGCCGCCTGATGCGAAGAACTGACTCATTAGAAAAGCCCCTGATGCTGGGAAAGGTTGAAGGCAGGAGCAGAAGGGGTGACAGAGGATGAGATGGTTGGATGGCATCACCGACTCAATGGACATGAGTTTGAGCAAAGTGCAGGAGATAGTGGAGGACAAGGAAGCCTGGTATGCTGCAGTCCATGTGTTGAAAGAGTGGGACGTGACTGAGTTACTCAACAAGCAGAGCCCCTAGGGTGGGCCACCCTAGGGCCCCTTCTCCTCCTTCCCACAACCGGTGCCTTTGAGGAGTCCCATTAGCTCTTCCTAAAGCACCCAGAATCCAGCCCCTTGTGAGCCCCCCACCCTCACCCATCCAAGCCGCCATCTCTCCTGGGTGCTACTGTGGTACCCACTGCTGGCCAGTCCCCAGCATCTTCTCTTTCATCCTAACAGTCCTGTCCCTACTCAGCAGCCAGAGTGATCCTTCTATAAATATAAATCAGGTCTTATCAGTTCACTCAGTCATTCAACAAACATTTATTGAGCACCTACTGTGTCAGGCCCTGGTGTAGGCTCTGGGGATACACGTGGAATAAAACAAGTGAAAGTCTATTCTTGTGGAGGGAAGAAAGATAAGTAAACAGTAGTCTGTCAGATGTTGGTCAGTGCAAAGGAGAAAAATTAAGCAGAGAAATGGAGCAGGAAGTGCTGGCAAGGGTGGGTGGTGCAGGGGGTGTGGTGTGCAATCTCCAAGCAGGGTCAGGGAGAGTCTGGCTGAGAAGCTGAAGATCTGAAGATGTGAGGGAGTAAGCCATGTGGGTAACAGGGGTAAAAACAGTTCCAGCGCAGGGGCTTCCCTGGGTGTCCCGTGGTTAAAAGTCTGCACTCCAATGCAGGAGGCTTGGGTTCAACCCCTGGTCAGGGAACTCCACCCACATACCGCAACTAAGAGTTCACAAAGAGCACCTAAAGATCCCACATGTCACAGAGCAATTAAGTCCCTTGTGAACTAAGTCACTTCAGCCATCTCCAACTCTGTGCGACCCCATGGACTATAGCCCGCTAGGCTCCTCTGTCCATAGGATTCTCCAGGCAAGAATACTCGAGTGGATTGCCATGCCCTCCTCCAGGGATCTTCCCAACCCTGAGACTGAACCCGCATCTCCTGCCTTGGCAGGCAGATTCTCCTACTGCTCCCCAGTGGTAGCTCAGACAGCCCTACTTCCCCAGGCATTGCAGCCCAACACCCTCATTCTTCACTGCATTCCTGAGTCTGTTAGTGGTGTTTTGGTTTGTTTGCATTGGTTTTAAATGTATCTATCTTCTTGTTTTTGTTTGTCTTCTTCCCTAGAATATAAACCCTAGGGGACAGAGACATTCTGCCTGAGCACCAGCTTTGTAAAGTTGTCACAAATACATGAAGAATGCCTGTATCCATGGGCGGGGCTGTTCTGGTGAGTTGTCCATCCTTGTCTCAGCACCTGCAAGGTAAGTGTTGTTCTCACTGTTTTGTAAGGGGAGGAATTCCCCCCAGAGAGGTTATATTTGAACCTGCCCAAGGGCACACCCCTGGGCTTCCCTGATGGCTCAGAGAGGGTAAAGAATCTGTCTGCGATGCAGGAGACTCAGGTTTGATCCATGGGTCAGAAGATCCTCTGGAGAAGGAAATGGCAACCCACTCCAGTAATTCTGCCTGGGAGATCCCAAGGACAGAGGAGCTTGGTGGGCTACAGTCCAGGGAATCATAAAGAGTAGGCCACGACTGAAGCACACACTTGCAACAAGGCACACCCTGTAGGA